>NC_054826.1:149865277-150167488 GCF_018345385.1 Vulpes lagopus
AAGCAACGGGGAGATATACCCCAGGTCAGGCTAATTAAAGCCAGGGGAGTCTTTAATTGTGATGACAGCATCGGTTTCAGTTTCCTTTCTTTGGGTCCTCAGTCCAAGAAGGTCGTTAATATTTCAGCATTTGGGCAATGCAATCAATCACAAACATCAAGAGGTTCCTTATATGGGGAAAAGGGAAAAGAAGGGAAGAAATCCCACCAAACCCCTGCACTCTAAAGGTGCTTTGCTACTATATGAAAAAACACCATGGAGTGTTCGTACTGCTTGCCAGCTCCGCTCCAACTCTCCCTGCCGACAGAAGGAGATGGACAGCAAGCCGTATTTTTGGTTTAGTAATAATGCTTAGCATCTTTTAGTAACTTCAATGACCAATAGGTGGGCTTGTTTTTCAACTGCATTATTACTTCAAGCCAAATACACGCAATATGGTGCGCTACCTGACTGTGTTTTCTCAACTGCTTTCAGGCAAGGAGAGGTGCGTTTCTAAAAGTATAGCTGAAAGGTATACATTTGTACCTGCAAGTAAATATCAGCATCCTATCTGAGGAGAAAAATGCACATCCACAGCTACTGATCCAGAAGCAATTGGTTTTCCAGCAGGTTCCTATATTTAATCTAAATTCTGCACCAGCTATATTAAATGTAACAAAGAAATGCAACCCAGAAATTATGCCTGGAGCCAAGTCCATTAAAGGTACTTCGGAATAACTAGAGACCAAGCACCTTAAAAGCACCAGAAGCTATTGATACTTAAGAGGGGGGCTGTGAATAATCGCAATTGCTGCATTAGAGAGGGGAGGGAGGAAAAAAAAAAAAATCAGCCAAATTACGCTTGGTTAATTCAGAGTAACAGATCTGCCCCCAAGTGAATTGGAGGCCTTGAATTAATTCTGTTATGACAAATCAAGATAAACGTTCCCCCTAAATTGCATGCGATTTAATTAATTTTTGAGATCCTGGGTTTTTTTTCTTTTTTTTTTTTTTTTCTTCTCCTAGCTAATAGTTCACATGCTCCTGTGCTGTCATTGTGCTTGAGTGGGCAGACTTCAAAGTGATATTAAATAACCAACTATTAGATTTACCTAGCACGTCCTATTGGAAAAGTGCCATTTAATTACCTAGCCTGTTCAATTAAAGGGACAGCATTCTCTGCATATAGCAGCTTGCTGTTGATTACCAGGGAAATGAACCCGCTGTCTGGCGGCGCCTCGCTTGCTAACGTCGTAGCCCCTCCAGCACCAGCCGCCACCAGCGCCCCCGCCCGGGACCCCCGCCCGCGGCCGCGCCGCGCCGCGCTCACTGCGGCTGCGGGCGCCACGTGAACGCCCGCCCCGGCGAGCGGCGAGCGGAGCCCCGGGAAGAAAGAGCGAGGCTCGCCCCGCGCCCGCCCCGCGCCCGCCCCGCGCTCGCCCCCTCGCGGGCCCGAGGCCGCCGGCCCGCGGGGCGCCTGGATCGCCCCCCCCCCCGCCCCGGCCCAGCAGGCAGGGCCCGCCGGGGACCGCCACCCGGGCTTCCGGGGCGTTTCCTCGCCCTCCCGGGCCTGGGGCCCCACCCGTCGGGCTCCGAACTTCCTCCTCTCGCTGCACTTTCCGCGCCAGTCTTCGGGCCCCGAGACGGGGGGCGGAGGAGGAAGGGCTCGAGGAAGAAAAGAAAAGGGAGTTTCGAAAGCCGCTCGGAGGCAGCCGGGATGGAGCTGGGGGTAGGGGGTAGGGGGGACAGGGGACCGCGGCCGGGCTCGCAGACTTTGGGGGCGCGGTGGGGGTGGGCAGGCGTTGGCCCCTTTAAGATCCACCCTCCCCCTTCCCCTCCACAATCCACCCCCCCACCCCCTCAGTCTTTCCCTCCCTCTCTTAGAGGCCAATTTTGTTAATTAAATGTTTTGTTTGCGACGCAGCTCTCATTCATTGCGGACACGTCATTCGGAGCAGATCTAAGCCAGAGACCAGATCTCATTAGATAAAGCCCATCAGAACTAAGAAAATGGAGGAGCCACTAATTAAAGCTTTTAATTGTGCGGGTTCGCTGCAGCAAGGCAGCCGCTTTATCTGAAATCTTGGAGGGAGAGGAGGCAGACGACCAGTTCTGCCCAGTGGACACTGGGTCACGCAGGGGGGAGGGACCAGGGAAGGGCAGTGCCCCCGCCCCCCCATCCCATCCCATCCCATCCCATCCCATCCCATCCCATCCCATCCCATCCCATCCCATCCCATCCCATCCCTGCTGCCCCGCAGCTTTTTTTAGCCCGATCTTGGTAGTTTTCAAAGGATCACACCTCGAAGGCAGGGCAGTTTAAAGCCCCTTAATAAATCGCTCTGTGGTCCCAGGCGGGCAGAGGAGCCAAAGGATCCCCTTCACCTGGCGTCTGGCAAGCGGATTACTCCGCTCCTCAGTGGCCACCCTTGCCTTGCAGAATTCAAAGCTCCTCCAACAAGTGGGGGGGGGGGGGGGGCAGAGGGAAAAGGAGCGCGCGCCTCGCCCCCCTCCCACCCCTCTGGCATCTCGAGGGGCAGAAAGTGGGGGGGTGGGGGGGCCCCAGCAGAGTGGGAGGCCGAGGTCACTCTGGTACTGAGCTAGACCTCCTCTCTCCCGGGAGAGATGTACGGTTCTCAGGATAGCATCTAGTTCAAGAGCGAGCCTGGCTCGGGTTTTCAAAATCAGAGGAGAAAGGAAAAGTGAGACTACGGGACCCAATTAATTAAGGCGCGGGGCTGGGCGCACATCCTCCATTGCTCCATTAAGCCAGTTGAAAACACCAAATGGGCATTTATTTATATTTGATCCCAAGAAGAGGGGCAAGGCGATTCCCTGAAAGCCACTTGCCTCAACTTGTCTTGAGGGAATGCAAGTGGACCCATCTTCTTTTTAATTAGTGGTAATCAGAGGCGAAGGCTTTGGAGAGGAGGTGAATCCGTACCCTTCACCGCATCGGAGCAACACTGTCCATTTTTGCACTTTAAGCTACCCTGCCTTCTTACCAGTTTTGCTCTCTATTTAATTACAATACTGTCAAAGCTCATGGCATTGCTTGGAAGGAGGACCAGAAAGCATTACACCCAATGCTCCTGCTGAATTTCCAACATTTACTTCTAAAAGAACACTTAGTGAAATTAATGCTGCCATCTTAATTTAAAAATAAAAGCCCTCTCCCTTCCTATATTTCTTTTACTTGGCTGATTGAGGATGCCAGCAGAGTGGACATAGGTTGCATTATCGGAATAAGCAAATGTCATTTTACTCCATCGTTTCAGATTAATGGTATTACTGGGGTAAACACACACGTACTCAGCTCTGAACTGTACTGGGATCTTTTGCACTTTGAGATGCAGAATTGAGGGAATCACAATGGAGCTAAACTTTGTAGGAAATATCTCCTCCATTGATTCAACCCCATTGAAGAGAGCAAGAGCAAGCAACATTTTCTGTTAATATCTATAAAGAAAACGGACAGAAATTTAGGACAGAAATTTTTAACCAGAATGCAATTCTTCGTAAAAGTGAGCGGTTCTCTAGTATCAGCGGTTCTCTAGTATCAACGGTGTGCGTGTGGGTTTTTTGTTGTTTTTTTTTTTTTTTTAATTACTGGATGTTGAAACAGAACACCTCCTAGAAGCATTCATGTGCATCAGTCTATCAAACCATTTACTCAAATTAAATGTGTAATCCTTCAAATGCCTCCTTTCAAATTAATGAGTTTAAGTAGCTTGAGTTCACCTGAAAAGATCCTATAGGCACCTGACCTCCTGAATTCTTTCCATTAATTGCACTGAAACTTGTTGGAAAAGACTGCTTACACGGGCATATGAATGTTCCTATACATTGCTTTAAAATGCAAAGTTAGTATAATTCTATAGCCTCTTTTCCTAAATCTCCTTTGGGGAATCAAGGGTAGTGATACAAACAACAACAACAACCATACCCCAAAATCTGAACATTCCTCGACTGAAAAACCTGCAAATTCTACATCGCATGCAAACCACACACTAACATTTGAGCACTACCAGCCTCCAACTAACATATACAAAGAAAAACACGACCATTAAGGTTGTTTTGTTTCGTTGGGGGTGGGGGTAGGTGGGAGGGAGTTTACTATAAGAAGAATTACAAGTTTTTAGACTGATGGGTAATCAGCATTTTTCACAAGAAGCACAAAGAATGAGTCACAGTTTTCCACTCAAAAAAGTTTAAAAGTGCTTATGTAAATATAATTAGCCATCACCATAGGCAAATCATTTCTAACTATACTTATTTGTAAGTCAATCTTTTGTCTCTGAGTTTCTACGCAGGTCCCTCCCTACCTTCCTTTAAGGTAGCAGCCTAACAGTCTTTAGCTGAGGGTCCAGCTGGGGAGACCACTTAAAATTTTGGTCCGGGGAGTGCCCAACCCTTGCACACCTAATGGCCCAGTCCCACCAGATGAACAGAGCTGGTACTCAGGATGGCTTTTGCCGTTCATTTATTAAAACTGGAATGATTAACACATGCCTCTTGAACCCCTTAGGTCGGCCCAACTAGGCTTTTGAGGTGAAGGTTACAACGCATTCTCATAGGGTACCCTGTTCCTCTCCTTAGAACCCTCGGGAGCCTTTGGCCTTGCCATTGCTCTGCTCGCCCATCTCAAGGGGAGCAGCCAAGTCTTACCTAATGTAGTCATTTCTGCAAAGGATCATGCCGCTCTTGGTGTAACAGGACGTGCCGATGTCGCCCAGCTGCGCCTGGCAGCAGGAGCACTTGAGGCACCGGCTGTGCCAGTAGCTGTCCATGGCATAGAGCAGAAAGCGGTCCGCGATCTTGCCTCCGCAGCCTGCACACCGCTTCCAGGAGAGGGAGCCGGCCGTCACGGGGGGCGGCTGTGAGCTGCTGCCCGGATTCACCATGGTCTGCGGAGGGCGGGAAGGGGACAGGGAGAGGAAGGGGGGGAAAAAAACAGGGGCGATGCAAAAGTTAGTAGGAATCGCCGCGCGCGCGAGCGAAGCCGGGCCCCCCCGTGTCCCCCCCCCCGCCCGGAGCCGCTGGAAGGAAGCCGCAGGGCATCAGCGCGAAGGAGGGCGAGGGGGAGAGGGAAGGAGGGAGGGTAGCCGGCAGCAGCCGCCTGTTTACTTTTCTCAAGCTTTGTTCTGGGGCCACGAGCTCCTCTCAACTTTCCAGCGCTCGCCGCCGCTGACAATTTCAGCTCGGGGACTGTCAAAACTCCGCGAGCGAGGCTCGGCGGCGCGCTCCACCCCTCGCGGCGCCTCCCCCCGCCCCCGCCCCCGCCCCCGCCGCCCGCCTCCAGCAAATGAGGGTCAAACCCACCCACCGCCGCGCCCGGCCCCTCCCCGGCCCCCGCCGAGCCCCGAGCGCCAGCCGAGGGGAGCGGGGAGGCGGCCCCCGCCCGAGCCACGTTCCCTCCCGAGCTCTGCCCTGGGAAGTGCAGCTGCAGTTCACAAGTTGGAAGGAGTTGGGTTTTCTGGAAGGGAGGGGGGGAGGGACCGGCGGAGGGGAGAGGGAGAGCGAGGAGGTGGGAGGGGAGGCAGGGGACGCGAGGGGGGGGGGGTGCGGTGTGTAAAGTTGCGAAACTGGTTTTTCGTATTTTAAACAGCACCTTTCACATGCCATTGTGGTGACCGCCATCTCCCATTATTGTTCCAAATCTCATTTCATTTTGAAGATCAATGAGTGTTTTCTCTGGGTTTTCAGGACACAGGCAAGAATAATAGATCATTGAACTTTAGGATGCCTGTTAACTTCCTATACAAACACTCTCCACTTTGGTCTCACTAATCTGCCCTTGATCAGCAATTTAAATGCTAAAGCTTTGTTCCTCCAAAGGGGGGGGGGAGTGTGTGTGTGGGGGGGGGCGACGTTACAGATAATATGCGAGAAGGCACTATTAAAGGATGCACAAGTTATATTCGAGCCAGTCCTGCTGTCACCAAAAACTGCTTTTAAAAAAATTCCCCACTCTTTCTAATGAATGTCACGAGAAGCAACTGGGGTATAATATAGGAATCAATTTATAAAGCTTAGCCTAAACCGATTAATTTGTTGCCTCCAATCCTGAGTCCAATAAAGTCCTAGTGTTCCTCCAGTCACTTATTCTATAAAAAGATCAAGTTATTTACTGCCAATTAAGCAGCCTGTTTTGTCTTTGTCCTCTGTAAGCCGAGAGTGGAGGCTCCCCCCGAGGCTCCCGGCTATCTGCTCAAGACATTCAGCTGATACCTCAGAAGGGAGAGGGCGAACTTTGCCTGTCCCCGGCCCAACTTGGCTGCTGCAAAAAAAAAAAAAAAACAACCAGGGGAAGGGAACGAAACAAGGACTCGGGTTCCTTAAATAGGCCGATTTTAAACACATTTCCTCCGAAAGAGTCCCGGAACGTGTGTCCAGTGACCGCACAATAAACCAGAATAAGAACTGCACCAATTAAGCTGTAACAAAACCCTGAGACTTTGGAAACAGGACCACTCTAAAACCCATTAGCATTGCATTTATCCGAATGCATCATACCTTTATGTAAATTGATTTATCTGATGCATTTACTCGAGGAATTGCTTTTTGTTACAATTTCAGCCCTAACCCAAATGAATCTGCATTTCCTGCCCGAGGTCTTTAAACTGTTTCCCCCAACGTTTTAATCGCTCCGAATTCCTTTTTAAAAGGGGAGAGGGAGGGAGGAGATTCCAAGCTCTTCCCCGCCCCCATCTCTGGTGAGAGGTAAATATATATGTATATTTTTTTTGAAAAGGAAACATTACACTGAGAAAAGCATCCAGTAACCCCATTAGCTAAAGCTCTTAAGGACAAGCAATACCTTAATGCTGATTAAATCTAAAAGAGATGAATCAAGAGGACTGACCAGAAACTGACTCCCCTGATAACTAAGGACGGGCCCTCATCAAGTTTCATTTAGAGTTGGAAAAAAAAAAAAAAAAAAGAAAGCTTTTAAGTTAAATAGGCTTATACTCTAGTAATTACATAGCCAAGCAATTTAGGTCCTGGGATAGTCAGTGAAATAGAAAGCAGAACTGGCAGCTAGAGGCAAAATCTGCCCCCCTTTAACAACGTCTCTGGTGTTTTTTAATGGAGACCAGGGGAGGGACAAACGTAGCGCTGGCAATTTGTAGTACAAAAATGGATGCTTAATTCATGTCTTGATTTTAATTAGGTGATTCACCGGATTTCTCCTGGATTGGAACAAAAGACTTATAAGCCAAGAGGAATTTTTTGAAAAGAACCAGCAATACTGAATCCTGCTCACTTAGATCCTTTCTGCCACTGTTTCAAAAATAGTGTTTACTGGGGGGCTGGGGGGGGGTCGTGACTATTTCCCCCACACTACTTCTCATACTTAAACCCTCATTTAAGCACCTCCGGCCTTTCCCTTAGGAACTGAAAATACCCCCCCCCCCGCCACACACACACACGCACACGCACACGCACACGCACCCCTCCCCACCCCTCCAGGTCCCCGGCAGCCCCGTCTCCAAGAAGAGCCCTTTTGTAAGCAGGAACCGCTACAAAGCTGGCGGCCCGGGGCCGGCTGCCCTCCGCGCTGGCTCGCAGGCCGGCCTCGGTAGTTTCAGACTCGCGCATTATCCAAGCCGACGTATTGTTTACTTGCAATTTGGGACGGTCAAGGGAAGGAAGCCAAAGAAAACAGCCCTGGCCCACATCGGCCCCCTCCTCCCTCGGCCCCCCCTCGCCCGCGGCTCCCCAGCCGTCCCCTTACCTGCTTTTCCCCTATATTGCAATACTGCGAGAGGCGGCGGCGGCGAAAAGCGAGCGAAGCCGCTCGGCTTCCAAGGAAGGGGCGCCTGGGCTGGCGGAGCCGGAGGGAGGGGGATGTTCTCGCAGAAGCAGGAAAGGGGAGGAGGGGGCTAAGGGCTGCTTTTTTTTTTTTTTTTTTTTTTTTTTTAAACGCGTCGCCCTGAGGCTGGGTTGGGGGGCCCCGCCGGACGCGGCAGGCGGCCGGGAGCTGGGGTGTCAGGCTGGGTCCTCCGCGTCGTCCTCCGCCTCCGGCTCCGCGCGAGCAGCTGCAGGAGCCCGCGGCCCGCGCGGCGCGGCTTCAGGCGCGGCGCAGCGGCAGCAACTGCTGCAATCGCTGCTGCAAGTTTGGCAATGTGGCTTCACTTTGTATATGCCCCCGCCCCCGCCCGCGCGCCGCCCGCTCCTCCTCCTCCTCCTCCTCCTCCTCCTCCGCCTTCCTCCCTCCCGCGCGCCCGCTCGCTCGCTCGCTCGCTCGCTCGGGGCCGGCGGCGGGCGCTCGGCCGCGCTTCCTGCCCCTCCGGCCGGGGAGCGGCCGCGGGCACCAGAGCCCCGGAGCGGCGGCGGCCGGCGCGGAGGCCGGGGGCCGGGGAGCTGCGGCCGGCCGGGCCCGGCGCGCTGGAGCCTGCGCCGCTGCCCGGGCTGCTGCTGCTGCGGCGGCCGCCCGGCTCGGAGGAGGAGGCGGCGGCGGCGGCGGCGGCGGCGCTGGCCTCTAGCCGGCTCGCTCGCTCCCTGCGCGGCGCTTACACATGTGTTACTGACAGAGCCGAATCCCAACTACTCCCCGGCTCTGCCGCCGACGTCAGCGACCCTCAGCCACTGGGCGGCCGGGTTGTTCAGGCGGAATAATAAAACCTGCCAATCCGGGGCAGGACAAAGGGAGGACTGGGACGAGACTCCGCGGGCGGGGGAGCGGCGGAGGCGGCGGGCGGAGACGGCCCGGCCGGGGGCAGGTGGGCGGCCGAGCCCCGGGGACCCCCGCGGGACCCCCGGCGGGACCCCGCCCCGCCCGCGGGGCCAGGACGGAGCGGCCGGGGGCGCCGCTCCTGCCCGCGCCGGCGATCGCGGGGACCCGCACCCGCGCGCCCCTCGGGGGCCCCCCCCGCGCGCCCGCGCGAGCCCCGCAGGAAACTTCACGTCTTGCTCAGAAATGGGTCCCCTCCTGTTGGGGAAGAAGAGTCGCCCCGAAACCTCCGGGCGGGGGGCTCCGCTCGCACGCAGAAGAGGTTTTGTTTTTCCGCCTTTAATTCGCGGGCGTTGGAGACGGATGAGCCTTTAGTGGGAAGTTGAGCGAGCGAGGAGGTGGGGACCGAGTCCGCAGGTCTTGGAGGACTTGGCCGCCCGGCCCGGGTGCCCCGCGTGGGCCCGAGCGCCGGCCGAGAGCCGCGTGGGCGTCTCGTAGCGGGTCCGATGTCGGAGCTGAAGAGCTCACAGCCCCGACTTTGGGGGTCCAGGGGAACTTCAGGGAGGAGGGCTCGGCCTCCATCCACCCCTGCGGTGCAGGAGGAGAGGCCCGATCCCTCAAGCCCCCCGTGCGCCCCCCCGCCACCCCCCCCAGACAGCAACAAGGAATGGCAACATTCACCATCTCACAGCCTCTGGGGAGGAAGAAAGGTCACGTCTAGTATAAATTTAACTGTTGAGGAATGCTTTTAGGGTGCTGCTAGCCTGAGAGTCTTTTTCCAGGGCCCCGAGCTCAGCCTAGATGCTTGAGTACCTACTCATTCAACTTTATCTGCTCTGCCAAATAGGTTTAATAAATCTCTGATCTGAGGCTAATATTAGGTCTGATTATTATTAGTAAGTTCCAGAGAGATTTTTCTGGTGGAAATTATCATGAAAGTGCAAAGCCCTTCTGCTAAGTATCATTAAGTTAAAACCAGCCTTGTGGGACGAGTTTTCATATTGTATTACATACAGTACTGCTGGATTGAGGTAAGGGACCTGCAGAAGAGTCTGGCTTAGACAATGTAGTTGTTAAACATCTATGGTTTTAGTGTCTGTTGGGGGGATTTCTGTCCTTCAAACCATCAGAATTAAGGCTGCAAAAGAAACAGTCATCATTGCCTGGAACATCAAGCAGAGGACATTTTAAACACCGATTAGAATAGTCATTTCTTTGTATTCCTTGCACCTCAAAATTAAACGACTTACTTTTATTGATTGGTGTTTAAAATTGCATTTTTATGATCAAGTCACTTTGTGCACCTTATGAGAAACATTTACTCCCCCCCCCCAAAAAAAATGACTTAAAGTATAATAGTAATTAAAATGCCCAGTACGGAAAACAGCTGCAGATGGGTATGATGAAAAGAAGGCCGTCTTAAAAAGATGTAATGTTCCTTGAAGGTTAGTAAAGAAAACTCAATTAAACCAAATGAGGGAAGGAACCCCGTAAACAAATAATGCACACATTTTAATTCCCTGGTTCAGTTTCAATTTGTTAATAATTTATAATAATCAAAACGAGATGACACAAGATCTTAGTGGGCTACAATTAAGTTATGATTTGTCATGTGCAAGTAAATTTCCTGCTGTGGCCCTTAATTTTCTCATCTACAAATAGAGGAATGGAGCCAAACGGTCTGTTATGTGTCCTTTTTCTCCAAAATGATTTTCTTAACTGGAACACACAATACATAGGTTTGTAATGAACCGCGGTTTTTGGGCCTTTTCTGAAGTATGCACAGTGAAATGAAATCTTTATTTTAGGATGAGATGCTAGAAATTGAGTCAGCCATCGGCCATCGCTGAGTGATTGATTCTCCAAAGCATCCCTGTAGTTTTGGGGCAGGAAGGAAGAAGAAAAGCATGAATAGAACTTTGACTACAGATCTGTGGGCAAGAGGGGGCCTAGGAGGTGGTTTTAGTGTTTTGGCTCGAGTAGTGTGGAGAGTGAGGGCTTAACACGCGTGCCCGTAGATTGGGGTGGGTGGGAGTGTGTTACCAGAGGCCTTTATTTGCTGTCGTTGTGGTTATAGAAATACAAAAGCGATCATGGCTAACAGTCTCTCTTCTGAGGGCTGGGAAGTAAATACGTTCACTGTAATCAAGCTTCAGGTGTACTTTAACCACAGCGCCACCTCTGGGTGGTCTTCGTTTCTGCACGCTCTGCGTTTGGCAGGGCTCTGGCCTCTGAGGCGCCAGACCTGTGGTCTGAAAGTGCCTGCTTAAGTGAGGTGGCCTTGTCAACCCTTTATTGCCACTGATGCTAAACCCGCAGGGACTGGGGAAACACACGCAAGTTCGCTATGGATAAGGGAAGGCTGTACTCGGGCAAAACGGTGTGCAAAGTAATAAGCTTGGTACAGAGCAGAACTGCCTAAATGCAAAATGATCACAGTCTATTGTGCCCAGCGGTTCAAGGAACCTCTGCTGCCATCATATAGGCCTCATTTAGCCTCCTCACCTACAGTGAGAGATAAGAATACGGTGTTTTGGGGGGCGCCTGGGTGACTCAGTGGTTGAGTGGCTGTTTTTGGCTCAGGTCGGGATCCCCCGGGCCTGGGATCCAGTCCTGCATCCGACTCCCAGCAGGGAGCCTGCTTCTCCCTCTGCCTATGTCTCTGCCTCTCTCTCTCTGTGTCTCTCATGAATAAATAAATCAAATCTTTTATTTAAAATAATAATAATACAGTGTTTTGGAAAAGAAAGAGAAACTCAAAATGTTTCTTACTTGAATCCTAATTAAATATAGGAACCATACTGATCCTAGATCAAGCCCTCATTCCTCCGACTCACCCCAGCATGATTTGTCCATACCTTCCCTTCTTCTCATTTATGTCCGTAATCAAAGTCATCTTTCCCTCCTCCCAGTGACAGTTCTCTAAGAACCTCCCGTGGACACCCAGAAGTTCCACACACACCCATGTTCGGCCTTCCATGCCTAGGGGACAGCCAGACTATTTGATGCTGATGTGGCAACCTCCCTGACAAAGGGGCCCCACCTGTTTCTCAAGAAAAAATATTTTAACCTTTTAAAGTCAGTGCAACACTGTTTTTGAAGGCAGCCTTCTTAGGAATAAATTTTTTAAAATTCTGCCTACCTTTATTGCCGCCATCACAGAGATCCCTTGAGATCAAAAGTTTCGGCCAATGTGAATCTGAAAAGGTTGATTCTAGGACAACAATTCCCAAAGGTAAAAGGTGTGGAAAGAAGAGGGAACGGTAGTTACTGACAGATGGAACTGGAAAATCCAAGGAGGAAGAATGGTAGTTGAGCTCCCTGCCAGTGTTTTATGGTGGTGGTGGTGGTGGCTCGGGGGTGGCTCGGGGGTGGGGAAGTGCTGCACTGTAAGTAGAGGCAGAGACTTCTGTCGTCTTTAAGCATAAAGCTTTATGGAGAACTCAACTTACCTAAAAGACTATATTTCAAAGAACCAGAGCTTGGCCTTAAATACTGATAATAATACTTTAGATTTACTGACTGCCTTTTGTTCATATTTCTCAAAATTTCTTGTAAATATCTCACCAGATGTTTCATGTGATAAAGGAATTGGTAGTGGCCATATTAGAACATTTTCTTTCTTTCTTTCTTTCTTTCTTTCTTTCTTTCTTTCTTTCTTTCTTTCTAAAGCAGTCCTAATATCTACATTTGGTAAATGTCCCACCAAATTATGTTAATCAGTTTCTTGAAAGTTCTAGCCTAACCTCTTTCTTGGTAGGGTGATGTCAAAGCATATTGAAGAAGTTGATTTGATCACAATGAAATAATTAAAAGATCATGAGGAAAATGAAAGAGCATTGATATTGCTGTGATTAGAAATATAATTTAAGATGTAGATTTTGTTTTTAATTATTCTGCTTGATTAGGACATTTGAAACTCCTGGAGATGATGGGAAAGGTGAAAAAAGATGATGGGAAAGAAGAAAATAACATCTGTGATACATGATTTTGCCTGATGTAGCAAGGCCACTTTTCTTAGGGCGGCAAGAAATTACTCACTTTCTTCCTATGTATTTATTAGGGTAGGAACAGGACCTTAAAAATCTCCCAAATCTGCCCCAGAACTATGGCAAATCTTGATATATGAAAATATTCCATAGTGATGATATCACAGAAAAATTATTTGGCTTACTCTACGTACTTCTAGGACTGAGTTCTGTCAACAGTGTTCAAGCACAAACGTTCTGCATACATCACTGACGATAAATTATCAGACGGTATATGTGAGTATATTGTATGTCCAGTAGGGTCTTATGAATGGTCTAGCAGGTTGACAGGCTATGCTTATTAAGGTCGAATTAAATCTTATCACAGGTAAATTTAATTTTGTAATACTTACAAAAAAGGGCAGACATGTAGATGACTGGGCCGTTTGTATATATGTGAGGTAGTTATTAGTAAGAATATATATTAAAATTATAAATCCAGTAGAAAATAGCAATTTCATTCAACATTAATTACTGTTCCTCTCCAAGACGATGGAAATGAGCATTCATTGATAGAGAAACTAAAGTATTAAAATAGAATTCATTCCCCCTTATGTTCCCGCTAACTGTTCTTGGTACTTTTAACTCAGAAGTTTCAAGTGCCCCAAACCACAGCTTCTTTAGTGTCACTTTTAATTACAGTATTGATATACTTAAGCTTCTTCTCTATGTATATTTGTAATAAAATGTAATGTTTTAAAGTATAATTCTGGGCTGTATTTGCTCACAAAAAAAAAAAAGTTGATGAAAACATGATAATGTTTATTCATCTAATTGTAATGAATGACCCTGGTGGAATTAGGCGAGTTCAATCCATAGCTGTCCATAGACTTGAAAAACACATATTTCTACTCTACACAGTGCCATAAATTTTTTAGAATAAAAAGAACAACCAATATGGATTTTTTTAAATAATAAAATTGGATAACTCAATTGACTAAAATGTGTTCCCTCCATGCAGAGGTACACATTATAACGTCATCATTTATATTTCTCAGCATAAATCAAATTTCATAATAAAATTGTTTTTGATGAATCACCACTTCTTTTCTGGATTCAAAACATTCTGACAGAGAAAGCAAATTTGTCGATTTCTCTGTATGATAAGAAATCACTGAAAATATATTTAAGACCTTTAGTCTAAGATGATCATTTTCAGAGGAAAGTTTCCTTGAAAAGGAAAATATTCAAATGAAGTCATTTTAAAATTTGGGAAGACATTTCAAGAATAAAATAGACTTTCTTCCCAGCATTTTTTTCAGAGCCATCTGTTGTGCTCTCTGACAATAAGGGCAAGAGAAGTCATTACAGAACAATACTCTGGAAACAATTTGCTTCAAAGAAAGAATGAAAACTTAAACAACACTACCTTTCTACATGTTTGTTCTAATTAGAGGGTTAAAGCATCCAAGCATTGTACCCAGATGCCTCTCTCTGTCCCGTTTTTATTGCTTTTCTCCACTGAGATAACATTTAACACTGCATTGAAATTCCTACTTACTGCTGTGTCCAGTAGTAAATCCTGGCACATTATTAGAATATCTGCCTGTTATCAGCTCAGTCAGGGAATGAATTATTGACTATAACTCATTGCTGGGAAGACTACGTATGACACTCCAGTGAAGTTTTGATAATTTCTAGAAGTCGTGGTAATTTATGGAAGGGGGTTTTGATTGATCTCTCACCACCTATTTTGCACCTATCAGTAAATAGGACACATATTGATGGCCTACTTGAACTACATTAACAATATAGGGAATTCACAATTTAAGCATTTCTCTTTTTTTCCAGTACAATTTCTATTAAGACGGTAACTCGGTTTCTATTAATTTTCTTATGCGAGGTTTACCCCTGGGAGTGGGGGATCACAGATTCAGATTATTGGATGCATAGTATCACTATTCTAATAATTATTTAGACCTATTCCTCATTTGCAGTTGTACGCAGCCTCTGCCTTTTGGAAAGAAAGCCCTGAGACCACTGGAACCGATAAGGTTGGAACAAAACGGATACTGTGAGATTTTAAAGAATGTCTGCAAGTGTGAGGATATAGCTGATAGAATAAAGGAGAATTTTGAAAATTAACAGAGAGTGAGCAAGTGACTTACTATTTGAAAAAATGCTCGTAATATATTTGATAGAAAACTTACATATACCATTTAATAGGATACAATGGTCACTTTAAAGTCCATTTGTCGAACTTTAAGTAGTAATCACTAACAATCTCAACTTTCTTTTAATTTAGGTTTGTTTTCCTCCCGTCTCATTTTTGCTGCATTCTCCAAATTCCAATTATTTCTCAGAACAAACTTTACTAGACAAATGGTTCCTTTATTTCTTTACTGAGCTTTCATCATTGTGATTTCATTATTGTTTTATTTACCACAACAATTGCTTCCTGGAAAAATAACCAGTATTTTCAAGTCCTCAATATATACCATACAATAGAGCAAAAAATATAAGTAATAATTCAAAGTTTAACGGTTATTTCCTAGATGACATTTAAAGCATGTCTAGATTTCTAGAAATTTCAACTTATACCCAAATAGTACTTAGTAATCTGATACAAAAATAATGGTGTCTCTCTTGCCAGTGCTATCAAGATTGGGGGTGGGTAATTTGACTGAATACTTGGCTTAAAGAAAATAATTCTTTCTTCATTTTATCTTAATTTAGTAGCTTCTAGCAGTCATCTAAACAATCTTAAAATTAAAAGATAATGTTAATGGGAGAGACTGTTGTCATAGGATAATGGTTTCCTGCTGCTAGATTAATGCAGTGGCAATAATACTGGAGCATTTATTGAAAATAAAGACAAAGCCAGGAGATTTATTTTTAAAGCAGGTGTCATGGATCCTATGACACTGTTGTGTTGTAATTACTTTGTTTCAATTTTGCCAAATTGCTGATGGAGATGATCCCTTTTCCTGATAGATGTGGGGTGGCAGCATGACATTGGCTGGTATCTCCATGACTGGAGAGTGCATCCTTCCTAACTGGAGGAACAGATTTGTCATGATTCTTCCAATCAGAAGGCACCTTCTAAAGCCTGTGCCACTTAAAGAAACAAACACCAAAATGCACAGATAAATGTGTCCTTTATCCCCCAAAAGGCAAGCATCTACCTAATACTGTTACCAATCAATCTAGAAACCTTAATGAACATCCCCCCCCCCCAAGTGACAGTCCCAAATACATGGTTCTCCAGCAAGCCCCAGGAATGTCCTATAGGACAAAGCTGTATGTCTGGGTTTTAGCCACTGTGCTCAACTGTCTGGGACTTACCTTCTTTGAATGTGTATGATAATTTTGGGCCAAGTAATAGACTTCTTCCAAGTGGAATCCTCCCAGGAATGCTGTGGTAGTTGGAACTGTAAGATGGCCTCTCAGATTCCCATCCCCTGGTGTGTACACCCTGTATAATCCGTTCTTGAGTGTGAGCGGACCTGACTTAATCAGTTGAGTCCTTTTGAAAGAAGGCCTAGAAGTCAGAGATGGGAAAAGTCAGGTAGATTCAAGGCTGCGGAAGATGTTCTCCCATTGGCCTGGAAGGAGCAAGCTGTCATATGTGGGAGCAAACACATGGCAAGAATGTGAAGGTAGCCTCTAGAGGCGGAGAGCAGCCCCCCATGAAGAGGTGGCAAGGAGATAAAGACCTTAGACCTGGAGCTGCAAGGACATTCATTCTGCCAATAACCAGTGAGCTCAGAAGGGGACCTTGAGCCTCAGAGGAGATGGCAGTCCCGGCTGACACCTTGCTTTCAGCCTGGCGAGATCCTGAATGGAGAACCCAGCTATGCCACACCAGAGCTTCTAGCCCGCAGACACTCTGAGACAATAAACAGGTATTTTTGAAAGCCACTTATAGTCATTTGTTTTGCAGCAATAGAAAACTAATGACGATGCTGCGAGAAAAAGCCAAAGAAGATATTGTGTTGCCACCCTTTCCCTCTACCGTGAATTATTCTATTTGCTCCTTCTTATCCCATCTCCCACCTCCACCCCTCACAGAGCCTAGAGCAGAAAGCTGGAATAGCCTCACTATGATTAGGGTGTTTATAGATTGTTGTATGTTCAACGGTGGTACCTGCTTTAAAGAAAAAGGAAGCAGGGATAAGGAGTAGCGGGGGGCCCAGCTGGAATGAGGTCTGGTGGTGGGTTACATTTCCATGTCAGTGAGTTGGGGGAGGTCTCAATGAGAAGGTTCATGTCCAGACCTAGAGGAAGTAAAGAAGCCATGCATCAGACGGAGAGTTCCAAGTAGAGGCATCTGCAGTGCGAATGCCCTGAGGGATGTGCCATGTACGGTTTAGGAGCTGGAGGTAGACCAGGTGTCCTGGCTGTATGGTAGGAGATGACATGAGAGTTCAGACCGGGGTGGGGAGTGGGGACTTGGGCTTTCACCTGGGTTGAGAAGGGATGCTATTTGAGGGTTCTGGCAGAAAAGGGATCAACTCTGATTGACATTTTAGAAACCTCCCTCTGGCTTTGGTGTTGAGAGCAAAGCACACAGCAGGAAGGCCCAAGTGGTGAGACACCAGACAGGAGGTTCCTGCAGTCCTCAAGCAAGGGGTGCTGGTGGCTCGAAGCACAGTGCTACCAGACGAGAGGTGAGAAGTGGCTGGATCTTAGGTATAATTTGAGTATCTGTGGCAGATAGTTCCATGGTTTCTATTTCAAATTTTCAGTTGATCAGTCCCTGTGCCTTTGACAGTTCTTTTGGGGTTTTCATGTGTCATGACAGCTGTTAGTTCCCTTCTGCTCCTGAGGAGTTGGGCAGGGCACCCCCCCCATACACACCACATTCCACCCACATGTGATTCCCCTTCCCACATGCTGTGTCTATGTCAGAAATAACCGCAATATTGTTTTTCATTTGGCTCTTTCCATTTGAACTCAAAAAGGAGAAATAACACATACTGAACTCCTCTGTGTGTGCCAGACCCCAGGCGAGGCTCTTTGCATATAGCAAATCATTTAATCATATTAACAGCCTGATACAATAGGTCTAATTGCCTCCATTTTAAAATTGAAGGAAAACAAATCATAATAGTTAAGGGATCGGTCAGGATCAGTGTCAAAGCTGAGGTTCGAAACTTGGAATTCTGCAAAGCTTTACAGGTTGAAGAAACTGTCCACGGTCCACTCCCATCTGCTAACAAATCAGTGTATGGGTTTTGTTTAATAGATTTGGCGACTTTAGTTTCTAAATCCATGGTTCTTTCTCCACCGTCGATGATTTTGTCCCCCAGTGGACATTTGGCAATGTCCTTGAGACAACGTCACAACTGCGGGGCAGGGAGCACAGAAAATCACTCCTGGCTTAAGTGAGTGGAAGCCAGGGATGCTACTAAACATCATGCAAAGCATAGGAAAGTCCCCTAACAACAAAGAATTATTCTACCCGAAATGTCAGTAGTGCTGAGCTTGAAAAACCCTATTCTAAACCATGGGTAGATGATTGGACTGTCATAGTAGAAGTAACATCAGTTGTGTAATTTTTATGAATAAGCTTCTCATTAAGATGTTCTAAAAATGAGGAAGGTTTTAGTCAGAACAACTTCAGTGTATTGTTTGGGGTAAAATTCACAGTGATCCAAAAAAAAAAAAAAAATTCACAGTGATCCAAGGAAGCTTTTCTAGTATGTCCTATCGCACAATGCTCAATGCATATAAGTTTTCAAGCTTATATAAAAAAGAAAATGTTAGAAACCTGGAATAGAAAGTTTAGTGGCTCCAAAGTACAAAAGCTAAACTGCAAAAATTAAAATTAATAAGCGTCCAAGTAAATGTCTACAAAGGTAACTGATTAACTTGGCACTTGCAATATAATTCAATACCTACATGGACACACTCAAATTTTATTTATTGTGGGATGTTTTTGATGTGATTTTGCTGCATACACTAGGCTCTATAGAAGTCTGATCATAGCTCTGCAGTCATCATATGAGAGAATGACATCAGGAAACAGGACAAAACTACACCTGAATGAAGTAAGGTTCTGAATCATGCCAAGATCTGAAAACAAACACATTTCAGGCAGCAGAAATAGCAGATGCAAAGGCTCTGGAGTGGGAATAATCTTAGCATGGTGGATGTAAGCTGGTGTTGCTAGAATGGAATAACTGGGACAGAATCTAGAATGGCAATGCTAGAAAGACAGAGTCATTAGGTTTTAATGTGAACACAATGGAAAGCTCTTAGAGAGTGCTAAGCTATGAAGTCCTAATCAGATTTATTTTATTTTTTAAAATTAAGTGGCCCTTCGGGAAGAATTGATATAAGGACTGTGTGGCAAAAATTGCTACAAGCTTACCCCAGGATCCATTCCCTCCTAGAAATAGAACCCCAATTCAATCTGTGGTTATTGCCACTTGGAATAGACACTGCATTTCCCAAACTTCCTTTGCAGCTCCATGGAGCATGTTTGGAAGGAGTTGTGGCCAATAAGTAATATATAAGAGGAAGTGTAAACAGGACTTCTAGGGAAGTACCTACAGAGAGCTGATTTAGGTGGAAAGGACTCATTATTTACCTTTTAGATCTCCTCCTTCCTTGGACCTCAACTATGGACCAAACGTCTAATATTTCACTGTGAGATGACTTTGAGGATGAAAATGGTGTCCCAGGATGAAGCCTGAACTGAGATTACAGAATAGGAAGATAGAAACCCTGGTAAAATGTGGGTCCCTGGTGACACTATGAAGCTGCCAAAACAATGCTGGAATAATTACCTCCAAACTGATGTGAGAGAGAAATGAACTCATCTTTAGAGCACCGTTAATTTTTTAAAACATAGAGTCGGAATCAATTCCAACTGACACAGGAGGCAAAAGTGCAAGTGAAAGAATAGCAAAGAAATTATTGCAGTGAAAGATGAAAAGTGGTGATAGTAGAAGTGATTAGAAGTGGAAGATTCCAGATATACTTTGGAGGTAGGGTAAAGAGCATACACCAGTTGAAAGACTGTGTCAGGGGCTAAGAGAGAAAATGCAATCAAGGATTATCTCTATTTTTTTGGCATGAGCTAGAATGGTAGTTGTCCTTTCCTGAAGTGGAGAAGACTGGAAAAGAAGCAGGATTATGGAATATAAATCAAGATTCTATTTTGGACTAAAACATAGTAAAGTTGAGATCCCTATTTAACATTCATGTGGTAAAGTTGAGAAATCAGATATAATCTTTTTAAGTATTTTATTTATTTATTTAGAGAGGGAGAGAAAGAGAGAGAGAATGAGTGGGGGGAGTGGCAGAGGGAGAAGCCAACTCCCTGCTTAACAGGAAGCCTACCAGGGGGCTCAGTCCCGGGACTCTGAGATCATGACCTGAGCTGAAGGCAGATGCTTAACTGACTGAGCCACCCGGGTGCACCCAGTTAGATATAGATATATGTCTTAAGCTCAGGAAGAGGTCTGAGGAGCAGAAATTAATTAATAAATTCTCAATATATGGAAGATATTAAAGCCATGAATAAAACCATATAGAGTAAGTTTCAATAGAAAAAGTGCCAATGATTGAGCCCTAGGGTGCCCCAACTTTAGAGATAATGAGGAGGAAGAGCTAGTCTAGGATCTATAAAGAAGAAGGCAATAAAGTAGTATGAAAACCAGGAGCCATGTGAAGAAAATGTTTTAAAGGCGAAAACTCATCAAGTCTTTAAATGTTGCTAAGAGGCTAAGATGATGACTGAAAATAGATCATTGATTTGGCAACGATGGTTTGATGGGGGAAGAGAAGTGCCCAGTGAACTTCATTTCCCTTTATGTCTCATTGGCTAAATGAGGTCATATGCTCAGCCCTAAACCAATAATGATTAAATCCCTGGGCTTCAACGGATTCCCTAGAATCAATGAATCTCTGCTTTTAAAAAACCAGGAATTCATAAGTAGAAAGCGGAGGTGGAGGTACCTGGTGGCTAACTCAATTAAGTGTCTGACTCTTGATTTTGGCTTAGGTCATGATCTCAGGGTTGTGAGTAGTGCTACTTAGTAGTGCTACTTGAGCCCTGCCTTGGCCTTTATGCTTGGTGTGGAGCCTGCTTAAGATTCTCACTCTCCCTCCCTCTGCCCCCCACCCCCCCACCCCCCTGTTGGAAAGAAGAAAAGAAAGAAAGAAAGAAAGAAAGAAAGAAAGAAAGAAAGAAAGAAAGAAGGAAGGAAGGAAGGAAGGAAGGAAGGAAGGAAGGAAGGAAGGAAGGAAGAAGAAAGAAAGAAGAAAGGAAAGTGTGGACAGAAAATGGCTATTGGTTGGGTAATAAAAATATCTGCCATAATACTTTTTATTTTTACAAAAAATTCCAAACCTCATCACATATAGAGCTGGTACTACATTTGGCATGGGTAGTAAAGTGATCTGGTGCTCTTTTTGCTGTTGCTGTTGATCCTGTGCTGAAACCAATTGTCAGGCATTTGTATACTTTTAATTGCAAAATAACCACCCCAATCTTTGAAAAGTTAAATATGCCAGAGACTACTAAAACTAAATAAAGATGCTGTGAAGTGAAAAGGAAATCAACTGCATGGATTTTTTTTTCCCTCCAAAATATTAGAGTCCCCTGTTTGTCAACCTGGGAAGAGTTACAGAAAGTTTGGTCACACACAGAAAAGCTAAAGTTACTACCGAACAAGTTTTAAGGAAAATGGTAGAGATTTTTAAAAAGTGTGCCCAAAAGAATTCTTCACAGGAACCTTAAAGTCCCTCAGCTTCTGCTTCTCCATTCTCATATGAAAACCCTCTCACGTGCCTTTATAAAATTCCTTAATCATTCCATTGTCATTTGTCTATAAGACCAGTGTGAATTGTGGGAACTAGCCCTCTTAATTCCTCTCACTCAGCTGCCATATGTGGCAACTGTGTTTGTGAAAGGAGGCTTGGTGTTGGGAAGCAGGGAGTGCTCTTACTCACAGAAATTGTGATTCTGTGGGATTAAGCCTGCCTTCATCGTCATAATAATAATAATAAACTAGACATATAATACCTTGACCTTAGTAGTGCTACTTTGCCTGTCTTAAGAAAATCTGAGGACACCAAAAACTGCTGGAGAAAACCAATAAGGAAATAAAGACTGAGTGGCCACCATGTATGAGCCAAGCATGTCACAGAGTACGTAGCACTGAGTAGCTCCTCAGTAAATAATAACTCAATGAACACAGCAGACTGCAAAGCATACAGAAGTGTCTTGCCCTTGGGACACTTATAATCTAGTCTGAGAAGAAAGAGTTAACAGATAAGAAATATCTCAAGGCAAGGAGAGAATTTGGGCGTGCCACTTGTTTCGGCTGGAAAGCAGAGACAAGGGAGAGACTTCTCGATGGCAGTGGGTAAAAGTGAAAATCGATCAAATTCCAAAGTGAGAAGAGATACCAGGGATCCTCTGGGCCCTCTCCCACACTTCACAGTGAAGTCAGTGAGGTTCACAGAAGTCTCAGATCCAACAGACACCGCCCAGCAAGTTAGTAGCAGAGCCTACCCTGGTGTCCAGGTTACCTTCCCCACTGCATCACCTGGCTGTCGACAACCCCTTGCAATGCCAGGACGTGCTCCCCTGTATTGAAGAATAATTTGTCGGGAAAGCAAGTATGAAAGCCACACAGACCACACCTCATACTCAACTTTGTCTTCTGGATTCATGCTTTCATTCACCCTTCACTTTTGACTGGAGGTCATTAAGAATGGTTACCTTGGGAAAATAACCTCCTTAAGTGCGTGACAGGCGCTGTTGTTTACCCTGCCAATAAATCATTCACCGCCACCCCCTTTCTCCTCTCCCTACTGAAATTTTCCGTCTTGTTCAGGTATCCAGGTGCCAAGCACTTTACAGGAATCTGAGGCCCTCCACAGCCTCTGGAATGAATTGTGATTGGTCCGAGCCTGAGATAATCCTTGCCAGTGATTGGATTGGCTGAAGAGTGGGCACGTAGCCTAGTTCTGGCCAATAAGATAGGAGGGGAGATTAGTGGGGGTTATTTCCAGGAAAGCTTTCCTTGCTCTTTAAAAAGTTGTGGAAGAAATAGCTGCATCTCCTTTGCCTTTAGATATCATCTTGTGGGGATGAGAAGCCTACACTTGCCTCAGCTGTCTAGGGACCATGAAGGGAGTCACATCACTGAGGCAATGGGAGTGGAGAGGTATCAAGAAGCTGTGTTTTGAATGATGGTGGATGCTTGCATTGATCAAACCGGTGACTCCTGATCTCTAACTTCTAGTTACGTGATAAAAAAAAAAAAAATACCCCTGTTGTTCTAGCCACCTTTAACTGGGCTTTCTGATCGTTGAGATCAAAAGCACCCTAATTATCATAGGATATCATATAGAGCAAGAACCCATCTTCAGAATATCCAATAATCCTAAAGAGGTTTCTTTTGTCTTCTAAAAACAACAACGAAGAGGGCTGTCTTTAGAATGATGTTTCCACAACTAAGCTTTTGCAGTTGCAGGGTCTCCCCAGTGGCATGATTCCAATATCCACCAACTCCTAACACGCTTATTTCCAAAATGTCTATTATTTTTAACGTGGGATCTTGGCCTGAGCCAAACCTTGTTTATACCATCAGGACTTAACTGTGCCTCGTGACTGTTAGGTTTCTCCTATTTCTTACTGCCTGTTTCAAAAGGTTGGGGATACTTAGGAAAAAAAAAAATTAGACATTGGAAGGGGCAGTTAATTCTCAGTCTTACGGCTACAAATATCTATTTCCCGCCAGATGGATGAGATTTCAGAGTTTGCTAAAATCATGATGTATACATTTGAAATTTATAAAACATTTCCTTTGTTTTATCTGTTTGAATGAGGGCAGTAATGATATTCCTTCACTGTATATAGTTATTAAGAGTCCTTTGCTTATGTTAAGGGAGC
Source organism: Vulpes lagopus (assembly GCF_018345385.1). Classification (NCBI taxonomy): domain Eukaryota; kingdom Metazoa; phylum Chordata; class Mammalia; order Carnivora; family Canidae; genus Vulpes; species Vulpes lagopus. The sequence goes on from NC_054826.1 coordinate 149,888,817, forward strand.
TTATGGAAGGGATCAGCCAAACACAAAACCACTTACTAGGACAAATAGAGCTTTTAAAAGAATACTACACTCTCGTGAAGAAACCAGTTTCTGATTGGCTAGAGTTGCAATTTCGCTTTTATCAGTAATTAAGGGCAAGCCACGGAGCAAACTCGTTAGTTGACACCAATTACAATTGGTAGACGAACTAATGAGTCCAAGAAAAAAAAAAAAAGTTATTTATTTCTGAACTTTTGAAGCATAATTGTTGTGTAAATCGGATAGCGCGCAAATCTCTTCCATACGTGTAGGTTGGTAATTGAGAAATAAAATGGTTACCAAATGGACTCTTTGTCCAGTTTTGTTCTGCAGTCGATCTCTCTTGGGACTCTTTAAAGTGTAAGGAAAAGGTGATGTCAACAGCAACGTACTCTGGGCAAACGGAGCCAGGATTAATTAATAGAGATGAAAGGGAAACACTGGGCCTTTCTTAACCATCGCCTTGCAGTCCCCACGGTTAGATACTTGCTGCTCCGCAGATGACCGAACGCAGGGCTGAGGATGAGGGCCAGGGCCCGGAGCAGGCCTCGTATTTAAAAAGCAAAACAAAACAGGAGAATGAGGCTTGTCTCCATCTCAGTTCCAGCGTGTAGTCTTTAAAATGAGGAGCTCTCAAGAGCTTTTCCCTTTGAAGTTTAATATGTGGGGCTTTACATCAATATAACATTTAAACGTGTTAAACAAATTAGTCTCTGGTTACAAAAGTTTTGAGACATTTGCAAGTTGCTGTTTAACTAAATTTAATATGTGCCGGCAAAGTTGATGGTGTAGTTGTTCATTTAGAAGAATGCACATTTGGAATGATTAATAAACAAACCAGCCTCCCATTGCTTCAACCTCTGTGTTTATTTGAAGGCAATCTACTTTAAAAAGACATTAATATTCTTAGAATTATTATTAGAATAATTGCTTTTACTCCTCTCAGAACACACATTTTTTCTCATTTCCCTTCAGCATAGACAGCTTTTCACTCAGATATAAACTTCCCATTATTATTCCCCACCCCCCAAAAAATGAAGAATAGGAATTATACACTTTTCACTAAGGAATAATTAATTTGTCTCAAGTATTAGAACAGAGAATTGTGGAGTGACTTTGAATGGTAGTCTCTGAGGAGTAGCATTGTTTGTTCTCTCCAGTCTTTAATGAGCTTTAGTAAATGGCCAGGAAAAATTACCTTCTTTCTGTAATATGAGAGAGGCGAAGAATGAAGGAAGCTATAGAATCCCTAAGAGAAAAGGGAACACACACACACACACACACACACACACACACACACACCCTCCTTCACAACAGCACTCGAGCCGGTTAGGAGGACGCAGTTCTCCTTTAGACTTACTTGAGGACAAGAGATCTGGTTACTAAGTGCATTAAAACAGAAGCATGTCCCTAATTTGTATTGATTATTGTTATAGTTACCACTGTTGAATCTGCTGGGGAAACCATCCATCCTCTAATTCCATGGGGTTGGATATTCGTTACACCCGCCATGTTAAATTTCTTTCCTCTTTAATGACTAGAGGAGAATTAGAACCGGAGCTCTAACAGAAATTAGCTGTGGAGGACCTGCCCCTCCTCTGCAGGGCACCGAACTCCCTCAGAAAAACTTCCCACCGCCTCCCTGCCCCCCACACCACCACCACCACCACCAGCCAAATGACTTTCAGGAAGGCCCAAATCATTTTCCCCAAGTTGCCATAGGCTGCTGGGCTTGCCTTGTCTTCCAGAAATGGATCTTTTCAGTCCTAAAGTTCTTCAGGCCGAAGGGAGATTCTGCACTCACTTAAAGGTGGCCTGGATGGGCAGCCCCAGGTGGCCCAGCGGTTTAGGGCCACCTTCAGCCCAGGGCCGGACTCTGGAGACCTGGGATCGAGTCCCACATCGGGCTCCCTGCATGGAGCCTGCTTCTCCCTCTGCCTGTATCTCTGCCTCTCTCTCTCTCTCTCTCTCTGTCTCTCATGAATGAATAAAATAAAATCTTAAAAACTAAAAAAATAAAAAAAATAAAGGTGGCCTGGAAGGTGGACCGCCCAGGAAATCCCCCAAACGAAAGAGCAATAGGCTCCATCTCTCTTGCATTCGCTCAGCCTTGTGCGGGGGCCTTGGGGACCATGAGATAGCACCCTCCTGAGGGCAGAACCAGCCGAGAAACAGCACAAAGGGACACGGCCGGAGAGGGTCCAAGCATCACGCCCAGACGGAAGAGGCCAGTTTGTGCAGGTGTGGCTTTTGTCTGCGGGCAGGTCAGCTAGCAAGCAGCACGGCCAGCCCCACTTCCCACCCGAGGTGCAGCGGTGTGGACCTCAAGCATCAGGACAACGCACAGCAGGACGCAAGGCACAGCCCGGCCCAGGGGGGTCGCCCCCACGAGCAGGTGGCCAGAGAGTCAGAACCTTCCTTTCTCTTCTCAGGCCTCCAGCATTCCCGTGCCCAGCCCAGAGCGATGGCCACCGTGGGGCCTGGTCCAGGCTGTCCCCTCTGCCTGCCCTGGATTATGCTTTTCTGCCTTTTCTCATCAATAGTTGCCGACCCTAACCTTTATTCTAGCAGGATCCTATGCTGTCACTATGACAAGTCTCATAAACAGGTTCCCACTAGAATCGGATGCCTCATAGAAGCTTCATACATTGAAATAGAAAGAAAGAAAGAAAGAAAGAAAGAAAGAAAGAAAGAAAGAAAGAAAGAAAGAAAGAAAGAAAGAAAGAAAGAGGATGGCTCAGCAGTTAAGCACCTGCCTTCGGCCCAGGGTGTGATCCTGGAGACCCGGAATTGAGTCCCACATCAGGCTTCTTGCATGGAGCCTGCTTCTCCCTCTGCCTGTGTCTCTGCCTCTCTGTGTGTGTGTGTCTATCATGAATAAATAAATAAAATCTTAAAAAAGAAAAAAAGAAAAGAGCTTACTACCTTGTGTGCTGTCAGCGAGGGGGGAGAAGAAAACAAAGCATGGGTTTTGGAGTCAGGCGCCTCTGACCAGGTTTGGACTCCAGGGCAATTTCCTTAGCTTCTCTGCGTCTCAGAGTCTCATCTATAAACCGGGGGTGACGCTGTGGCCGGTGAAGACTGGAGAGGCCGAAGTGTCGCACAAGGCCCCGCACTCAGGGAACGCACCTGTCCTGCTCGCCTTCAGATACACGGAGGTGACATAAGGACGGTAGGTTCTGGTTGTAGGACACTTGCCCCTTAGCGCGTGCTTTCATGTAAAGGCTGCACGAGAGCCACGAGGGTCACATGAGTCTCCCAAACCCAGGCTCAGGAACTGACTTGTTCAAGGCCATTCCGCTGGGAATCCGAAGCCTTCGGATGCGTTTCTGCCTCCCAGTCCCACCTTCTCTCTCCTCACCGGACAGTTCACCACCGCAGACTTTCTAACCCCGAGAGACTAGAGGCAGCACCCCTGGGATCGGGGAGGCCAACGGGCAGGCCCGGGCCTTCCTCCAGCCGCCAGACGCGTTTTGTTCAGTCGACAGAGTTGCTTAAAATTTTGAATATTTTTGCTGACATTTAAAAATCAAGACATGACCTGTAAATATATGGATTGACGGCTTCTCTGAGAAACCGTGAGGCCTAGAACCTACATGCCCCTGTGGCTCTACTACCTGCTGATTCTGCGACCTTGAGGAAGCTTCTTTGGCCTCCCTCGTGTGTCAAGTGCAGATAGTGACAGTCCCCACCTCAGAGGGCGGTGGAGCATGAAATAAGATAAGACATTCAAAATACTTAGGACGGTCCTGGGCACACAGGTGGACCCCCATCAACCTGGGGTGTTATTTTTACTCTATTCACTACTGTCTGCCTGCAAAATGGAGGCTGGGGTTTTCTGGAGACCTGCAAACTGTTCTTACGTTTGAAGAACTACAAGATGGAAGTGTTGTTTTAGTGTGACACGCAAAGCCAAAGTTGGTTCTTACGCAGAAAGTACAGCTTAACCCAGCATTAATGCCTGAGCCGTTCCAGCTGAGCTTCTGAAGAAAAGATTTGTCATGTCTCCCATTTGTGATACTTAAAGCAAACAAGGGGGTGAGGGGGGGCTCACTTGTGAGCTGGCATCTTGCATGGCTTTGCAAGGAAGGAAAGAATGAGGCAAGAAAGGGAGGGAAGGAGGAAGGAAGGAAGAAAAGAACTTGGCGTGGTTTTGTTTAACCTCCAGAAGGAAGAAAGGAAGGGAGGTGGGGCAAGAAGGGAGAGGGGAAGAGAGAGAGGAGAAAAACAGAGAAGGGAGAGAACAGAAAGGCAGGGAAGGTTGTTCCGAATATCGAATATCCGGGAAGGTGACTTACCCATGCTGCCAAAATACTTGAGATGCGCGGTGCCCTCTGGTAGCAACTTGCATTTTGCTTTGTTTTGTTTTCAAAAACTTCAAAGTTTCTCCAGGCTTCATCCTCAATTAGAACAAATGTCAGTAACATGCTTGAAGAAAATTTGTTTAGAGATGTGTGTATGCTTGAAAATTGCACATTACACATGCCCCATGCATGATTTTCCACTAAATTTTTAACGATGAGCGGAGGTACATGGTTCCAGATAGATGAGTGAATCTGAATGTATATATCTGGTGCTTTGCACGTTGACATAAACACAGCTGCTTTTATACATTTGAGAACATTTGTGTTTATTTGAATGTGTGATGGGGAGGTCATCAAAATGAACGCACTCGTTGTGTTTATTTGAATCTCACATTGCTCATAAGAATACATGCCGTGTTTGAACATGCAGTCAAACACCAGCTTCTCTAAAAGGCAAATCAAACCCCAAAAGGCAATTCAGTGCAAAACCCCATTAATGCTGCATTAGAGTTGAAATTCCATTCCCATGAAAGCCAGAGAATGTGGAGTTAAAGGTTTTCAACAGCAATCTTATTTCTACTAGCTCGAGAGAACTACAGTTGCTTTCCACTACTTTATCAGAGTATATAAAATATATATTTAGTAAGACACAAAAGGAAGGAAGGAAGAAAGGAAGGAAGAGAGAGAAAGGAAGGGAGGGAGGGAAGGAGGGAAAGGCGGATGGATGGGCGAATCCCAACCATGGCACTAAAGTATCAAAAATGCTAGCAAAGAACTAACTATATGCAATATCCTATTAGGATATTAGGACATCAATAACATGTATAGCACCTCAGCCTTGTTGCTTCCTGTTTGGGGGATGCTGCTGAGGTGTGGATGAAGTTAGGATCCACCGTCAGCAGGACTTGGGTTTGAGTCAAATAGTTAATTTGGGCAATAGTTAATGGTGATGGTGACGATTGGAATGCACAGTTTTGTCTCGCTTTCACTAGCACAAGGACATTCTGATCTCATTGAAAAGAAAAAAACCAGGTAAGTAAAGATGTGGTCCATGAATAGAGGCGCTTACATTACGTGTGCTTGCTTTAGTCCTTAAACAGAGGTGACTACAAAACACAGCAGTCCACAACACACAATCTTTGGCACACCTCAATAGGAAGAACTGCATTAAAATTTCAACCTCGGGCAGCCCCGGTGGCGCAGTGGTTTGGCCCTGCCTGCAGCCCAGGGCATGATCCTGGAGACCCGGGATCGAGTCCCACGTCCGGCTCCCTGCATGGAGCCTGCTTCTCCCTCTGCCTGTGTCTCTGCCTCTCTCTCTCTCTCTCTCTGTGTCGCTCATGAATAAATAAATAAAATCTTTAAAAAAAATCTCTAAAAAAAAAAATTTCAACATTGACACTTTGAAGCAATGCAACCTGCTGCATTTGCCCCATTTTCAACCCTTGCCCTAGTTAAAGGTAAAGCCCCCCTCTGTTATGCCAGGGTAACTTTTTGAATTCTTCATCCCCCATATGCCGCAATTTGGAAAGAGTATTTGGATTGTCGTGAACTGAGGCATCTATCATTAGAATCTTCAATATTAGATTTGCATAGCTCATTACCTATGGTTTTCTTTGGGAAAAAAATATGAAAAACAAATAAAGGGGCACACAGAGCAAGATGAGATTGTTCTGGAAATTAAATAGCAGATGCAGGTGACTGAACAACAAGAAAAAGTATGTGTTTCTGTTAGGCTTACGAGAGCAGACAAGATTACAGCCAATGGTGGTTTGGCTAGAGAGTAGGAATTTTACTGTATGGTATTAATTAAAGTTGGAGGGAGTGGGGTACCAGGAGGAGGCAAGCCCATGTTTCCACTGAGCCCCAGAACACTGGGGCTTGGCCACCAGGCAAGACCTGAAACCTGTGAAAAACATCCAAAATAAAAGACATGAAACAAATCCTTAAAGTTGTCATTACAGAACATGCTAGACTAACATAATGTCTCCACTGGTTCCCCATTAGAAACAATTACACAATTCAAAACTGCTTACCTTTTTAAATTAGGTAAGACCAGATTGATTGAGGCTGGAAGCAGCATTTATTTTTCCCTTCCACTGTCATTGACTGTAACTATGTCTTTATTTTTCTACCAGGATGCATTTTTGTCTACCTACAATATTATTACTACATTGCAGTCTGTTACTCCATTGGTTTTAACACTTTTTAAAAAATGCTTCAGAAATGACAAATGGAAAAGAGGAGAGGAGTTGCATTTTAAATCAAGCGATTTTCTGAGTTTTATGTGGAAAATAAGCAAGACTCTCTCCAACCTTCCCTTTGATGAGGCCCCAAATATACAAAGGGATCAAACTCCGTATAGACAAAAGGATTTTTTCCCTGACTTTGGAGTGATATCTTGTTACACTAATGGCTCTTGACAGGTATCATAGACCCTTCGTTTGCAATCTTCAGAACTAGGGAACGCTAGACTCTGCCATTTTAAACCTCAGTGTCTCCCTATCAGAAACATGCAAAGCTTGCCTCTCGGAAGGAGACATGGACCACAGTAAGAGAAGATAGCGCCCTTTAAGTCAAAGGAAAGTCAAAAAACAGTATATTTGATATGATCTCCTTTTCGTTTTTAAAACATAGTATCTGTGTGTGTGTGTGTGTGTGTGTGTGTGTATCAGAAAGGATAGAGACCGAGGTGTTAATGGGGATCCTTCTTTTCATTAACTATATTTAGCACTTTTCTTTTCTTTATTTATTTATTCATGAGAGACAGAGAGAGAGAGAGAGGCAGAGACACAGGCAGAGGGAGAAGCGGACTCCATGCAGGGAGCCCGATGTGGGACTTGATCCCAGGACCACCAGGATCACAACCTGAGCCAAAAGCAGAGGTTCAACCACTGAGCTATCCAGGTGCCCCATTTAGCACTCTTCTATACAAAAACACAAATTATGCTTACAATATGAAAAATATTAAAAAAAAAAAGAAAAATATTTTTAAATGTTTTTCAAATGTAGAGACTTTTCAAAGTTAGTGCCATGACACCATTAAGTTTCACTGAAAAAAAAAAAATCAGTCAAGGATACAGTTCACTGATCCTAAAGGTTCTTGAACAGCATCTAGAATAAAGCTCTTCAAGATCACTACCATCTCAATTCCTGTTTCACCGACAGGAAGATAGAACAAGTGAGACTCCCAAGGGGGCCCTCCTCAGCGTCTCATCATAGTAAATGAAGGAGGCCATGTGCAAACCAGGTCCTCTGTCTGCAGATATCATGTCCTTTCTTCTATTTAGAGGAAGATCTACATGTATTCTATCACTTGTCAACGTTGTACTAATCCTTGCAGTAGCCCAGCAGCGTAGATACTACTATTAGAGGTAGGAGAAGAAGAAGAGATGTAGAAGAGATCTCCGTAGAAGAGATGTGAAAATAGTAGAAGCTCAGAAGAGAATGATTTGACCATGGCCTTAAGGCTGGAATGTGGCCAACCTGGACTTGACCAGAGTTCTGATTCTGGGCCCGGAGTTCATCCTCCTGCCTGAGATAACACAGGTAACATAATAGGGTATTTCACAAGGAGCCACTAATTGGAGGGTCAGGATGGCAAGTGAGTAATACTTACCCTACCACCCACCCTCTTGAGTCAGAATGCCTGAATCGGAATCTTGGCTTCACCACTTACTGGTAAACTGAGGCAAACTATTAATACTTTATCTGCCTCAGTTTCTGCATCTGTAAAATGGGGGTGATAATAGCTCATCTTAAAGGGTGGTATCAAGGAGTAAATGGGTTAAAATACATTAAACACTAAAAACAGTTTCTAGTCCCTGATAAATGATATACTCATTATCATTGAATAATGATAAACTCTTGAATAACTCTTTATTATTATTATTATTATTTATTATTATTATTACTAACACAAGAGGATAATCTATATCATTTACCTTAAATAAAAGAAATTTATTGATAAATAAAAATAAAACATGTATTACATTATTGCTATATACTGTTGTCAGTTAAAGGCTCTGACAAGGAGGCCTACTCTGTTAAAAAAAAAAGAGACTAACTAAAAACCACAGTGAGACATCACCTCACACCAGTCAGATGACTAGAATAAAAAAGACGAGAAATAACAAGTGTTGGCAAAGATGTGGAGAGACGGGAACCCTCCTGCACTGTTGGAGGTGTAAATTGCTGCAGCCACTGTAGGAAACAGTATGGCATTTCCTCTAACAATTAAAGTAGAACTACCGTTCCATCCCATAACTCCGTTGCTGGATATCTATGTGAGGCAAAGAAAAGCACTAATTTGAAAAGATACACGTACCCTTATGTTTATTGCAGCATTATCTGCAATAGTCAAATTATGGAAGCCACCCAAGTGTTCATCGATACATGAATGGACAGAGAAGATGTGGTACACACACACACACACACACACACACACCACACAGGAATATTACACAGCCATAAAAGGAATGAGAGAATGAGATCTCACCATTTGCAATGACATGGGTGGACTTGGAGAGGGTTTTACGCTAAGTGAAATAAGTCAGACAGAGAAAGACAAATACCATATGACTTCATTTACATGTGGCATCTTAAAACCAAAACAGATGAACAAACAAACAAAAACCAGGCTCATACATACAGAGAACAAACTGGTGGTTGCCCGAGAGGAGGTGGGTGGGGGGAATGGGTAAAATAGGTAACACGGATTAAGAGGTACAAACTTCCAGTTATAAAATAAGTAAGTGAGGGCGGTGAAAAGTACAACATAGGAAATATGGTCAATAATATTCTAACTTTGTATAGTGACAGATGGTGACTACACTTACCGCGGTGAGCGCTGAGTAATGTATAGAACTGTTGAATCACCAAGTTGTACACTGGCAACTAATATAACATTGCATGTCAACAATACTTCAATAATATATATTTTTTAAAAAGACTCGGTTATTAAAAAGATGTTAAAAACACACAGTATCAACTGAGACAGGCTGCTGAATTAATCAGAATGATTGAAAGAGAATTTTAAATGGAATAATTTTCTCACTGAAGGAAGCAATATCCCCTGGTACCTGTGTTCACGAACCACCTCAAGTCACCTCAACTACACTACCCCTCCCTTAGGACACACGGATAAGCCGCCCCGGCTAATATGGGAACTGAGCCAACCAATGCGTGGGTTGTCTCAAGGACAGGAACAGTAAGTTGACTAGTCAGATATAGGAAATTGGGTCTCACCCTTCTGGCTTCAAGGGGTTAAAAAATGCTGGCATTTGGGTGAGCTCGTATGCTCTGCAGCAGCGTGGCAAGGTGTGGTGCTCAGGTGTGCCAGGCCCCTCCCTCCTCCTTCTCCCTCTCCTTTTAGGCTTTCTCTGCTTCCAGGCATAGGGCTAATGCCCAGGACGAGGTGAGCTGCCTCCCTGCTCTGGATTGAGAACAAACTCACTTTGTCTCTCCAGCCTCCTCGTTATCGCCCACTGTGCACTGGGTCAACCTTTGTAGCAACGTGGCAATAAGCCCCCAGCCTGGCTGCTGAGGGATGAAAGAGCAAAGCCCTGAGCCAGCTGCAGTCTGAGGCTCCTTGGACCTGGACAGATTAGAGGGGTCAGCCTTCCGTGTGGTCCAGCCCAGCATTCCAGATTTCTCGGGCTAATAGAAACCACAGTGCTAGCTCATAATAAAACCCATGTTCCCATCCCATTTCCTCTCCTCTTTCTCTCTCTCTCTCTCTGGCTCTCACTGGCTCGCTTTCCTCGGAGTGAGGCTGAGCGGTCAACCAGGAAGATGCCCAGCATCCCTAGATACAATATCATACCATACCATCCCATTCTCAAACAATAACAGCACTTTGGGGGGTCTCCAGAGCCAGTGGGTAGCCCCCAGATCTGTCTCTGACAATGCAACACCAGGCTGCCAGCAGGTTGCTGTAGGAAACACTTGGGGCAGACCATGCTACTGTGGGGCGGCATCATTCCAGAGTGTGAGCTTTTTCTATGATGTGGGTGCAAGGTTTCCTGAGGACCCATTGGTGGTGGACTTTTAACTTTTGCTACCCACTCTGTGCCTCATGGGAGGACAATCAAAGCTAGGACAGAGAACAGTCTGGAAGAAGAAGGCTGTCAGCACTAGCGTGGCCTCTTTGAAAGTCTTTGTCAGCAGCAAGAAACCAACTTGGTGCTTTAAAAGAGTTTACAGAACTTTTTCTTCCTTCAAAATGAAACTAGCTTTATTGAGTTCCATGGAAATGATACATGTTTTTACAATCTCGAAAACCTACTAAGAACGTCCATGAAAGTATTGGCACTGCTTTTAGCCCACACATCGAGGCGTATGTGAGACTGATGTGTCTCTGTTGGTTTAAAATATGTTCATGCCAGGGCACCTGGGTGGCTCAGTTGGGTAAGCGTCCAACTCTTGGTTTCGGCTCAGGTCATGATCTCATGGATCGTGAGACTGAGCCTCGCACTGGGCTCCGTGCTCAGTGGGCAGTCTGCTTGAAGATTCTCTCTCTCTCTGGCTCTCCCCCTCATCTCTCTCTCTGTCTCTCTCTCAAATAAAGAAATACATCTTTAAAGAAAAACACACAAAAAAACATCTTCATGCCATCCCTTGTCACCAGCCTGAAGACCCAAGACACTGCCGTGACTTCCCTTCAGCCTTATCTCTGCCCTCCCTGCTGTGCTGCTGCCAGAATGGAGGCCAGAATGAGTTCTTACCCTTCAAAGCAGCATCTGGGGTGGGGGGTGGGGGGGTTTGCGTCTCCATTTCCTGGTGCACTGGGTTGGTTCTTTCTCCTGGGCTTCCTTTCCCAAGGCTGACAATCCCCTCCACTTGCCTGGGTAGGCAAGGGAGTCCTACTACCCAAGGAAACCCATTTTCTGGAAGAATCCACAGCCAGAGGACTCTATTCGGAGGACTCTTCTACTAGACCTGTCACTAGGATTCTAGAAAGCTCCCTCTCCGTATTGTCCCTTCAAACCGCTTTGCTCCACCTGTGCTGAAGCTAGGCCCTGTCATTGCTTGAGAGGTAGCTTAGTGGCACTCCAGGGACTTGTACAGCCACTCGCACCCCAGTGCTGTCCCTCTGCTTCTCCTTGTTGACTTCCAGGTCAACAGAGACATGAATGCAAGAGCTGCCACCTTACCTATCGTCCACATTTCCACTAGAAACTTCTCTCCAAGTTGAGCAAAACCTGGGTCTCCCAACCCAATGGAGCCCAATCACTGTCCCCAGTGATTAAAAAAACACGCGTGGGGCTACCTGCCCAGTGTCTATCACCCCTCAACCTTTTATTATCCAACTGGTGGACTCAGGCACCATGAGAAACCACATCTCTGAAGTTAGAAAATGTAATTTGTGCTCCTGTTGTTAAATGGTGGTAACTTATAACCACTGAATTGGAACTCATTAAAAGGGCGGCATTAAGGAGTTGCTGCTGCATTTGAAATCCATTTCTAGGGGGAGTCTGAGGGCCATCAGGGACTTTCTCCTGGGGTCATTGAAGTCACTACCTTTAGAAAACAAAGTCTTCTATACAACACCTCAAGGTCCCTGCCTGCTTTCTTTTGGGTATTTAACAGAGGATTATATAAGCTCCAATAACTCAATTAATTAAGAGTAAAATGAAGACGGTGACTTCATATTTCATTGGTCAGTGAAAATTTTAACATTCTCATAACCCCTTTCACTCTCTCTTCTCGTTGTGAATGCTAATAGAAAAATCCTTTTAAAATGGTATTTTGTTAGCAGAGGATGTGCCGACAACTCTGCAGTATCTTCCCACAGATCACTGCTCACATCATTCAGATGTTGAAAATTTTAAATGAAATCAATACTGGCCTATTCACGTCAACAGCACTATCCCTGGCAATGTAAAAATATATAGAGAAATTGCAACCCCAGCGACTTACCCAGCGCTCTTTTCATTACAGGTCGTCAATTAAATTATTTCTACGATATTGTATCCGTCCACAGAATGTTACGCAATATTCATGCACATTACTTCAGCTACACAGAATTCTTGGGAAATAAATGAGGGCGGGCAGGAGAACTTAAGAGATCTAGTAAAAGAGGAAGGCATGTACAATAAGTCCAGTCACAATTGCCCCCAAGACGACGCTTTTATTATCACTTAGGAAACAGCAATGTCTTCATTCTTGTGGTTCCAAATTATTCCATACTGCAGCAAGGAGTATTCCCAGAGAGATTTCTTGTAAGAGTTCACGATGGGGGTTTGGGGGAACTCCAGACTTGGCGCTTGAGAGTTAAGTCGGCCTCTTTTGCAATGGACCAAGCTGTTGGGCCCTGCTTTCGAGAAGCTGGCCGTGTCACTAGTTCCCTGGATTCAGTAGCTGCAGCTGCTTGGAGCACCAGAGTCCATTACTGGCCCAGTCCTTGGTCTTCATTGATGAGTCCCCAGGAATTTCTGCAGCTCCGATTGCCCCTGGCGCCAAGCGGAGGAAACCAGTGGACTGTGCCGGGGCTCGGCCCTAGAATCAGTGATCCAGCCAGGATGCATGGCGGCAGGAGGATACACGGATTGAATCAATAATTTCAATCACTGCCTGTCCCTGATAGGCACCAGGGCGGGCAGAGGAGCAGACGGGGAAAGGGAAAATCCACAAGCCCAGAGCAGGGAGCTAGGCCCCGTCTGAGAAGAAAACAAGAAAAAGTAGCAGGAGAAGATGATGAGGGTCAGAAAGAAGAAACAGGGGCTACATTCACTAAGTGCCTAGGAATTACTGTCTTCGCTGGGAGAGACCCAACCTGCGGACAACCTGTGACCTGCAGGCCTTCTCCTCCTCCTATGGAGCACGGAACTGTCAGCCTTCTGGTCTGGGGATGGCGATTGCTATGGGCTGGGACGTGGCCCAAGCCTACCTCTCAAAGCCTGCTGCTGGCTGTGCTTCTGGCTTACAGGGCACCGTCAGGAGCCCTTAGGCACCAGGTGGAAGCCCAACTCTGGTACCTTCTCAGCTATGTGGCCATAGCCATATGGCCAAGTGTTTAGGCCTAATCAGTTAATGCTTGGGATCAGACCCTCCCAGGACTGACACCAGGGAGTTCTGCAGACCAGGGTCACAGCCTGCCGGCTCCTGAGTGCTGCCCCTCGGACTGGTCTGGCGCTTTCCTCAGCAGATCCCAGGCCCAGAGGTTGAAAACACCCGGGCTACCTCTTTTAACAAGACTGGCTGTCTTTCGCCGTCCAAGATCTCCTATCATGCTCCTAAGAACTTCATGGGGCACCATTACTTACGTCCCCCATTTTAGAGACAAGGCAAGTGAAGTGCAGAGGGGTCAACTAGCTGTGCAGGGTCACTGAGCTAGTCCCCAGCAGAGCCCACATGGAAATCTGGTCCTGTGTGGCCGCAGAGTCCGATCTCTCAGTGGCCAGAGCACACTGCCTTTCCCCTTGCCCTTTAACAGAAGCAACACCATGGGGATTAAGTTCCTTCTTTTGCAGGGCGGCCTTCAACCACTGGCCAGAAATCCAATAGGTGACTTCTCTGAGTTTACTGGAGGCACAGCCAGGAAGCAGAGGGCCCTCAGGGACCTGGCTCTTCTCTACCCACCTTCTCCATCTCCCATTCTCTTCTGCTTAAAGACCCAGCTTCATGCCAGGCATCCGTGTCTCGGTCCTCTTTGCTGACATGGTCCCTCCCGGCACACCACCCTGCCCCATCCACCTCCAGTCAAAAGCTGTTCCTTCCAGGTCCCAAACCTCTGGGTGTAGCTCATGCCACGAGGAACTGGGTAAATGTGCAGAGCCTTTGGTAGTATATACCCCATGCTTCCATCAGTTTAGAACTTTGGAAGAGGACGCCTTTAATCTCAAATTGTGGGTCAGAATTTCCAGGCTCCGGGGAAGGTCATTGGAAGGGGCCCTGGGAGAAGAGCAAGTCCAGTACCTTCCAAGTCAATGATGGAAGACTTAACTCCAATCACCCGCAGGACTCCAGCCACCCAACCCCAGCTCGCTGCAGCAAGGGCAACACACAGGCAGGAAGGCCTCGTTCAGGAAAGCTGTTGGTGGTTTGAGCAGTGGAGAGTAGAGCGTGGGGACAGATGAAGCGAGAGGTGGCCTGGCTCCATCTCTAAGGTGCCATGATGGGAGCGACCCCGAGCCATCCTGAAAGCACACACCCCCCCCCCCCAGGGGTGCAGCACATAGTTAACGGAGCCCACTGTTCTATCACATTGTTTTGGAATTCAATCCACCACAAAATTTTTAAGAATTTGTATGCATGAGGTTCTGGTCTTGCATCTGGAGACATAAAGATGAATAACACAGAGTCTCTGACCCTAAGAACCTCAAAGTCTAGGGGGAGAGTCAGACACACACAGAAGTCAAACGATGCAAAACCAGCAGTGATTAGTGCTAAGTAGAGAGAGATTCACAGAGGACCGGGGAGGCTCAGGGCCAGCTGCTTATCCCATCCACGGAAGGCACTTGCAGACGAAGGGACCTGAAGTGGGCTTTGAGAATAATAGGCACAAAGCCTCGTCACTCTTTGAGCACTGACCATGTACCTGAATTTTGACATGCCTCACCCCGGAAAGTCGTCATAGCAGTAGGAAGAGAGTGGGACCCCACCACCTTTACTAAACCCAACGACGGTGAGCCTCGGCGTATGAGCAGTTGAGCTACAGAACAGCCCAGGCAGGAACCAAACCCAAGCCCGTCTGCCTCCCAAGTCCAAGAGACCGTCGCGGGCCAGGCCAACAGCTGGAGAAAAGGCCCCACAGCTGGAAAGTGCAGCGTGGGTTTGGAGAGGGGACTGGAAGTGAGTTTGCTATGGCTGAAGTTCCCCGGGTGGGTGGGGAGGTGGGAGTGTGGAGGAGGTGAGACAGTGTCACTTGGGGGAAGAGCTCTGCTACTTGGTGGCCGTGTGACCTTGGTCGAGTCATACCACATTTCTGTACCTCGGTTTGCTCATCTGTAAAATAGGGACAATGGTGCCCATCTCGCATGGGTATAATAAGGCCTCAAGGAGATGCCATGTGCAAAAACAGGAAGTCTGGCTCACACGTAAGAAGTTATTTCCTAAATCATATTCCTACTCCTGCACCGCTGGCTTGCTGGTCAGAGACTGCAAAGTTTCTGCGCAGGAGTTGTGCAAGTGTCCTCATGGGAAAGTCAATAAAAAGTTCAGCAAAAGAACTGTAAATTCTTAATTGTGGGGGATTAATAAGGCTTTATTATGGTAAATTTACCTCACACATGATTTAATAGGTCAAAACTACATTTTGTAATTAAAAACCTAAGAAATCAGGCACGCTGAGGCTTATAACACACAAATTTTAGTCTGAAACAACTCACTCAGGAAACCATAAAAGACAAAGCAGTGTATATAAATCATGGCTTGGGAAGAGGCAAGGTTTTAGGGGGCAGGCAGGTCTATTTGGGGACTCCTAGCAGGCCCCTCAATAGAGGCTCTCAACCCTTTGACATTTAGACGGTTTGGCCAGCCCCATTTTACAGATGATGGATCCAAGGCAAAAGGAAAACAAACATAAAACGGTGGCCCCAACAATGCTGACACCCAGGTTCAGTCTCCAATTTGGTGACCAGCCTCCTGCTTTCCTATCCACCGTCACTTGAGCAAAGCCTTCAAAACGGATGCTAACCCCACAGGACTGCATCTGAGCCTGTGGAGCTGGCATTAATTTGTATTAGAGCTATGGGTTCTTTTTGCTTATGGGGTAAGAAAGGCAAAACCGTGGTGAAGTTCTAGAAGATTCTCCAAGTGACACAGAGCAGATTTCAATCGGAAGACAATGTTGTGCAGTAGTTAGACATACAGACCTGGGATGGAGGCTAATCCACTGCTGGGTGGGACCTGGAGCAAATCCCTCAGCAATCTGAGGTAGTGTGCAGAAGTTCCTTCTTTTGTAAAATGAAAGTAATAATAGTTCCCATCTCTCAGGATTGTTTTGAGGATACTGTAAAGCACCATGCCCGGCACACAGTAAGCACTGAATTTTTTTTTAAGATTTGTTTATTTTAGATACAGCATGGGCACACGTAGGGAGAGGGGCAGAGGGAGACAATCTCAAGCAGACTCCCCGCTGAGTGTGGAGTCCGATGTGGGGCTCTATCTCATGACCCTGAAATCATGACCTGAGCTGAAATCAAGAGTCGAGCGCTTAACAGAATGAGCCACCCAGGCACCCCAGTAAGCACTAAATATTCATCATCATCATCATCATCATCATCATCATCATCATCAACTTTATTTAGGCAAAAGGGTCAGGAGAAAGTGGGGAGGAAGAAGGGGAAATCCTAAACCCTACATCACGCTTGTCCTAAATCACAGCGATGTTTCCTTTCCTGAAAAAGAGATGCCTTCCTGAGTTAAAACAATAACTTAAAAATTTCAGTGAATTATCTAATAAGCTTTGCTCTTTGGCACAAAGGTTGAAATCTCGCTTAATGTTGTGCCTGGCATTTCTCTTCAAAGTTAAATAAATTGGGATAGTTTGTGTCAAAGCTGTTTTGAAAAGAAAAACAAAGCAAGGGGTTAATTGATTGGAAAGCTTTGGAAGGAAAACACCTACTAGTTGAATTTCTAGTTGTTTCCGTCTTAAATCACATTTAGAAGCAAATATTGATGTACGTGTATATATACATTTTAGGTATATTTATAGATCTGGTCTGATGTCATAGAGCTTAAAGTCCTTTGTTCCTATGTGAACAAGAAGAGAAACCCTCTCACACTGTGACGGCCCTGGCGGCAGGGGCATGAGGCCCCCATGAGACCTTGTGTTGTTCCCCTTGATTCCAGCCCTGGGAACAGCCATCTCTAGTGGTAGGGGGATAAATAGGCCTCCGTTTGTTTGACAAGGCTTCTGGCTGGGGTGTCATCACCTGTCACTCACTTGAGCGCTGCTGTCTCTCCTCCCCCGCCTCTCCCACCCCTCCTCCTGGTCCCCAGAAGAAGAGGTGGAAACCAGCCCCGCTCACAGTGGCCTTTCGGTCCCATGCTCTGATCCTCCATCCTGCCTGCCTGCAGGAGGGCAATCGAGTCACTGCCTCTGCTTCTTGTTTTCCTCGGGCCGGTGTCCCGCCCTCACCTTCTGCCCCGGTTCCTGGGTGGTGGAGGTTAGACCATCTCATTCGTCGTCGCTGGGGGAAGACAGCCCTTCTCTGCATTGCCGGTAGCACACATTGTAAGAGTGGGAACTTCCATTCCAAGATAAACAGATATATATATATTTTTTTTTACCTCTTGGGTGTTCTCCGAGTGGTTACGTGAGACTGGCCCAAATGGGCTCCGGTCATGGCCTCAGTTTGGGGGCCTACCACCCAGGAGTTAATGAAATCAGATTAATTAATCAGCTGGGAGACTCAGAAAGCTAAGACTTATAAATAGAGGGGGAAAAAAAAAAGAATTTGGGGCTGACTGGGCTTCCTGCAGCAGTGTCCTTGCTAAATAAATGCTAGCCTCATCTATTTTAACTCATGAAGAGTGGGAAAGTGTTTCAGTAAGAGAGCGAGACGGGAGTCCTTGTCATTAGAACTATCCACGAGCTCTGTGTGCACTGAATGCCCGATTACAATTCAGGCCCGGGGACCGCACAGGTGTTTCTTCCAGAGTTGACAGTCCCCTGTGCACCCCCACCTCGCCCCCCCCTCCCATGACATGCGCTCCTCCTGGCCCACGACATTCCTTTGGGTTTGGATCGGAATCTGGCTACTTTTTGGCATTGCCGTAATTATGTTGGTCAAGGCCTGTGTTCTTGACAAAGAAAACATTCCTCTAACTCAACCTGAGTAATCCTTAATGAGTCCTTGTATCTTGTGATAAATTTCATAATTATTCAGCCCCTACCACTAACACCGAAATTCATCAGTCAAAGCAAATTAGCCGAGATTCATTAGAATAAGACATCTAGTAGGCACATGTACTTTATTAGCCTCTTACACCAATAGTTTTAATTAGGTACATATTTCACAGCTCTCGAGCTACTCCAGTGAAGGGCTGCCTTTATCTCTTTTATTTACAGTAACAAGCTATCAAACAAACACCACCATAATTAAACTTGGATATAAAAAAAAAAAAAAACTTGTTTTATTAATGGCAGCCTATTCGAGCCCTGGATTTCTGAAACCTGCACTAGACAGATATTTTTATTAATTAAATAAATACTATTCAATTAAACCAAAAAGATGAGATGATGCGCGAGGGGGGCCACGGGCTTGAGTTAGGAGTGAGATTTTCATCTTGCTTCCTTGCTCATGGTTTCCTCTATCTCACCTTCAGCCGGGGGAGGGGGTTGGGGGGGGGGAGTGGAGCATCCCTTCATCAGGTATTTTAGTGATGAGAAAAGTGATTAAAATCCAGAACATTTCTAAATTATTAATAAGGAATTTAAATGATGTTATAAAAAGGGGAAATACAGGAGAAAATGTTACACATTCATGGAATTTTGGCTCATGCATAATAAACAGTGGAAAACACTGCGCTTCTAATACTACCCAAATTAAAGAGGCAAGAGGCCGCAAGCCTGTGTGTGCGGGTGTCAATGGGTGACAAATGGCGCCATCTGCTGGTCCACAAGTTAAACACTTAATGCAGAGCCCAGCTGTCAGAGCCATCAGCTTTTAGGTTGTCAAAAAACCCAGGTATGAAAAAAAAACAAAAAAACAAAAAAACAACCCAGGGATGATAAAACGCTGTGAAAAAGGACACTTTTCTATGGTTAGACAAGGTATAACCCCAATCAGAAAGACAAAGTTTGAACCTGAGTCTCAAAGTCTCCTCCAGAGGCTTCAGAGCAAGGCGAGGTTTGCGGAGCGATTGCTATCCTTTCTGGTCTCTTAAGAGCAAAATAGGAGTTGAGCTTCTCTTGGAGGTGTACACAGAAGGGTCACAGCCAGGCCCTCAAAAGGCAACAGGGTGTGACAAAAATTGCCAAGCGCCCACTCAGCTGTAGGCCTGATATCACCGGATGCCTTGGAACCCTGGGTTTCTCAATTACCAGACCAGGAGACCCCCAGCCCCCCCAGGATGGTACCACGGGCTCTCTCTTGCACATGCTGCGACACCATCCCCATCATCCTCAAGTCATCCTCTGGAATGTTCGTTCCTTTTGTTTCCATCCCCACCCCTGCTCTTAGCCGTGCTTGTCTCCCCGCACGAATCATGAAATTCTTTACTCTTCAGACTTCGCAGGGGGCTGGGCTGAAGCCAGTGAAATACCATCATTGTAATATAAATGAGCTATATTGATTAACCAAGCCAGTTTCTATAAATAGTTGAACAAAAAGTATATGTGCAAAACCTTTGAGTGTATCTTTTCAAACCCTCTAAAGGAGGGAAACTATCCACGATGCCCAACATTTACAAAGAGACTCCCTCTTTTTAAGCCTGACCGACTAAATCGGTCCTCCAGAGACCATCAAGGCTTGCAAATTGAAAATCTACATTTCCGGACACCACTGTTGCTGGGACCTTTATCCCTGGCCACATTTTGGAGTAAAATGTGAAATTAGATCATTTTTAGATTCCTTTACTGTTGTTGTAATATTGCTCCTAAGTAACCGATAGCAGAGAAAATAATTTACATTTTTATAGGCTATCATTTAGAGGTTATTGCAAACAAAAATGTTATTAACAAAATTTGAGTAAATTTGTATTGCTTCTGCCCTTTCTGTGAGGTAGGACTCAGAAAGGCTCTTCCTGGGGGACTGCTGTGAGTAAGAAGAGCCTGGCTCTGTTGCCAGATTAGAGTGTGGGGCACTCACATAGTGTGGGATGAGGGAGGGCATGTGGATTGCCCCACATACATCTTCTTTGGGGCTTAAATCTCCTGTGAAAATAGAAAACAGTCTAGGAAAGCATCCTGCCAGGAAGAACCACCTACCCCTGAAGTATTCCTTATTACAGGCAAATAGTCCATTTTATTTTATTTTATTTTTTTACTGAGGCATAATTGACATACATGATATTAGTTTCAGGTACAAGGTAACGAATCGATATCCGTGTGTATCGTGAAGCGATCACCGCACTAAGTCCGGGTAACATCTGTCACCGTACATGCTTACGGAATCTTTTCTCTCATGATGAGGACTTTTAAGCTCTATACTCTTAGCAATTTTCAAATATGCACCACAGTACTATTAACTGTCTTTGCCATGCTGTACATTCAGTCCCAGGACTTATTTATTTTATAATTGGAATTTTGTAACTTTTGACTCCCTCAGCCCATTCCACTCACCCTCTCCTCGCTCTGCTAAATAGTTCATTTTAATTCCACAATTTCCTCACCAGAATCCTGCCTTCCTGAATGGCCTTCTGCGCTAGATAAGGATCCGGATCGATGGATGGTCTGTGGCCCACTGTTTGGCTCTGGCCCTCGTAGCTCTTTGCTTTAGTTAGTTCACCCTTTGGACTTGCAAATGGTTCGCAGCCCTGGGAGCTCTGAAGAGCCAGCACCTCCCATTCTCAAGCAACAAGATCCCTATACCCTTGGTCTCTTTTTCGTAGGTCCCTTACTGGTTACTGACCCCTCATGCCTCATCCCACCCTCGATCTGCTCACGTGCTTCAACTAGCCTTGCCTAGTGTCAGACGGGAATGAGTAGACTGGTGTGGGGTCGGTGGATGGCACCGCGACGGCAGAAACGAGGAAGAAGGTGAGAGGCTGACATGCACTGAATACCTGGGATGTGCTAGGCTCTGCACTTAGTGCTTTCTCAGTACCAGTTATTCAGTATTTCACTGAATCCTAGGCATGGGATATTATCTCTGTTTTATAGGTTTGAAGACTGAGGTTCCGAGAGACTGAGACACTTGCCCAACATCACACCAGCCTGTGGGGCAGGGGTGGGATCCGATTTTAAAGCCCCCACTGTTTTCCTGGCACCACATTGCCTCCTCAAAGCAGGGCTCAGCAGCCAGAGCTGCTTGTGACACAGAACCTGCTCAGTGGCCCAGGAGACCCCTTTGGCATGGCCGGGCTCTTCCTCCTAATGATGCTTTCTTGCCTCCTCCTCTCTCTCTGTTGGCTCCAGCTCTACCTCTTCCCTCAAATGGTGCTGGAACACGACTGTCCCCGAGTTCCAACCTCAGCCCCTCTACTCTCCACATCCCACTTGAGTCACCTCAACCACCCCCTTGGCTCTGGAAGCCAGGCAGCACCTCCCAGACCTGCAGCTCTGGCGTGGACCTTTCACCTGATCTAATTCATTCACCCAAAGTCCTGCTCATCCCCTCTACTTGGCCACTCTGCAGGCACATATGATTCAACATGTTCAGAAGAGTCTTTCCACAAAATTACACATCACTACATGCCGTTGCTCAGCCCAGCCAATGGCACACCCATCTACAGTCCCCTGGGCCAGAATGTTGAAGTCCTCCTCCTGCTTCCTGATTCCAGCCCAGTCAGTAACACACTTCTGATCATCCCACCACCTTCATATATCTTAGAACCCTTCTGCTGCCCCTGTGGCCCCCGTCCCACTTTATACCAGAGCCTTCTCTTTGTCTATCACAATAGTTTCCTGACTAGACCTCTGCCTTCAGATTTGTCCTCTTAGGTCTTCCCTTCGCAGAATCATCAAAGATATCCTTCTCCAATGCCAACTTGCCATATTGGTATGAATTTTTCAAGACTCTCTGGATCACCAGTGTCAGAAACCTATTCTGAACTGACTTATGCTAAAGAAAGAATTTATTGATTCCTGTAACTTGGAAAGTGACCCAGGTGTTCAGATGATGAAGACAGAGGTCCATCTGTCTTTACCTCTCAGTTCTACTACCTGTGGGTGACTATTGGGTCATTCTTAGGAGGGCTTTTTTTGT
The DNA here is from genome assembly GCF_018345385.1 of Vulpes lagopus. Lineage (NCBI taxonomy): Eukaryota > Metazoa > Chordata > Mammalia > Carnivora > Canidae > Vulpes > Vulpes lagopus. Next base: position 149,910,955 of record NC_054826.1, read on the forward strand.
GGCGACAAGTGGGTCATGCAAATCCCCAAAAGTCAAAAAGCCCTAAAAGAGGGGAAGCAGTCTCTTTGAGGATCAACTGCAGAAGAATGTTGACTATCCATCTTAAAGCACAGTCAGTTGTGGTGGAGGGTATCTGACCATTTAGGACAGAAGATAAGAGCAGTGGCTTTCAACTCTAGGGGCATCAGAATCATGGGGGGTACTTTTTGAAAAATAAAGATTCCTGGGCTCCACCAGGCCTATTGAACCAGCATCTTTGGGGGATGGGGCCTGGGCATTTGTATTTGAGAAAGCTCCACAGGTGGTGTGTTATGCCCAAAGCCTGAGAACCTTCAGCCTATAGGATAAGGAAATAGAAACCTGGGCCAGAGAACAAAGGATGAAGGTGCTGAGTTCCTGGCTATAGCATCGCATGGAGAGAACTCTGGAACCAACAGCTTATCAGTGGGTTAAGTCTAATGCCCAACCGTATTAGTCTGCTAGGGCTGCCATAGCAAAGTTCTATAGACTGAGTGGCTTCAATGACTGGCATTTACTTATTTTCTGGCAGTTCTGGAGGCTAGAAATCAATATGTTGACAGGGTTGGTTTCTTCTGGTGTCTCCCTCCTTGGATTGTAGATGGTGGCTCTGTACCTGTGTCCTCATTTCCTCTTCTTATAAGGATACCACTCATATTGGGTTAGGACTCGCTCTAATGACCACATTTTAACTTAATTCCCTCTTTAAAGATCCTATCTACTAATACAGTTTCTGAAGTAGTGGGGGTTCAACATATAAGTTTTGGTGAAGGGGCTGGGGAGACACGATCCAGCCCATAACACCTACTTTAAGAACAAATTCAAAAAAAAAAAAAAAAAAGAACAAATTCAAGTCTTCCTTGCCTAAAGTCAATAGAAATCCTATGTGCATAACTTGTCCTGAGTTGGAAAAAATATGACCCCTATCTTGCCAACCTCTACTGTGAGAGTTCCACATTAGGCAGAAGAAAGTGGCCCATGAATAACATACATATAAATTGAAATAGAAATTATTGTCATGAGAATATTTGTATTCTTTTCCCCTCGTGCATTGGTTATGACCGTGTCAGATCACAAGTTCCAGAAAACCTGACTAACAGTTATCTTATATAAAAAGGCTTGTTTTCTCATGTAACAAGAAGTCTGGAGACAAGCTGCTTCTGTGTTAGCTCCGCACCTTGTGCATGTTGACATCAATGCCTCTGTGCTTTTCATGGACTTTCTCTCATGCTTGTGACTTCATGGCCACAGATGGCTGCTGTGGATCCAAACACCACACTCTCGTTCAAGGTAAGAAGAAAGATGGAGGGGCCATGCTATACATGAGAACCTTGACCAGGGAAATAAAAATATCCTTAGAAACTCTCAAAAGGTTTTTATTTAAGTCATTGGCCAGAACTGTCATTTGGCCACTTCTAAGGAATCTGGGAAGGCATATATTTGACTGGATGCATTTATTCATTAATTCAACAAATAATTACCGTGTGCTTAATGTATATCAGTACTGTTTTAAGTACCTGGGATACAGCAGTGAATGGAAAAAAAAAATCCCTGCCTCATGGGGCTTATATTTTAGAGGAAGCTTACATCCTGGTATTCACATGGTCACTTTCATAATAAAATTGGGTGGAGAGATACCTGTCACATCCTCCAGCCTACAGAAACAGAACCCTATAACTTCCATCCTAATTTCCCACCAGTGTCCTCCTCAAAAGTCTTGCTCCAGATGGGCTATGTCAACTTAACAGAAGGAAGTACAGATGAGGGGAGGGAGGAGAGGAAGAGAAAAATCAGTGAGGGTCTGAGAAGAGACTTTTCCAAAAACTGTGGAGAGCAGCTGCTGGAATAGCCATAAGAATGGAAAAGAATAAGAAAGGAAAAGGAATTGTGTTCTTCTTTGAGTCATAGTCATGATTTTTGAGAAATCTGAGTGAAGAAATTGGGCTATTCAGAAAATTCCTTTGGTCACATGGTTGTGACACTCTTGTGATACTGAATCACATGGCCCTCAACTTCCTAAGGGTAATATCTTATTTGTAGCTGAGATGTACAGTCGTCATTTCTTGGCTTTGTGTTATGCAACCTCATAATCACCTTCCAAACTCCATGTTAATTCATGACTGTGTCACTCTCCCCTCGCTAAAATCCTTGGTCCTCATTCTCAAAGTCAGTCCTACGTCCCTTCTTCCCCACTTCCCAAGTTGTATATTCCATTCAGCCCCCTGTAGCCCATCCAACCTTCTCCATCAAACTATCTGTTCCTCTCACTCCCCCAACCTGAAGTTAGGAGAATATTCCATGGCCAAACAAGACAGAAGCAATAATCCACAGTCTATTTCTCAAAGTATAAGTCTTTCAATCTTAAACACATATCAGGCAACACCAGCACACTTTTCTAACTAAATGTTTTTCAGAAAATCTTCTTTCTTTTTTTCCCCCGCCAAAAACATGGCAGCAAAGAGTCACCCAGTTTAAGTTACTAAATAGAACACTCTGCATCATCTGCAGAGGGATTCCAGGTGCCCTCACAGTTTACTCCAAGGATAATAGGTGGAACTTGCCTTATATTTGTGATGCAAGAACCAATCTTAGTGAGTTTCCCAAGACAAAGGAAGTCAGAGAACCAGACGGCAAACAAATGACACCCTACTACTCATAGTTGTATCTTTACTAAAAATGATAAGAATATAATAAAATTCCTCTTCTCTGGAAAGCTAATTAGAAGATTCTGGTGTATTTTTTTTTAAATCAGTTTTATTTCCTGGACCCATCTCTTCCTTATATACACACATTTATAACAATACACACACCTGGGGTGCTTGAGTGGCTCAGTTGGCTAAGCATCTCACGTGTCTTGATTTGGCTCAGGTCAAGGTTGTGAGATTGAGCCCCAGGTCAGGCTCTGTAGTGGGGTGGAGCCTGCTTGAGATTCTATTTCTCCCTCCCCTTCTGCCCCTCCCCCTCTCCTCCTCTTAAAAAAAATAAAAGTTAAACACACACACACACACACACACACACACACACACACACAACACTGTATTAGTTAGGATTAAGTTCTTCTGGGAGTAGCAGAAAAGTCAAAACTATAAGGCTTAAACAAGATAGAATTCCTTCCTCTATGTCAGGTAATATACAGGCAGGCTCGACAGGCCAGGGTTTCTATGGACCTCAACAGTGTCAGGGACCAAGGCTCTTATCTTATTGCACCACCATCTCTGGTCTGCATTCCTGAGGTCATCTTCTTGTCCAAGATGGCTACTCCAGCTCTAGCTTCAATGCCTCATTTCAGCATTCAAGAAAAGAAACAAGTGGCACTTGTCACTCCTGCTCACATACCATTGGCTAGAATTTAATCATATGGTCACACCTAGGTATAAGGTGCGTTGGGGAATGTAGTCTTTTCATGATAACCATTTATGCAGCTAAACACTTATTTAGTTTACTACTATGAAAGAAGGGAGTGACAAAATAAATAAAGTAGTATTGGATTATAACCCAAAGTAAAAACAAATATTCATCTGTCCATACTAATATAAATAAATGGTTGACTATATAAATAGGAGAAAATAAACAAATCTGATACTCCACTTTTAAGGAGGTCAAGCATAATTCTCTATTCCTTGAGTGTGGGCTACACTTAAAAGTGAATTTCTCCTGAAGATTTCAGTATGGAAAAGGAGGGGAATAAAGAGTAACTCTATGGTGGATAAACTTAACAAATATTATCTCAAGCCAGATAATCAAGGTTAACATCAATAGTGATCAGTCATGTTGATAGTATCTACCCTTGATACGATGTGATAAGGATGGCACTTGACCTCTGTGGTCTTCCCAAAAGTATATTATCTTCAATCTAATCATGGGAAAACATGAGACAAATCACAATTGAGGAACATTCTACAAAATACCTGACTGGTATCCCTAAAACTGTCAAGGTCATCAAAAACAAGGAAAGTCTCAGAAACTCTCAGAACCAAGAAGAGTCAGAGGATACATGACTAAGAAGTATAATGTGAGATCCTGGATGGGAGCCTGGGATTCAAAAAAAAAATGGTATTTGTAAAAAACTGAGGAAATCTGAAAAAAAATATGGACTTCAGTCAATCATAAAGCATCAATATTGGTTTTATTAATTGTGACAAATGTACCATATTAAAATAAGATGTAGTAATAGAGGGAACTAGCATGGGATACGTGGGAACTCTACTGTCTTTGCAAAATTCTGTAAGTCGAAAACTGTTCTAAAATGAAAGTTTATTTGGGGCACGTGGGTGGCTCAGTCGGTTAAGCATCCAACTCTTGATTTTGGCTCAGGTCATGACCTCAGGGTCCTAAAATCAAGCTCCTTGTTGGGCTCTGTGCTGAGCATGGAGTCTTCTTGAGATTCTCTCTCTCTCTCTTCCTCTGCTGCTCCCCTTCCCCCCCCCACCCCAGGAAAAAAGAAAAGAAAAATTTTTAAATAAAGTATATTAAAGAAAAAAAAAGAGGAAACTAGACATTGGAAGTTAACTAGCAATTTTCTCCCAAACCCCACACACAAGCCATCTCTTCTCTCCCCAAATCCAAGAGATGTTCACACTAGAAAGGGCCTTTGAGGCCATGACTTATCCCCCCAAATGAGAGAAAGAAACCTAAAGAAACCCCCAACGAGGCTTGGCCTGTTATTACCTAGCCAGCTGGTGGAAAAACTAGAACCGGAAGCCAGACCTCTTGACAGCTTTGTCAAGAGCCAAGTGCTCCCTCAAATTTTCCACCCTGGTGAAGGACTTACCTCAGCACAGTAGAAAGAGCTCTGCCATTAACTGCCCTTGTGACAATGGCAAGTCACTCCATCTCCCTGAGCAATGGTTTCCTCACCTTGAAAATGGAGATAGTGCTAACTGCCCTGCTTATCTCAACACGACCGTTGTGAGGAGTGAAACCCATAGAAACATCTGGCATTCTCTGTTGTAATAGTCCAGGAGGGACCTTTTGACATACAGAAATTTGGGACACAGCCCAACATCACATTTGTGGTGCTTGTGTGTCGTGTGCTGTGGTGTTTGTGGTCACAAAGGTGACCCGAACATCACATTTCCTTACCCAACATGTGGGCAGTACTGCCTGTCTTTCCGAATTGGGATAATAAAACCCGGTCGTGGTACTTCTCTTTCTTCTGCTTAGCTGCTGGAGGCTCACTGTTAACAGGCTCTTCTGGTGTCTCTCCCACCTCCTTGCCCCCTGACCGGCCATTCGGGAAGTCTGGGTTCCCACACAGCCCACCAGAAGAGTACAGGAGGCTGCTCGGGCCATCAGCCACCCCCGCCGCCACCCCGCTTCTCCTAGCAACACAGTGTCAGTCCTGTGGGCCTGGCAGATGGTTCGGATTCCCTGGGGAACACTGCCTCGCAGATCCAGATCCCTGCACAGGCCTGCGGCCTTCTCCAAGGGAGGACGGCGCCATTTCCTCAGAGCTGAGCTCAGCGAGAATCTTCCACGTCTCCCACATCTGTGCTCCTACCAGGCAGCGACTTATGCCCAGCTCTTTCCAGTCACGGTCTTCCACACTCCTTAGCCTCAGACGCACTGAGCTGGTCTTGCTTCCAGTGTCCACTCCCTCAGGGGTTCAGAACCCCATTCTTCTTTCCTTCCAGGGCTCCACCTTTGGAGTCCAATTGTTTTGGTTTTTTACCTTAAACCCTCAACACTCAAAATGCTCTATCCTCTTTCCTAGGTTGTTGGAGATACTCGTTTAGTCCTTCCTATAACAAGCTGAGCTGGGTGCCTCAAGGGTCCCTTACACCAGCCCTTTGGAGGAAAACCATCATCAGGACTCAGAAACATCTCAGCAGCATCAGGGAGACTCCCAAATAATTTCCCCTCAACCCTTTGGGGGATGTGGTACTACTCTCAGGGATGGCAAGGAGGCTTTTTAGCACTTGTTGGTGTCAGCCCAAGAGAAGAGGGAACTGTGAGTCAAGAACCACCCCAACAGACGCCTCATATACTGATTAAATGCTCAGAACACCCAGGACCAGGAGGTGGACCTGACTAAGAAATTGTATCCCATTTTTATCACTTTATAGTTAAAACCTTAAACGAGCTCTGAAATATCACCTCAAATAGACGAAATCTCTGTAATTATAAGCACACAGTAATACTCTTCTATTTTCTAGCCACAAGGAAGTTGACTGGAGTAAATAAATAGGCACAGTTTACACCTAACTAGCATTTTGCTGGGGGAGCACTGAGGGGATGGGGTGGGACTCGGGATTGGAAGAGATAGGCTCAGCACCTGCCCTCAAGGACCCTACCACTATTGGAATTACCTTGGATCTGAAGTGGATCTGGGAGGCCACCTGAGAGCAAGAGTGGGAGCTGGAGTGGTGGTGGAAAATGAGTCCTAAGAGGCTGAACTCCTGGTCTCCTGCTCCTAGAGCATCACCTGCTTCATGTGTTCTGTATATTGGATCTCACATTGAATGATGTTTGTGAAAAAGGTTTTTACATCCTAAAAAATGTGTGAACACTTACAAGTATATTCCAGCTCTCCTTTTGGCTCCTTTTTGGGGATTCTGATGTCCAGAAGACCTGCCTATTACATGCATTTAAGCCTCACAACCAATTTGCCAAGATCTGGCTGGTGGGCGCAAAATGACTGTGGAGCTCCTCCTCCTGACCTCCCTCCCAGGCCACTGATCTGTCACCAGCTCTGACTTCCCCTCAGAGGGAGAAGAGAGCTAGCACGGACGGGACGGTGCACCAAAAGGGGCTCCAGGTGCACAAAGTGCCGAGGAGCAGGGGCAGGAAGTGGGCAAGGAGAAGAGAAGGAAGGAGTGCAAAGGAGGAGGGAGTAGAGGAAAGAGGGGAGATACAGAGGCCAGCCCAGCCCGGAGGTGCCAAGAGCAGCACTGCCAACAGCCCAGCGTCTTCCCTTGCCGTTGTGCCACAAAGTGAAGTCCTAAACTTACAGACTCAATATTTGCTCCAGAATTCATAATCAGATGCTTGATCACAGGCAAAGGCGCACTGAGAGTTACCGTGTGCTAAGCACTGAGCTCAGGGCCAGGAGGAACGTGGGGAGCCCAAGCCGACAGACGCAGTGTCCCTACAAGCCAATATCCTATTAACCAACCGTCATTTACTGAGAATGGAAAAACACTGATTTGCTCCTAATATAATTCATGTATGTCTTTCTTGATATTAAAAACAAGAGAATTATCTCATGCACTGAAACATTTTAACTTGATTAGAATTGCCTTCCATTTCACTTATTTTAGTCTTATAACTGAATAGCATTTCTTTCAAAGCACAGAGATAACTTATATTGATAGAGTTATAAAATCTTGTTCAAATTTTGCTTAAAAATCTAATTTCCCTGACTTTCATGTTGACAGACTGTTTCCCATGTTCTTGTTTTTGTTTTTTTTTTTTTGTATTCTCTTAAGACTCTCTAAATCAAAAAACTGCTTGGGAAGGTTGGTATCAGGATTCTGATTTAGAACATAGCATAATTCTCCAGAATACAGCCGCAGCCCAGGCATTGTTTGGCTGGTTTTTAGCTCCCTGCAACTACTGGTCTCAGGGTGGGTGGCAACAGCCTGAAACCCAGCAACACTGGCAAATGGGGATTTTTTTTTTTCTCTCTTCTGAAGGATGCTATCTATTTTGGCAGGAGGATAGGATTAATTCCATCTAGTCAGATATATCAGGATCATGTACAGAAAGCAGAGTTACTGGAATGACATTTATCATTGATTCTGGAGGTGTCTGGTGTCCCTTAAACATTGACATGCAACCCCCTGCCCCAGGAAGCTGCCTTGATGGCCCAACTCCTAATCTGGCTTCGGCTGCTCCAATTTTTCACATGCATTTAATCCTCACAATGATGCTAAGAAAAGAAGTCATATTATTATACCCATTTTAGAGACAGAGAAATTGAGACTTAGATACGTAACTTGCCTAAGGGCTAACTGGAAAGCAAAGGAGCCATGGTTAGACCAGAACTTCAAAGCCTGTGTTCTTACGTACATCACTGTCTACTGAATCCTTGAGGAAAAGTAAGCACACATTTCACTTACATTCGTATTTTTGAGTTTCAACCAAAATGGCTATTTTTGACTTGAGACTCCCAAAATCAGAAGCAAGCACTAACTATGGGTCTTATTCAATCACACCAAGGAGGCAGTGTGTCAGGTGGTAGGAAGAGCCCTGGTCTAGGAGACCTGGTCTATGAGTCATAGTACCTGACACATAGTAGGCGTTCAGTAAACACTTGTGAAATTGAGCCCCACAAGTTACTATATACATTTGATTATGCCTTTCTCCTGGATGTTCAAGAGGACACTAACTAAAGATCCCATAGTTCACAGCAGCATCAGAGGGGTTGCAAAGCATGGTAGTGTAGCATGAAGAACTACCACCATTTACTGAAAAGCCATTAAATCTCCTTCATAGTAGAGAATTTGGGGGACAAGGATAATGAGATAATGTAGGAGACTTTTGCTCAAAGTAGCCTCTGCCTCTAAGTGTTATTTTGTTCAACTTGTCTTAACTTCTAACTTTGTCCCAGAAAAATCTCAAGGGAAATGAAATTAAGCTGTTTCCCAGATTTGCTTTTCAAAATTAGTCCTGGGCCGGCCTTCAATACTGCAAACACATTCTGTGTGGCCACAAGGGAGGCCTGACTGCACTGAATTCTTGGACCAACTACGAAGCTTTGGGGGCCTGACAAGCCGAGGAAATGCAAGAAAAATGACACAGGTGGGTGTTTTGCACTAATTACTGCCCACCCTGCTGGTCTGTCCCGGGGCATATACCTCTTGGCCTGGCCCTTTGGTTTGTCCTTGTCCTTTCCTGCTATTGGAAACAATGTCTGTTTGCTGCCTCTGCTTGGATTTGGGGCTGGGGAAAGTAACCCACAATGACTAAATCAGGCCAAAGTTTTGCACAAGTGCCGAGGGACCATCATCAAAGTCCCTGCAGTTTCCCAATCCAAATGGTCCCTCTCCATGGAGGTGGGAGGTGGCAAAATTTTACTTGACATTGGCAGCCACCAGCTGGGGTGAGTCATCCCTTCAGAGAACCCATCTGTAAATGCTAGACTTCGGCAAGGACTTGGTTTTATCATTTTCTTGGGAACAAAGGCATTCAATTTTAAATCTGCATATTCATCATCCTGGAGAAATAAACACAGTGTGAAACTAACTAAAAGATTTAATAGTCAACATTTAATAATTCCCCAGTCATATGTGGAACAAGATTTTGTTCTAAAGAACTTTAACAACTCATAGATATGTGATCGTGCAGCCAGCATTCAAGAAAGCTATCTTTCTTTCCCACAATAGATTTTTCTTTCATTCTGTGTGGGTTTTCAACAGATTACCCCCAAGAGGAAAAGCCTGCCTACTCTGTCTTTTCCTTATGGTGCTGTGGTCATGGAGTTTTAAGCATTGCTGGGAATTTCCTTTGTATCAGAGTCTTTCTTACCTTCTCATCCTTAAAGTCATCTTTTCAATGACATTCTCCCTTTAAAAAAATTTAATGTAAACTATAAGAACTACACCAGACATGAGTCTTCATTTCAAGCTGGTCCTCTGTTTGTTTTTTTTGTTTTTTTTTCTTAGCCACTGAAAGATTGCTTGGGCCCTGGGAAAAATGTAATCTATTGGCTTCAATAGAAAGATTGAGGGAGGAAATTTTAGGAGTTGAACATTCATGAACGCTCTTGCCAATAAAAATGTGGATTTCACCAAGACTTCTTTAAAAAATGTGGAAAATTGGGAGAGATATAGAGGCACTGTTTGTGATTGAACTATGTAGGTTCTATTCATGAACTCTACTTCTTTTCCATCGTACAAGAAATGAATGAAATCTAAATCAATCCCTCTTGCATAGACATTATTCAGTAGTAACAAGTTCCAATAATGGGGAATCCAGGCTTCCTTCTGTCTAATCATATGGCCATTTCCCCAACTGTTTCACACATGCTAATGGAGTGCGACAAGTAAAACGTATTTGGCTCAGTATATGGTCCAACATGAAATGGCTTCACAACGATGAAACTCCTAATCATTTTTCTCCTAATCTACCACTGCTTTAGGGGGTTGGTGTCTTCCCTGTCATGAGCGATTTCAGTGCACTGATCAGGGTGGACTTGACAGATTCTTTATCAATGTCAAGTGTCTTTTGTGGTTAAGTCCAGTAACGCTAAAACAAAACGCCTCATAGATATTAGATATATGGTGGCATTACAGAATTCTCTTGCAGGCAATATTTTTTGGTCAACCTATGAAAAGAAAAATGGAGTGAGGGCTAAAATCAAAGGAAGATGCAGCAAAAGTCTTGGCAGTTATTTCTGTGGAAGTCAGACAATGTGACTGACATGGGGCCAATCACTCTCCCCTCCTCCATTCAAGTTAGAATAGAACAAAGAGAAATTGCCAACAAAGAAAGCAATGATCTAGGGGGAGGGGACTGAATCTCAATAGGTTTTTAATTTCAGGAAAAAGAGCAGTATTGCAGAAAAACATAGGACCCCTGCATAGGCACACACATACATCCATAAGTACTTGCCTACCCTTATCAATGAAAATCCTACATCTTCCATATGAATTTTTCTTTTGACTCGTGAAGTTAATCTGTTAGGCTTCACTGACATTACCAAGTCTCCCAATATCTAATGTTAGTGCAAACTGGCTCAGAAAAAATACAATCCAAAAGTCTCTGGGTAAAATAGAGACTCTGGTTGTTGTTAAATTTGCTTTTGGTAAGTAGAGTTTGCAGTGCCATCAATATTGTGCCTTTTCCCGCAGTCTAGCCACGACAACTTCATTATGGAGAATGTTTGCTTCTTCAATTCATAACAATGGCTCTCCTACCAGCAAATTTTAAAAGATCCTCTCATAAGTGTACAAGTGAAGGCTGCCAATCCCCTCTCCCCCCAAATAAAGAAAATATCCCAACCACTTGCTAAATCTGTGGTAAACTGTAGTAAGCCAATGTTTTGGAATACCACTCTCCAGAATAGCATGGAATGCAGGAAGTCTCATTGTCTTTTAGAAACCTGAAAGCCAAGGATAATAAAGTCCTCATCAAAGCTGCAAATGGACAGTAGAAAGAAGTGTTCTAAGTGTTGTGGGTGCTAACCTGGAATTGTTATTTGTTACACTATCAAATCCATAAATTAGTAGGAATGAGCAAGACAGTCTGCACACCCCAAGTCCTCACCCATCAGCTGCTCTTCTCTACTACACAGTTAAAGGCTAAGGCTATTTCAGTACTTTATATGATTTTTTTCTTCTTTGTACTAATTTAGAAAGTTGGTACTTTAATGTAATTGAATTCACTGAGGCTAAAAATGTCCAGACCTTTTTAATAGGGTACACTTCAATATTAAACTTTGGGGTCTGTTCTCCTCCCAAGTAGGCACTCAGCTCCCATTAGCACAAATGGCTGTACACAAACATTGGGTAGGATGTATATATCTCTTTGTCTCTTTGTACTGAGCTCCAAGGGCGGGGGGGGGGGCATGGGGAAAGAAAAAGAAAAACAACTTTGAGATTGCATAAAGGAGGTAGAGTTGTTGATTCATTTACCAAGATGAAATTAATGCCTGGCATACCCCAAATTTCAGGGAGCACACACTTTTAATAAGTGAGATGAGAAAATTTCTAAATCATTTTGAATAATACCTAAACCATGTTTCCTTGAGAAATCTGTTTTCCCTCCATCCCCAGCACATACATTAGACCCATTTTGCACTTGTTATGTACATAATGATTCTAGACAACACAAGACAATTTCATGATTTTTTTCTTATCATTTTTACTTATCTACCAGTGAGCCAATTTATGCAGCTTAAACCACTGCTAAAGAAGATGCATCAAAAATTGTCTGTAATCATTACAAATAATAGCACGAAATGTTCACAAGAAGCTGTTTTCTTATCATATTTTCATTAAAACGTCTTTTCACCTGCTTTGCTTTCCCACGTCTGAAACCTGCATTGTAATCAGTCTTATTAACTGAGAACATAAATATGATTTATTATGGTCTGATAATGGAAGCTACGTGGACCCAGAGAAGGGCTATATTGTCCTTTGATAAAATGGCTCTTTTCTCTCAAATGGAGAGCTCTATCATGAGAACATGCAGAATGTAGTGAGTGATTATTTCCTCAGGGTGAGTGATGGCGAAGCCCGACAGAAAATCTTCTTGTTGACCATGACAGCCTCAGAGGGTCCCCAAACCTCCCTGAGTTTGACAACCTGCAGACACTTTTGATGAACTGTATTCTTCTGTCAGAGACAGCCTGTCTGGGAGGAGAAAAGAGACCTTTATTGTCTGATCGGCTATTATTGTCTTGATCTTTTATAAGCAATCTCTAATGCACATGAATATAATATCCTTTCACACAAGTGCCAAGCATAATAGAAATGTAGTTATAGGACACTCCCCCTGGTTATGTAAATGTCCTTACACCATAATTAAGAGAGATGGTTGGTGACTGATAGGGAAAGAAAGAGTAATCAAACTGTTGTAGCATTCCTCCCTATTTTAAAGACTTCAACCCGGGGTAAACAGCATTTATGGTAGCTGTAGTGAAGCAGGTAATTTTGAAGTCTTGGACTAAAAGGAAAAATAGTTTCAAATATGGTATTAGTGTTATATTTTTATTAAACATGCAAATGGCAGCTGGTTTTCAGCCAAAAGTGATTACCATGCTGATATGACTTAGAAGAAAATGAGTATGCCTCTCAAAATACCTGCTGAGGGTTACAGCAAGAACAAAGACCTATTAATAGGGAATGTACTTGCACAAATGGGTCCTCCAGTCCAAATAAAGTTGTCCAATAAATTTCCTTCTTATCCATTTCCAGAAGCACAAATATGGCAAAAAAAATATTTTTTCAATTAACAAATGTATTTGTGGGCAAAACTCTTGCAATTATTGGGCAATTAAATCTACTTCTTAATGTGGCCCTTGGGAGCCATCTCCATTTCTGAACTGTGAAGGATAGTTCTAGATGGTCTTTGAGTTTGGTGACAGAGGTTTTCTGATCTTCCAGATAAAATCCAACCAGACTTGTCGCAAGCAGGCCAGCCCATGGAGGCCAGTAGCCTGATGCTCAACCTCAGCTGCTGGCAGAAAGGAGAAAAAGACATCACCCATCTGAAAAATTGTAATCCCCCAGCAAAATACAATACTCAATTTTTCATTAACCTTCTGACATCTGGACTCAGAGTAGCCCCACACTAATCACTAATGGGTTTTGCATTACCAATTAGTGGAGCAAATACTTCCAGCACTGGTGCCAAAGGGTTAATCGTTAGTTTCACACCACTGGGTGGTCAGAGTAGAAGAGCAGCCCTGAACCCAAAAGAGGGGAGACTGAGGGGCAGGGGGGGTTGGAGAGAGTTCTCATTATCGAGAAGAAACATGCGGCTCACAGGCATTGACCTCCGTATCTCTCTCCTGGCATCTTGCCTCGAGGTGGATTTAGGTAGTGCACAAGCATGCGCATGCCCACACACGCGCACACAGTTACACCTAAAGTTGGACCCAGAACAAATCAGCAACCTCTCCAGTCTCTGCAGAGCCTGTCCCATCAAAGGTAGAATCAGACCAGGGGAATCTCTCTCTCTCTGTCTGTCTCTCTCTCAGCACCTCTCTCTATTTGCTTCTCTAAGCAATGACTTTCCCATGGGAATGAAAAAATGTGCCATTGCAGAGGGAGCTAGGGTTTGAGAAGTGTTTGATCTCTCTTAAGAGATAGTTCTCTGAAGTTCTGCCAATGCTCGATTATCTGTACAAATGAGGCTTACAGAAAGTATGGAAAGATTTGATTCACAGATAATCTTCAAACTCCAGTTTGGTCTATATTTTAGTTTCTTTCTGAACAAATTGTACCAGAGCAATTAACAAACAAAACTGATTGGATGTTTCCTTTCTCCTTTTATGGTCAATTTTGTGGATGTCAGCAGCATGAGGAAATTGTCAAAGCACTGGCAACGAGGAGAGAGGAAAGGGAAGAAACAAAATACCCAGATAGTCTGTAAACTAGATAATCTGCTCCTGAATAATCGAGAAGAATCTAATTTCAAAGATAATAAAAGAAGGCCCAGAGAGCAATTCCATCTTGAAAATGCACAACCCCTTTCCCCGACCCCAAAACAGCCAGTAGGAAAACAAATAAGTAAATAAAAAAAACCACAAGAAAAATGTGAACCTACTGTCCCCAACCACATTTTCCCTGATTTAATCTACATATGTTCCAAGTTAAATTATATTCTCAAAAGGGTCAGGGCAGGGAGGAGGAGAAGGAAGCACAGAAGACACTTAGTGTTCTCTCTAGCTTTGTTGTCAGGTAGCAACGGGATTGTGTTCAAAACTATACCACCTACAACTCCTGAAACTGAACCACTTCTCTCTCTCCTTTTTTCTTTTTTCTTTTCTCTCTCTCTCTCTCTCTCTCTTTAGGAAACCCAACATTCAAAAAAGGAATAGCCATGACTCAGCACTTTATTATTATTTTTTTTGTCCCAAATTTTTGATTCCTTATACAAAAAAGTACTTGAGAGCATTTGAGACTGAAATGAGAAACTTTGCTACCCTGGATTCTCCACGGTGCTTCCACTCAAGGCCAGAATTTAAAACTTTTCAGTTAAGGAAAGAAAGACTTTTAATGAGCCTAATCACGCACATTATTTTGGCCAGAGTCATTGACTGACTGACTGCACTTATTTCGTTCTGCTTTAGAAATGAAAATCTAATAAAGTAACTGACAGTTTAAATGTCACAGAAATTTTCTCCAACATCCCAACTGGAATTGTGAAAACAGGCTCAAATTCCTCTAATCTCCTTCTCTTTCACCTTCAAATGCCACGCTTCTAAACCAAACCATTTCCTAAGAAATAGCAGAACTTGGTTGGGTTCAGAGGTCGGGGCAAGGGTGGGGAGGAGGAAGACTCTTTCTTCAAGTTGGAGGGGATTTGCTTTTTTCCACACTCTAAGGCAAGAAGGACCGGAATCTTGAGGCTGGGAATGTTCTGCCTCTTGCAAGGGAATTCAAAGGAGCCATTGTGTTTGATACTTTGCTTCCCAATTGGCCTCTGACAGCAACATCAGAAGCAACAGATACTCCAGTTCTACATCTGGAAAGAGGCATTTTTTTCACAAAGAAAGAAAGAAAAAAAAAAAAAAACTACTCCTGAAGACATTGAAGCCTAATTACTCCATATTCCATAGTCTTAAAGATTGAGATCTCTCTGATACTACGTGATAACCCCTTGAGGAATGGGAGCAGCTCCATTAGGACTTGAACAGATAGCATTTCTATGCTTCCCCTTCGATAAAGCTAATATTCAAAATAAGCAAACTGGTCGGATGCCTTCGTTTCCCCAGCCACTGAATTGTAATGATCATTGCAGAGGCTACAATACCATTTATTAAGGAGCCAAGTGGAAAATAAACTCTTCACTAGAATGTAAAAGGGATTCAGGCTGTATAGGAGTAAAGGAATCAGTTTAGGTTAACCACTGTCCCACTTGCTCTTCTGGCAGATGTATAAATCGAGTCCTCAGATTTATGATGGGGCCTTTAGAGTTCTGAATAGTCTGGACCATAGCATCATAAATCCATGCTAAGGAACAGAAAGTATTCTGAGCACCATGGTCATTACATTCATGGTAGATGAGGTCACTACACAATATCCCATGGTAGAAATTTCCCCCATTTCTAGCGCTACTGTGACCCAAACAGAGATGAGCCAAGGGCAGGAAAAGAAAAAAAGAATGGGAGTACACTCTGGGAAGCACTGAGCAGGTACAGGAGAGAAGGTGGGGCAGGAGAGAGGGCATTAGTTGGTAGAGAGGGTTTATGAAACCATTAGCGAGGATGATAAGGGGGGAAAAAGATAACCACTGAGAAAGCATCCTTTCCCAAATTTCAATCACACGTGAAGAACCCTGGGTAATTTTAGTTGTTCTGTCAGCCAAGTTAAATCCTGAGCCTCTCAGAAGCCACTGGAAATGTCTCAGGTTCTTATTTTGCTGTTTCGATGGAAATTAAACTTGTAAATCAATAATAGAACAGAACCAACTCTGTGTGAAAGCACTATTCCTTTATCTTCTATTCTCCAGCATTCTTGCCCAAACAATTTAAGGTTCCAAATGCAAGTGAAAACATTTAAGTTTGAGATTTCCTTGTACAATTTCAGTGTAAGTCTCCTATTGAAAGAACATTGTGAAGTCGACACGAAGAATAAAATTGTATAGCACTCTTCTGCTCATGGGCTAGACCTTGAAGGCTTTTGAAGTGATTGGTGTGTGCATCCCAGGGGAACCTAGGATTGCAGACGTGAGTAACATCAACAGACTCCTCAAACTTGCCCCTGTTCATCCTTTGCTGGCTCTGCTCACTGCTGTCCTTCTCCCGGGCATCTTCTTTTTTCCTCTTCGTCTCTTTTTAATGTATGTCATCTGCTATTCTTTCCTCTAGATTTTTACCATCTGTTATTCAGCTTTATTTTTTTCTATTGTATATTTTTGTAACAACTTCTTTATTTTTATTATCCCATGATAAGCTTTGCATTCCTTTAGACCACACGCACAATATTAAATAAGTCTTTGAACTAACGATATCAATTCCCACTATAGAGACAGCCACTCTCCCCATCTCTAGCTGCCTTTCTCACTCCAACAGTTAAGACTTTTGACATCTGGAGCAAGATTAAGAAATGTGTATCCATTGCTGGCCCGTTGCTGGTGCAGAAATGGTGGTGGTTGCTGAGAAACCCTGAAACAAACACCAATCAAAGTGACAGTGTGACATTCTCAGCAAAGACCAGAACTAATACTTGGGAAGAGTGTCCTCTAATCCTTGATTCTTGAACCCCAACCCTGAGACCCCAGGAGTACCTAGTGCATACATGGTTCCAAAAAAACCTCAGTCTGGTTCTTGATTCTCAACTCCATACTGAAAAATTAGACTAAAGCCTAATTTGGAGTAATCTCATTTCCTAGTGACCTTGCGGTCACTCTTGTGAACACTTCTTCAAGGCTTTGCCAAAATCCTACATTTTTATTCACTCCATTGTAAAGGTTTCATTTGGCTATAAGGACTTATATCGATTAAAATTATATTTTTTCATCTTGGAGGCTTCACATTGACAACGGACTGTATGACTGCATCTGCTGTGTTAAGTGATCTCTCAGCCATAATCACAGCCTCTGGAGCATGTCATTCCCAGCATAATTTTTTTTTTTTTACATGTGTGAAAATATTAAAGTAAAATATTCTGCAATAGAGCATTTCCTTGTGCTAATCATCTAATTTAAAGTTAAAAAGGTAGAAACCTCATATATATGACAAAGATTAAAAGGAGAAATGAAATGAAAAATATGGAAAGGGGGGCACCTGGGTGGCTCAGTCCATTATGCATCTGCCTTTGGCTCAGGTCATGATTCCAGGGTCCTGGGATCAAGCCCCTCATCGGGCTCTCTGTTCCTGCTTCTCCCTCTCCCTCTACCTGTTGCTCCCCCTTCTTGTGCCCTCTCTCTCTCTCTCTCTCTATCAAATAAATTAATTAATTAACCTTTAAAAAAGAAAAAATATGGAAAGGGACATTCTCTTCTGGGACTGTCATTCAGGTAGAGGCAGGCAGATAACTCTTCCTGATTCCTGAGCATGGAAGGGTCACTAGCCAGAGAAAGCCAAACCTTTAGTTTCCACTTCTTACACAATCACTTCTGGGACTATTGACAGCAGAAGTCAGCCAGTGAGAGCTCAACTGTCCTGATACACAAATGCATGTTATGTGATAAACACATGATGGAATTCTCACAAAATGGGATGGACAGTAGAGAAAAAGAAAAATCAAAAATAGGGTACCCCACGCTGAGGAGTCCAATAGTGATGACGACATAAAACTCATTTCAAACCATATAAGCATAAAACGGAAATCTCTTGCCCATGTAACTGGAAAGTCCAAGATGAGGTCTAGCTTCTGATGTCGCTCACCCAGATGCTCAACAGTGTAGTTAGAAATCTATTTCTTTTTTCATCATCTCTTACCTCTACCTTATTCTGTGTTAGTTTTAGTTTCAGGCAAGATTTTTCTACCTGGTGGTAAAGAAAACCAGCAGCAGCTCCAAGCTTACACTGACCTTTACCAGGGCATCCTAGGGAAAAAAGTATGTCTTTCTATTTCCCAGAAAGTATATCAAATCCCCAAAGGACTCTTAAGAGTGCTACTTGGATCATTTGCTGATGGAGAAGCCTGACCATTTGATTGACAGCCTTACCAGAGTCACAAGGAATGTGGGAGGGGTAGATCTCAAGGAAAAAAGGCTTTTATCAGAAGAAAGGAGAATGGAGGCTGGGTAGTCAAAGGCAGATGTCCTTCAAGCAGTGCTCTTCCAGTCACTCTGAAACTAAATCACTTGCAGGAGACTTAGGAACTCATTAGCATCCCCTGGCTCAATGGAAAGATAGCTCCTCACCTTGCTCCAAGTTACTGCAGTGTTTTTTGTTTTGTTTTGTTTTTGCCTGAGCAGAGAACAGACTTCAGCACTTTATGAGCCCCAACTACATGGATGAATAAGATCTACTCAGCAGCTTGCAATGATTCCTTTATTGCCATTACCGACCATCATGTAAATAAGTAGTTACTGACTTAAGAACTCACTATTTACTCAATAACCCTTGATGGGAACTGTGATCCCTTTACACACTGTTATAGAAGTACATAATTATAGACTTTTCAAATGGGTATTTCTTTTAGGCATTTGCCTGTAATAGCTCCTTCAAAGCTGTTAAGCTTTTATCATGTGAAGACCCAAGTAGAAAATATTTAGTTCACTCCTCATTGACCTAATAGAGAACAAACTCATCTTTAAGATGGTGTTAGCTTCCTGCCAAGAACACATGGA
This sequence comes from Vulpes lagopus, assembly GCF_018345385.1. Taxonomy (NCBI): domain Eukaryota; kingdom Metazoa; phylum Chordata; class Mammalia; order Carnivora; family Canidae; genus Vulpes; species Vulpes lagopus. The sequence continues at coordinate 149,929,885 of NC_054826.1, forward strand.
TAACCTTGTAAAAAAAGGTCTGGCTTGGGCTATTTGGGCAGGAAATCACATTGCTATTAGATCGCACTCACCTCATTTAGTAATTAAATATTGACACTAACTCATCATTGGTCATTGTTTCTATAGTCCCTCCTGAAGGAAGCCTTGTCACATCCACTTGTCCTGACTTTATTACTTACTATCCAGTGAGGGTCCCCTAAAAGTAAAGATCCAGGTGGGTCCCCTGACTTCAATCTATTTCATTACTGAAACGCAGCTTAATTCTTATTTAATGGAGAGTAAGTTTTTTAGGCATATTAAATAAATTGGTCACACCAAGGAAACCACATAGAAGATCACTGAGAGATACTTGCTGAGGTCATAGGCTCAATGAAATTCTGTGATATACATTGCAGTGCGATGCATATATCTGACACAATGAATATATGCAACGTATATCACATACAAAAATTAGTGACACACCATGTTCAAATGGGTCTTAAGGATACATAGTGAAGTTTAACTTGCTTAGTTCAAAATAAGACACCACAAAGTGTTCACAGCTCTGTCAAAGGTGGTAGGCTAAATGAGGGAGATACAAAGATAAAGTTTGTGATCATGCTTGCTCAGCTACATCAGGATTTTACATTTACTAGCCCCATGTCCTACCATCCTCACTCTCTCTCATCCTCACCATTTACAACTTCTACCTCAGTCTCAGAGAAGTGCAGCTCCTTTCTCAGCTTTCTACCTTTGCACATGCAGCTTCTTCTGACCAGAATCCCCCCTCCTCCTTTTTTCCATCTACACCTTACTAAAATGTCACCTCCTCAAAGAAATTTCCCTCGTTCATCCAGGCAGAGCTAGCCACACACCATCTCTGCTTCTGAAGCACATTCTACAAGCATCTATTTGAACAATATGCATTTGTTTGTATGCTCTCCCCCGACTACACTTTTGAGCTTTGTAAAGGTCAAGATTATGTCTGATTCATGACTGTCTCTTTAGGACTCTTGCAGAGTACCAGGTACAAACAAGTCTTTAATAAAATGCTGAGTGACAGTCATTTATTTGACTGCATTCCTTCTGTGGAGAAAAAGCAATGTTGCCCTCAATTTCTGCTGTCCGGGCCTCATAGTTCTCCTGGGAAAAGAGATACAGGTACATAAACAGGATTAGATTAATTCAGTCAATGCTTATGGAGAGTCAAGAACAAGCGATGGGTGGAAGGGGACTTGGAAGCTTCAGGAGAGGAAGGAGGAAGAGAGGGAGAGAGCAAGCCAAGAAAGATGGAGTAAGGCATTGCAGAAGGAGTAGGACAGCATGAGCTGAGGGGAAGAGGAAGAGCATGAAAGAAGGAGAAATCTAGGAACTCTAAGGGGAGGGAGCTTGGGAGCAATGGGAAGTGCAAGGGTAAGAGACTCCAAGTCAGAGAGGCCGGAGTAGGACTCACCACTGACAGTTTGCATTGCCAGGCTGAGCAATTTGCAGTTTGGACTCTGCAACGGTGGAGATAAGGAGAAGAGAATGACAGGGACGCATCTGGTCCTGCATGGGCTTTGGTAGACCAATGAGGACGCTATGAAGACTTGGTCTCCAATGCTGCAGAATCAAAAACTTGAAACATGATTTGCAAGAATCTAATGTCTCCATCAATTTTAGTGAAACACAGGCCATCCTGGATGCAGCAAATGAGAGAATAACTTGCAGGCGATCAGCCCGGGCATTCCGTAGTCTCCAGATCCTCAAGTATGCCAGGTACTTGCCGCGTCCTCTGCCAGGGACCCACTTAACCCTAGGCATTCTCATGGCTTTCCTTCTGTCATTAAGGTCCCTGCTCCAATATCATCTTTACAGAGACCCTTTCCTAACTGCCATGTCAAAATAGGAGTCCATCACCCTAGCCCGTTGTCCTGCTTTATTCTTTCCTCAAATCACTACTGAACACCTGAAATCATATTAAATGTCTATTTGCCTATGCCCTTATTATCTATATCATCCAATATAGGAAATGTCAAAGTTTCTATAAAGAGTTAGATAGTAAATATTTTAGAATTTGCAGGACATATTGTCTCTGTAGTAACTACTCAACGCTGCCAGGGTAGCATGCAAACATTGATCAACTCATAAATAAATGAACATGCTTGTGCCCCAATAAATCTTAACTCACAAAAATAGGCTGTGGGCCACATTTGCCCATGGGTCATAATTTGCCAATCCCTGCTTTACTAGAAAGATCCATGAGGTCAGCAACTCTGTTTATCGTGCTCACTCATGGATTTCCAGAGCTTGGCACATAGCAGGCATTCAATAAGCAACTTTTAAAGAATGAATGAATGAATGGAGTTCTATGGAAAACAGGATTATAGGGATACTACACCCATGGGAAAAATATATATATATATAATATTTAAATATATACCCTTTGTGATGGTTAATTTTACATATCAACTTGGCTGGGCCATGGTGCCCAGAAATATCATCATCATTATTCTGGATGATTCTGTGTTTGGGGATGAAATTAACATTTAAATTACCGGACTCTGAGTAAAGCAAATTGCCCTCCACATGGAGTGGGTCTTATCCAATTAGTTGAAGAACCGAAGAGAACAAAAGAATAACCTCTCTTGAGCAAGAAGGAATTCTGCTCACAGATGGCCTTTAGACTTTAAATGCTCTATCAACCCTTCGCTGGTCTCCAGCTTGATGGCCCATCCTACAAATTTTGGACTTGTCAGCCTCCATAATCATGAAACACGCAAGTCAACTCCTTAAAGTACATACATGTGTGCACACACACACACATTCATCCTATTGATTCTGTTACTCTGACTAATAAACACATAAATATACAGCAGATTTCCTTAATTGTCAAGGCAGGAAATCAGTCAGTTCAGTCGAACTGGAAGACTTCAGCTGGTCATGCTCTAATCATTGTCATATCAGAGCTTTCAGGGGTGCCCTATGGTCTTCAGGGAAATGTTCCTCAGCTCATGTATTTTCCCCAGAAAATAACTTTCTGGACTTGGCTTCCACCCATTTCCACTTCAATATCTAGTCAACTTGGGTGTGCACCATACATGAGAGTCATACAACATTGCTCACTCCTCACCATTCCCTGAAGGTCAAGCTCTCTCAAGTTTCTATACTTTTGCATATACTACACCCTCTCCATGAAATGACATCCGACTGCCTTTTCACCTGGCTAATTCCTTTCCACTCTTCCACAGCTCCCCTGGAAACCCCCATAGGACAGGGCTAGGTGTTGATTTGCTTCTGTTCCACCCCCAGACCCCTCACTGTCCCACTGCCAAATGTGATCTGCAAACTCCTCGAAGGCAGAGACTCCTGCTCACCTCTCTTACTCACCTCTTCCCACTGCTAGTCTATACCTGACATGCAGATAGGGCATCGATGGGCAAAGATCTATAAATGAAGAAAAATAATTTAAGCAACTAAACCAAGTATAAGATGGTGTTGCTTACTTGTGATCTGAAAAATACAGCTTAGTATCACCCAAGGAAGATGCAAAGCCAATTCCAAAGGTATGAAGTATCTGCTCTGGAGGCCTCTGGCTGGACAGAGCTCCTGGTGACTTAGAGAAAGATTGCTCAGAGTGAGCACCAAAGGAGGGAAAGTACTGCACTCTCCTCTCAGCTCCATGCCATCTTTCTTTCTGACTTCTCAAAACACTAATGAGGTGGGAGTAGGGTGGGAGGTGGAGTGATTAAAAATAGCCAAAGCCTGAGCAACTAGTTTCAGCTCTCCCCCATCTCAAAAATGTTGAGCTCTCACTATGGGAGTCATTTGGGGGCTCACGTCTTTTCGAAAGGCACTACTAGGAAAATGGGATTTGCTTTACAGCAATGAACAGACAGCTTAGATGAAACACATCTGACCCATGGAGGCAGGTTCACCTGGTTGGCAAGAGATCTCATTAGCATGAGTGTCCTAGTAGATGGCTCCTAACTAGCTTGAATTTTGTTCTAGTAGATTATAAGACTTCCTGGTTCTATCACCTGACCTGCTCTAGAACTTTTGTGCTTCGAGCTTTTTTTTCTTAGTACCTCAGTTTCTGCATCTGTAAAACAGGGAGAATAATTCTTGCCACCTGCCACACAGGAGGGTAATGCAAATAAACAAGGCAGCATCTGTAAAGCACTTTGCATTTCCATTACTTCCTCTCTATGAATCTGAAGTAGGATTATTATTACTGAAAATGTCAGCTATCATCTGAAAGGCTTATTTCAATCAAAAGGCTTTCTTGAGGAACATTTCATAAAGGAAAAGTGAAAGCATGCACATTCTCCTTGGAACTATCATAATTAGTCCCAGTAACAGTTGGGCCATTTTTTTTTTCAGTTCATTTATAGTCAGATTCTACAAAATTGAAAACATCCAACATCTGGGCTGAAAAACTTGTACAAAGCCAGAAAGCCCCCCAAACGGGCATGTGTGGGCTTCAGCAACATAGGAGCCAGATGTACTTTTTGCCTCAACTACTCTTTTCAACCTTTAGGAAAAAAAAATATAACTAAATTTTCACATTTAAAAAATCCTTGGTTTTCTTCTCTATTTCTTTTAAAGTATCTTCTCTGATTAGTCACAAATTTCAGACTCTTTCCAAATAATCAGGAATCTCTAGAAAAAGAATCTTTTAATGAATGTATAAAAGCACTTAGGGATCCAGTTTTAACATGTAAACTTTTACAGAGACAAAGAACAATTAACACATATTGCCCCTACATTATGGCCAGGGCCTGTTTTAAACACTGAGTGGTATTATCTCAATTAATCTTTGTATCCATTCCATGAAGTGGGTACTATCATCTTTCTCATTTAGCAGGTAAAAAGAATCCAAGAAACAGGGAAATTAAGTAACTTTCCCAAAGCACCATTAGTACAGAAAAAAGCAAAGTATTTTCGTCACTTCTTGATGTTTCAAAGAAAATTTTGCTTATTTCTACCTAGATACAGCAAGAACCTAGGACAATCTTTGATATAATAAATTTTCCCCAACCAGATTAAACCACGTTGTCTCCTGGGAGACACAGAGCCCATACTACAGCTTCCAGAGATCAGATGGTTCAGGCTCCAAGAAACAATCCTAATTTGAAAATTTGCCTGTTTCTGCCATCTTCTTTGATATTCTAGGGGAAGAAAACACACACACACACACACACACACACACACACATTCACAGTAACTTTTTTCAGCTATTTGCTGAAGAAAAGCTGTCTTCAATTCCTGTTGTTTGCAGCACGCCACCCAACAGCATCTAGAAGCTTCCTCAGGGAAGCAGGGGAATTGGGTGGATTGCCAAACAGCCTTAGAAAATCTGCTGGGACACTCCATCGAAGGGCTTTGTGAACAAAGATAAAGAGAGAACATTAGCGTTGCCTTGTTTCATGAAAAAAGGAACACACACAACAAAACTTGATTACAAAATCTCATTTTACAAACTCAAGGTAAGATGCACCTCCCTGGGGCAATGGCCCAGCACCCCCGTAGGGTTCTTCTACCCTGTGCTCTCTAAGTAAAGACCTGATTCGACTCCAAGGGTTGGGTTAGATAAAACCGGAAGGGTTTATGTGCTCAGCATTTAACTTTAAACATTTCTTCATGGAAATTTACAATGCACATAATTTACATATTCAATACCAGTGACAATTTACTTCTCCCATCTGAACAGGGCTTTCAACTATGCCACTTGAACTAAATTAATAAACAGTAATTACAGAATGTTGTGTGAGCTAGCTGTTGATGTTGAGCAGATTCTAATCAACACCTTCTTTTAAGGGCCAATTAAAGCTGAATGTATGCAATATAAACATCTTTGAGTATTTAGACATGAACCGCAGAACAAGGTAAAAAAAAAAAATTAAAATCCAAACAATTAGACTAGGGATGAGCCAGTCAAACCTGGAGAGATGGACCCTTTTCTGCCAGTCTCTAAAGTCATGTTAATTTCCTCAAATGATGAGAATTTTTGTGAAATGGGGAGGGGCTCTAAGGACTCATTAGGCCAAACCCCATCCGTTTTGAGATTTCTTCAACATCTTGTATTATTTTCCATATGCTTTAAGTTTCATGGCATTTCTTTTTAAATTGCCTCAAACACTTTTCTCCTTAATTCATGTGCATCTCAGCGAAAACTTAATCTCCATATTTCTGACTCATTTATGTATAAATCATCTATGTGCTATTCGGTATCTAAGAAACCTCTCCCAAAGCCCCTTCCTTGGCCATCCAGGAGCTTCAAAACAGAGTGTGCCCCAGGCCCCTCAATGGGGGGTTTTATCCCAAAGAAATAAAACACATACAAATTACTGAGGAGAGGGATTAGGAGCTATGGAGAGGAGAAATCAGACAGCACTTCAATCATCAATAGTCCTTCGAACCAGTTATCTCTGTTTCTTCACATGGCAGCATCTGGGGCTGGCTTCATGGCTTTGGGAAAGAGAGTATAGGGGAGACATTCCAGGAATGGTAAAAAGCTCTGGATAATGTACAGAGCTCCAACAGTGACCAATGTATGTGGTAGTGAATGGGTTTCTCCCATAGCTGGGAGATAATGATAACCTCATTTCTTCCAAAATAAGCATCTCAAGAGGTTGGAATGGGAGCAATTTGCCTATGGATATGGCTTTCTATGGAACAGAAGACGGCATCCCTATGTGAAGTCTAGGATGAGCCTAGTCTGAGTGGATGCATGAGGATACACTCCTGAGCCTCATCACCTATAACCCTGCCTCCCCCTTTTTAACATAGCCTCAAAGGCTATAACTTACCAGCACCCTGCTTTCCTCAGGCTAATTGACTCCTGCTTTTACAACACACCTGGGCCATCTGTCCTTCCTCTTTTCTATGCAAATTTCCCTTTTCTCTCACCTGGACTTGCCTCATCCCTGACTATCCAAACTGTGCCCAACCTCAAGGCTAACTTTAGCTTCTCCTACTGTGGATTGTTACCCACTCCACTTACAGCTCTGCTCATCTTCGCCTCTTAACTAGATTACAAACTGCCTGAGGACAGAGATTTTGTACTTACCTGCCTTTGCCATGGCACCTAGCTAGCCTAGGACTATTTATTTGAGAAAGTGTTAAATGAATATTTGTTAGATGAATATGAATGAAGCTTTTTTCAAAGTCAACAAAATGAAAGTCTCTTTTGGCTTCAAATATTTCCCAATAAAATTTGGAAGTATAATGATAGACTCTGTGCCAGAAATCAAAATTTCAAGATAGTTCTTATTCACTAGTCATATACTAAAGAGGAGGATTATGGAGCCATGGGGCTGGGAAGGACCACAGGAAATCATTTTATCCCATAGTCCTGCCTCTGAAGAGGACTATGCTAACTATACTCTTGAAAGATACTTGCTGATTTTTGCTCCATGTAGAATTATAACCACAGTAATATTAATAGCGATCATTTATTGAGTGCTCACTACAGGAAAGAAAAGGCTCCTCATTGCTGTCACTCCAGCCTGTCTGAGGCCTGGGAGCCACATTTCTGTGAGTACAAGCCAGGTGTGCCTATGAACTGATGCCACCAAGGAAGATGCTCCAGATTCTCCTATCCCTCATCTTTGATCCATTTGAACAGTTCAGTTTTGCCCTCCCTCTCTTCACATTCCGTATGGCTCCATGGATAATCTTCTCATGGCATCACTCAACATCTCAGCTCAGAAGCAGGAAAGAAGAGAGTTCTGGGGCGGTAACGTAAGCCCTTATGCCTCTCTGGAGCTTTGATCCCATATTTCTAACCATGTGTATGTCATCTTCACTGGTGTCAAATAATGTACCTCAAACATTACGTGCCCCCCCCCAATGAATCTCTGTACCCTTTTCCTGCTAAAATGAGCTCTTTTTTTTTTTCTCTTTCTTGTTTTCTTTTCTTATAAATGGTATCAGTACTCATTCTTTCACCTGTACACAAAATCTGAGCTTTATCTTTGGCAATATGGTATGGAGGAAAGAGTAGGGGCTTTGGGGTCTAACAGGACTGAATTTGAAAACTGCCTTAACATTGACTAACAGCTCTGTGGCTTTGGATAAACTTGTCTGAATATATTTTCTCACCTGAAAATAGAAACATATTAACAAGGCTATCACATATTAGACCTTCAAAAATGTTTATTTCCTTCACTTTCTTCCTTTTTCTCTTCTGTCTCACCCTATCTCCCTCTGTTTCTCTCTCCTTCTCCTTCCCTCAAAACAAACCAATCACCAAGCCCTATTGATTATGAATTTTGAGTAACTGCTCCCTTCTCTCCACCCCTACTCTCTTCAACATCTCACCTGCAATAGCTCCTGATCCACATCTTCTACAGCTTCCTTCTTCTCTAATCTATCCTGCTCTCTGCTATTAATTATATGAACTAACTCCCCTACGTAAAAAATCCACATTTGTTCACAGCTGCTTCTAGGATTAAAAACAAACTCCTTGGCAGTATATTCACGGCCCTTATACTCCTAACGTACTTTTTCAGTCTTTTCTCCTGCTAGTTCCCAAAGCTCCTCCTAGGTTTTATCTGAGTTCTTTCCATTCCTTGATTATGTCATGTTCTTTAGTACCAATGGGTCTTCATGCATGCTATTCCCTTCCTCATCCAACACACACACAACCTGGCAAACCTCTGCAGACATTTCCTGACACTGATTAAATGTGATTTTCTTGTGAAAACCATCCTTGAACCACATAGGCTAGTTAGGTTGTTCCCTCTGAGCTTTCAAAGGCCCTAATTAATTGTGGTTGGTATCTTGTCCTCTTTCCATTCCAACTGTCCCCTGGGTCTTGACATTGCTTTATATAGTTCCACGTCCCTACAGGTTGTATCCACCCTGAATCCAAATGTCCTGCACCCTGGTATTCCCTGCCTGTATAAATACATACCACAGTCATCCCTTCTGAGAGAGCAAAGTATTAACTTTTTAGCCTGGACTTTGGTATCAGAGAATCCAAGTTTCCAGTGCCTTGAAAACTGCCTTAACATTGACTAACAGTTTCACTGTTATTAATTGCATGATCTTCAACCAAATGCCCAAAGTCCCTGAGCCTTAGTAGTACCTTCCTCATGTAACTGTTATAAAGATTAAATAACTGGCATAAAAATATACATATAGGTCAATGGAACTGAGAGTCCAGAAATAAACCCTTACTTTTTTTGTAGTCTATTGATTTTCTATGAGGATGCCAAGACAATTTGACAGGAAAGAATAATCTTTCAACAAATAAGGCTGAGACAACTGAATATCCACATGCAAAAAAATAATATTGAACCCCTACCTCATATCATATATAAAAATTAACTCAAAGTGGATCCTAGACCTAAATATAAGAGCTAAACTATAAAACTCTTAGAAGAAAATATAGGAGTAAATCTTCATGAGCTTGGATTGAAAAAGTTTTTGATGTGATATCAAAAACACAGGAGATGAAATAATAAATAAGATGTACTTCACCAAAATTAAAGAATCAGGGATTCCTGGGTGGCTCAGTGGCTGAGCATTCACCTTTGGCTCAGGGCATGATCCCAAAATTCTGGGATTGAGTACCACATTGGGCCCCTACAGGGAGCCTGCTTCTCCCTCTGCCTATGTCTTGCCATCTCTCTCTCTGTGTCTCTCATGAATAAATAAATAAAATCTTTTTTAAAAAAAATAAAGAATTAGAGGCTGCAAAAGACTATCAAACTGAAAATACTACCAGAGAATAGGAGAAAATATTTGTCAATCATACTTCTGATAAAGGAATCTGTATCCAGAATATATAAAAAACTTAAAACTCAACAATGAAAGACCATAACCCAATTTAAAAATAGGCAAAATATTTGAATAGATACTTCTCCAAAGAAAAGATACAGATGACCAACAAGCACACGAAAAGATGCTCAACATCATTATTTGTGAGGGAAATGCAAATTAAAACCACAATGAAATACCACTTTACACCCACTAGAGTGGCTAAAAAATAAATATATGGACAATAATAATTTGTCAGTTTCTCACAAAGTTAAACAGAGAGTTGCCATATGACCCAGCAATTGCACTCTTACGCAAATACCTAGGAATATAAAAAATATATGTCCACACAAAGTTGTACACCAATGTTCATAGTAGCATTATTCATAACAGTCAAAAATTGGGAGCAACTCATACGTCTGTCAATCGATGAAGAAACAAAATATGACATATCCATACAATGTAATATTATTTATGTAAAAAGAAATAGATGCTACATGCTACAACATGGATGAAACCTGAAAACTCTGTAAGTGAAATAAGCCAGACCCAAAAGGTCACATATTGAATTATTACAATTATATGAAAAGTTCCAAATAAGTAAATCCATGGAGACAGAAAGATTAATAATCACCAAGGGATAGGGAGATGAGGGGAATAGAAAGTGCCTGCTGATGGGTAGGTATTTCTGTTTGGGGTGATCAAATATTCTGGAATTAGATAGTGGTGGCAGTTTGCATTCTTCTATGAGTATCCCAAAAGCACTGCATTATATATTTTAAAGAGATAGATTTAGTGATATCTGAAATATATCTCAATAAGGCTATTATAAAAAATCATTAAAGTTAAAAAATATTGAAGATTATGTGAGATACTTGGCACATGGTAAATGTACAATAAATAGTAGTTACTACTATAATGTTCGCCTCTCTTGCTGTATTGTTTTTATCCTGCTATAATGTCTGGATTGATTTCTGGACACCTGAACATGAGCCTCTTGAAGATAAGGACCATGATTTGCTTAGATTTTATGCCTTTTTTATTTCTCTCTCTCTAATCTCTGGAGAGATGTTTGGCATAGACAAACCTATCTATAACATTACATCACATCACATCAGATACCTATAGGGAAATTAAAATGAATGAGTAAGAAAGTGAAGTTTTCACATACATGTTCATCACCTCTATACTATACTGGGCTTGAGCTCATACATTTTCAGGAAAACACAGACCAACATGCAGGGTTGCTAACAGTCCTAGGGACCCTTCACAGCTATTCAAAACCCTGAGTTTGGAGGGAGAGAAAGGAGTAAACAGAGATGGCTAAATCCTAGATAAGGTTTCACCTGGCCTGACCCCTTCACTGAGTTACTGTCAGTTCTCCTGAGTTAATGTTCTTCAGAAACTGATAAATTCAAACTTCAAAACACAGAAAAACTCAGAGCTAATAAAAAAACCTAAGATTTTTAATTACTTTTATTCTAAATCATAACTTTCTCACAAAAAGCTGCCAGTGGCTCTTTCTGAGCTCTACTGAGAGAGCGTAAGTTGTGATTTGGTAATTCCAGTCCCATTTTACACAGGATTCCAGTCTCCTTTCCTGTCCCTAGGAGAGACTAGCAATCAGTCACAACATATTTCCTACCAAGCCTGGATGTGGCTAAAAATCCTTTCAACACAGTACTCCAAGAAACCACTACAACCTGTTTCACTTATCTATTTGCTGCATAACAAATCACTCTAAAACTCAGTGGCTTAAAATAATAACCATTTTATTATCTCAGATGGGGCCATTAGTTGAAGAACCTCAGTTCTTCTCTACCTAACTTCTCTGTATTACTTGGGCTTATCATAGCATGGCAGATAGGTTCCATGAGTGGAAACTGCCCATTCCAAAACATCATTTCCACCACATTCTACTGGTCAAAATCAGTCACAACATCAGCCCACATTCAAGAGAATTGAGAAAGAGAAATGATCTCTACCTCTTAATGTGAAGAGCAGCTTGTCTATACTGCCAGGGGAGGAATTGTTGACAGTCAACTTTTGAGAGCTACCATAGAAATTCATGTTCTTCTCACATGCAGGTTATATTCCCTCTCTCCCTAGATTTCCAAAAGTCTCATCCTATCATGGCACCAGCATCAGCTTAAAGTCTGAAATTTCATGATTTAAATCAGGTATGGCTGCAGATGTGTGGTTCCCTTTGCACAGATACTCAGGGATGATTCCTCAAGTTCAAGTAAAGTAAAATAAAGGTAAGTTTCCTAATCCCCACACACCCAGCATATGGCAGTGAAAAGGGGACAGGATAACCACAACAGACACTCCCATTCATAAATGGGGGAGAGGTGTCGGAGGCACATGGAAGTTAGCACATGGAAGAGGCACTGGTCCATAGCAATTCTGAAATCCTCCTATGTTCCTGGCATAGGGTTCAGTTCTGCCCCCTGAAGTATTTCCATGGCTCTTAGTTCGGCCAAGTCATTATTTCTTCTCCATTAGAAATGCTTTATGTTTGCTGCAGAATAACTTTTTATTTCTTTTTTTTTTTTAATTTTTATTTATTTATGATAGTCACAGAGAGAGAGAGAGAGGCAGTGACACAGGCAGAGGGAGAACCAGGCTCCATGCAGGAAGCCTGACGTGGGACTCGATCCCAGGTCTCCAGGATCCCGCCCTGGGCCAAAGGCAGGCGCCAAACCACTGCACCACCCAGGGATCCCGCAGAATAACTTTTTAATGTGCTTTCTGACCATTGGAAGTTAAGGCTTCAAGACTACTTTTGATTTTTAACTATGTTTGTGCTTTTTAGTCCATGCTGGTATGATTATTTTAAGTTTTTGTAGGCTTCCTATATCAAATTATAATTTATTAAAAACAACCCACACTCATAAATCTCTCCAAAACAAGATCCTCTCCACCTTGGGCTGAGAGTCAAGGTGCTGTGGGAAAAATGCCGTGAAGACTCTTACAAACTCTTTGTCAAGCTAAGATAGTATAGGAAATGGGGCCTTATAATTCTTAAAACGCTATTGTCCAGCTCAGAAGATCTACAAGACACAGAGCTAAATCTTTCTGAGGTTTTCACAAAGGGTCTTATAACCACATCTTTGATCCAGTTTTGACCTCAAGGTCATGATTTACTGGCACTGTCATGGAGTTAATCTCTGCTTCCAGATTCTAATTTATTTTAAGAATTTTTTTATAGGCTGGAGAGGTTGGGAATGAGAAACTGTTTTATTTTCCAGCTCAGCAGATCCTGGGCTGGGAATGCTTCCTCGTGATTCTGCTGGAAAACAAAATAGTTCCTTCTCTAATTTATCTCTCTCCATCTGTACCTTAGGAGGCACCACAAAAAGCAATCATTTGGTCCTTCCAACATTCTGTCTGATAATCATCTCAGGAAAATCCACAAGTTCATTAGATGCATATTTTCTATCTTCCATGTTATTTCAGGGCCACTTACGGCCATTACATACTTCAGGTCACCTTTTCTCCAGCATCCAATACAATTTTCTTACGGTTATTAGCATTGTGTCAACATTCCTCTCAAGATTTGTCAGGATTTTACTCACAGCCCAATCCCAAAATCAATGCAACAGGTTTATGCTTTTATTATAACAATGCCCTACTTCTAGGTAAAATTTATTGGTTTTGTAGTCTATTAACTGTTTAAAAAAGAAAACTTACTCCAAAACTTAATTGATTCAAACAAGCTATTGTTACAGAAATGGCTAATCTCTACCTCTCATATCTTCTTCTGGGGCAAGAACGTTCAAAGAGGCTTCTTCACTTATGTGTCTGATGCTTCAGCTAGGATGGTTCAAAGGGCTGAGGGTAGCTGGAATGACTTGCTTAAGTTCATATGGTTCAAGCCTCAGTTGTTGGCTGGGTTTCCTAGTTCTCCTTCATGGAGTCTTAGGGTACCTCCTCTCTCCACATGGCCTCTCCACATGGTCTCTGTGGCAGGGCAAACAGATTTCTTAAATGGCAGCTTAGGCTTCCCAAGAGCAAAAACCAGACACTGCCAGGTCTTCTTAAGGCTTCAGCCAAAACTGGTACAACCACACTTCTGCCACATTTTCCTGGTTAAAACAAGTCAGAGGAGTGGCCTCAACTTGAGGAAAGGTGGTTACACAATGATGTGAATACCAGGAGGAGCGATTTACTAGAGGATGGGGGGAGGGGTGGGGTACCGGTATAACTGATGACCACACAATCTATTGGAACTGCCAAGGAAGACAAATTCTGTTTGCTATTCCTGACCTTTTGCTAGATCTATTTGTTCTAGTCTGAAGCATATCACAGCTTGAAAACAGATGTGTGACATCACATAGTAACATTGCCACACGCTGGCTCTGAGGCATCTCACACTGATACATGGCCTCTTCTTCCCCTCCCTTTACCACTAATCCTCACATATCCCTTGACAGAATCATGTAAACCATTAGTATTTGGTTTGTCTCCTTCACTTATGTTACCCATAGAGCATTTTGGAGAAAACTTTCAAATAGCCTCAGCCAAACATTAGTTATTAATAGCGGTTCCCATTTCTGGAAGGCCAACTGTTTGCACCAAAAATACAGAAGAGATACTAGATAACCCCTACCCACAGATGGAGAGCACTTGTGTCTAATCTGCTCTGAGGTTAAATGGCAACTGAACACTTAAATCTGGGGTAAGAGGTAAAGAACACCGAGAATTTATCTATCAGAAGGTGTCTTGCCAGAGTCCATAGATAGGCTGCAGTATTCTCAAAATCACATGCAAAATTTTGGATGGTTGTGTGTTTTCCTGGGAAAAAGACCCATTAGCTTTGATCAGATTATTAGAAGGGAATCTATGACCCAGAAAAGGCTGAGAACCTGATCTCACATAGAATTACATGATATACTTTTTCCATTACTCAAGGGCCAACTTGCAACTCATCTTAAACCACAACTTCCCACCTCAGTATGCAGAAATATAGGCTTGATCAATTATACATATCAAAGATAAGAACAATGTAGCTTTATTATTCTCCACTGCATGATCATTATGCTCCTCCTTTCTGTCTTCCTCTTGTCTTTACTTTCTTTCCCCCTCCATATCCTTCCATTCCAGTTCATCTCCTGAATGTTCCATTTTTAAAATATTCCAGCCAGGGCAGCCCCGGTGGCTCAGAGGTTTAGCACCGCCTTCAGCCTAGGGCATGATCCTGGAGACCTGGGATTGAGTCCCACGTCAGGCTCCCTGCATGGAGCCTGTTTCTCCCTCTGCTTGTGTCTCTGCCTCTCTCTGTGTGTCTCTCATGAATAAATAAATAAAATCTTAAAAATAAAATAAAATAAAATAAAATAAAATAAAATAAAATAAAATAAAACATTCCAGCCATATCCCTGGTCATGACTTCACCTATTTCTGACATTGAATGAGTTGTAATTGACAGGACCTTATAGCTGGAAGAAATTGTGTTATACACATGGAATAAGTTAATCTGAAATGAGAACTAGTAGATTATAACTGGTGCATGCTTCTGAGTGCTTTCTGTCTCATTCAGAGATATGCTTTCCTTTAAACAATCCCCAAGAATAAAGTTGACTTATGTTGTATACTATTTTGATTAAATTATTCTAGTGATTTTCAATAACATCATATGTGGGAGTCCACAAATTTTCCCCTTTTATTTATAGTTTTCTGTTCCAAATGGAACAGAGAGCAGAGAAAGAATTGGTTGCCCAATTATCATGGGGGAAATATAGTTCCTGTGTATAAATACATCCACTCACCGATAACCACGAACTATTCTTGCCAACTCAATTCATTAAACATCAAATGAACCAGCTGCCCAGCTCGGTCCAGTGGTGAACACAAAGAGGAATAAAACATTGTCTGCCCTCAAGTTGGTTATGGTCTACTGGGAGAGACAAGTGAGGACATACACAAATAGGAAGAGGCAGTGGAAAATCAGACTAGAGATCTAACATTTCTCAGAGCAAAAACAGGAACAAGGAATTCAGCTTTATCTCCAACCTCTGCCTTCAATTCCTTCTAGAACTCTCTGCTCTTGATACTTCTCCCTTCTTGTTTTTCTTAAGTAAAGAAATCAAAAGAGTACAGGTGAAAGTAGAAGGGCCTCTCACTCCATCTTCTTGGCTTTCCCCCTTTTTTTCCTTCCAAGTGCTCCTCTCCCTCTTTCTGTTCTGTTTTGATGCCCTCTGCTCTAACTTTTTGCACTCCAGCCCCATCCGCTCTGCCACCTCCCCACCCTATCAGTCCCCTTTCCCCCAAGAATGTGTGATCACAAACTTGCCCATGCTCTTCACTAGGCTCCAGAGACATAAAAATGAATGTAATCACTGTCTAGAGAAAGCTTGTTTACAAAACTCTCCATCTCCTAGGGATCTCTCTTACTTCCATATTATGTTCCTTTTTATTTCTCCCATTCTCTCTCCTCAGACTATTTTTATTTCCATCTCAACTGCTGTTAGAGGCCTCCCATGAGAAGGAAATTATCTATAATGGAACAGGAACATTAAAAGCCTCAGTTTCCTTAGAAATTATTGAACTCATGAGGGGTTCATATTGGGTTTTGAATTTTGAGAACTAAGTTATAAGAAACTTTGCTTTTCTAACCAGATTATTTTAACACTTGCCCTTTCCAGCTCTTCTTTAGATATTGTTTTTTAAACACCTGGCTGCTAGTAATTTCTATAGGCTTCCATCAATGGCAGGTCATGAAGGAAGGCCTATCCAATTGTTAAACTTGAATTAAATATATCCAAGGTAGGAGGCCTAGAAGCAGTTGATACCCACATCTCTGCATGTGCAAGCCTGGATGTGTATTTGGGACAAGATGTTGTGGAGAAGAGTCAGCTGGCCTATGTGATCTGCTGGTACGCAGCCCAAGTCCAAGGTAACACTAACAATAATTACCAGTTTTTGATCATTCATTTATCTATTTGTTTATTCACATAAATATATTCTGAGCACCTACTATGTAGTAGGCACTAAGCTGGATGTTGGGATTTTAACAGTGAAGGAGACAGCCATTAGTGACTGCTTCAATGGAATTCTCAGTCCAGCTAGGAATATGGACAATCCAATATGCACAGTAATTCCAGTAAAGTGTCCTGTCTGTTGTGGTAGCCAAGCACTGAGCTAGGTGTCCATAATACCCTAAGAGCTAAACCCTATCACTCTCCCCAGTTTACATATAAGGAAACTAAGACAAACTCACCCAAAATCACAGAGCTCTGACCTCAGGTCTGTCTGACTCCATAACCAGAGTCCTCATCCACCACACTACCCTGTCTCACACAAAATGGAAAGATGGTACCATGCTTGACATCATAAACTGGCTGTTGTCAGGATTGGGAAAGAATAAAATGAAGCAACATTAACAGTGTCTCAAGCAACTCATCTGCAGGGAGCTCTCTCATGAGAATTAGGAATAAGATAACAACATGCTTTAAAAAGGTCATTCTCTATGACCCGGACCATTTTCTAATTCTATAAGTGAAAAGAATCTCTGCAAAATGAATAAAAGTGATAAAAGAATTGTTTTTTAAAAAAGATTCTCACTCATTTCACAAAGGCTGTATTCATATTTCCACGGCTTTGTCAGAAACTCGAGACTAAAAAGAAAAAATGATATAAAGACTAGCTCCCCTTCTTAAGAGGAAAAAAAAAAGAGAGATAGAGACAGAAGAAACTATACATAAAAGTACAGTTAAAAAAATTCTGTCTCCGGCCAAGGTCAGCAGACTGCCCAGATCCAGACAACGCCAACTGGAACCCAAAGTTTGTAAATGCCCCATATCTTACTCCCTGGGATGTGATGGGACATATTTCTACAGCTGTTATTACCATTTGCTGGGTCAGCAAAAAGCAGCTATTCTTTGACTTTTCCTGGGAAGATTTTCTTTTACCAGCAGAAAAGGATAAACCTTAATTCGCACAAAAAGAAGAGGTCTCAAGAAGGTGGATTTAAAAAATAATCCACTCTGGCAAAATTTGCTTCATAAAGAATTTTCTGCTACACACTTATTCGCAGTCTATACATGATATCTTAAGATAGCTAGTGTATGGGCTGCTTGTTGGAATGTTCAGATTCTGGTTCCAACTTTGGAATAACCATAGGCAAGTTAATTAACCTCACTGTTCCTCAGTCTCCTCATCTATGAAATGGATTTAATAATAATATTCACCTCATAAAGTTGTGATAAGGCTTAAATGAACCAGTGTCTGTAAAGCACTTAGCACAGTGCCTGGCACATAGTAAATGTCCAGTGATGGCCATTATTACAAATTAGTAATGAAGTTCCAAGCACAGATCCAGATACACAGTGGCATTCAACAAACCATAGCTATGACAATTTTAAGACTAGATCTCTCCTTAGAAAATGTAAAACTAGGGCAGCCCCAGTGGCTCAGCGGTTTAGTGCCGCCTACAGCCCAGGGTGTGATCCTGGAGACCCGGGATTGAGTCCCAAGTCAGGCTCCCTGCATGGAGCTGCTTCTCCCTCTGCCTGTGTCTCTGCCTCTCTCTCTCTCTCCTCTCTGTGTATTCTCATGAATAAATAAATAAAATGTTTTAAAAAAAGAAAAAAATGTAAAACTAAAGTGAAGAAAAAGGAAGGAGGCATGGGTTGCTGATAGAGAGTGGAAGAGTAATTCTTTCTTAAAGAGTTGAAAATGGGTAGAAAAATTAAACAAATAGATAAGCAAAAGAGTGGAAGTTGTTCGTGGACTTAAGGACAACAGATAGACACCCTGGGGCCAGTTTCGTGCTCAGATTCAGAAATTACCATGTAAGAGGAAAAGCTAAGAAGACTGGCATGACTCAGTGGGCCTTATTCCAAAAAAGGAATAGGCTCAATAAAATACACTCTTATCAGCTTTATGAACCCATTCCTGTGTCTTACAGGGATGACCACCCAGCTCATAGCCAGATGCTGGCAGGCAGCTGAGACAAAGAAGGCCAAGTAAGGAGGGATGGTTAGCCCAGAAAGGGGTCAACTCTGTAGTCAGGACCTCCGCTTTTCAAATCAGCTCCTCTATATCATTTAACAAGCAAGTGTACAGTATCCAGTTATGCAAGATTCCGCATTAAATAATAGACAAAGAGAATAGCATATATGTAGCTCTTGCTCTCAAGCACCTCAGGATCCAAGACTCATCAGAGAATCCTTTTCCTAGGCATCCCACCAGGCAATAAGATCAGATGTTAACTTTGCAAACTCATGTTTTATCTTCCTAATATAAAAGCCAAGTCCCTCAAATTATCCATTAGAGGCAAAAGAAAAGAAAAAAAAAACCACCTCACAGTAACTTCTAAAATGCAAACTGATTAATTTCTCAAGTGAATAATTTAAATCTTAGACATGAAATCATTTGGAAAAGAGCTTCTACTTTAAGTAATTTCATTCTGTACCTTTCAACACTAATGCCTGCCACAATTTCACAAAACCTAATGTTTATCCCATCTGCAACATGACTTCAGTACCGCCAATCAGAGGAGGCAAAGCTGAGACGAAAGGCAGGGCAGGGTTCCCAACCAATTCCGAAAAGGAAAGAGCAGAGCCAGGGTGCGAGGCAGCCAGGTCAATCCCTTTGTCCTAAGCAAATAGATCCTTATGGGTGAATGGTCAGGGATTGAGATGCTAATCTAGAAGTGTTATCTGGAGACTAAATGGACTACTCATCTTCAAAACATTTGAGTACAATAAGATCCACCCTGGAGATTACATTTTAATCTATCTTTAATGATCAAAGCCATCATAATAAATGTAAATCGTTATTATATATATAATGTTGTTATATATTAAACAACAATTATAGTTCTGTGGAAGCATATTCAATAACAGGCATGCCAGGTGTATGTAGAGCAGAGAGGTGAGGATCACGGGTTCATATCCTGCCTCGGCCATTTATTGCCTATGTGACCTTGACTCATCTCTGCACCTCAGGTTCCTAATCTATAAAATGGGAATAATAAGATCACTTATCTCATAGAGCTGAAGCGAGGATTAAATGGTTGACGTGATCCAGGCATATAAATTAATACAATATCTGACACATAGCACTCTTCCTCTTTACTATTGTCAGACAATACAGCATGAGGTTGTTTGAAAATGCACCATTTTCTTCCTTACATCTCACATTTATGATCCTCTCCAGACCCTTGAGATATGAAAAAGAAAAGTTTTCTGCATGTGTGGCTGTGACCTATTTCTCTAAGATATTGGAATCCAGAACACACTAGACTTGAGCTTAAGTCCCAGTTGTGCCCATTACTTACTGCATGACCTTGGGCAAGATGCTCAACCTTCTGAGGTCTCAGTTTACTCATCTGTGAAGTAGGGATAATAGAATGTGTGAGGATTAAATGAATTTCTATACTTCGGTCATTCAGCACAGGACTATTCTATCAATAGTAATATTATTAGAGTAACAAGCTTCACCTGTCTGGCTTCAGGATCCTTTTCTCCAAAATAAAGGCATTAGACTAGATGAATTCTAAGATCTGTTCCAGCATTAACATTTTTAAAATTTCTGAATCTATTGCCACTTTACAGATGCAAAAACTGAGTCACAATTCACAGATAACAAATGCAATGGTTTCCTAGACCATTGCCCTCATAACTAGACTCTAAATAGTTTATCCCACTTTAATTTACAGTCCTACCAAAAGCCTGGGCCTTTTGAATGTTCAGCTGGAATGTTAATTATGGGAAATTCCAGAATCCGTGGCCTAGAGACAAATTCTCATTTACTCTGTTCCCTGGCACTGGGAACCTTCTTGCCTTGCCTTCAGAACACTGACTTACTTTCCAAAGCCCACGAAACCGGAGCCAGATGGCAGTGTCACCTGGTCCCGGCTGCCTGGGGCCCTCCCAACCCTGCCAGTGCTCAGAGCTCCCTCCCTGGGCCTCCACTTCTTAGTCCTCCTCACCCCAACCCCAGGTCTCAAAGGTAGCTCTAAAGAAAGTCTTGTTTTATACAACTTCCAGAAACACATTCTAAACCCTTTTCTGGGCCTGAGCCACTATGAAACAGGAAGAACTACAGGTTCACTTGTTCCTTATCAGATGTAACCATCATCCATTTTGCTCGCCCCTGTTCTATTTTGGTTTCACTCATTTTAATGGCAGTGACATTTCGTACACGGTAATGGAACGTTTTACCATTAAAAACGTTGACTCCCCCATTAGCTTCTTTGACTCCTCTCCCCATAACGGGGAGCACCAAGTTCCCAGGGATGGGATCACAAGGCCCAGGGCTCCTGGAGTCACTAGCTGAGCTGTTTTGCCTCCTCTGCTACCTGACTTCACGACTCCACAGGTGGGTGGGATGCAGAGAAAGGCCATGCTGCTGCTCCACGATGGGAGGCTCTAAACATGTGCTCAGTGGTGGAGGTTCGAGAAGATGGAGGTGCTGACTATTCGGAGAAGGGAGATGGGGTAGGTGCAAAGGATCTTAAAAATCCTCAGAGCATTCAGAAGTTAGAAAAACCAATGAAAACAACCACAGTATTTCAACTCCCTGACTCCCCCATATTCTTTAAGGCAATGATCTTCCTGGTCCAAGGACAACCCTGAGGGGCAGGATCACTTTCGAGGGCAGAGGCACTAATTAACTCTTGTGGGTGGACCACTGGTGAGTCCAGCATCAGTCAGATCCTACTCAGTTCCTTCAAGTGAAGACAGGATGAGCAGACAAATGGCTGTATGGTTCTTGCCCCTGAATAGTGCGTGGCTTGTCATGAACAGTGAACGACTTTCCAAAATACTTTCAACTTACCCTCATTTTAGAGAAAAAAAAAAAGTAGGCACTCAGGGATCAAAGGATTTTCTTTAGGTTACGTGGCCAGCTCTGCACAAGGAAGAATAGGACGGCTGGCTCCTGACCACCACCACCACCACCACCACCACCACGCACCACCCCCACCCCCACTGCCCAGGTTCTCTCCCCGGGAGGTCATTGTGCCTGCTTGGTGCGGACATGAATCATCAGGGTTTAAGGCATTGGCCTGACATGCTCAGGTGGGCCTGCCTTCCCTTCCTTCCTGCAGGGAACCAGTAACCTTGACAAGGGAAAATGAATTTTGCTAGGACACCAGCCAGAGTCTTGGAAGCCTTCATTTTTCTCCTCCAAGTACTCAACTCCCAGAGAGCCAAGCAATCTGCCTAGTGTAGCAGAAAGCTATGTCCATTTTTATTTGGAGCTATTTAATACATATTAGCAACATGCCAAGCACTGTTCCATGATCCCCAAGAGCTTTCCTCCCCATTTTGGACTGATTTATGCTAAAACAATTACACACCCTGGAGCTTCACTCAAACACTTGCTGTGAAGGCCACCCCATGGGACCCTGTGATAAGTAAATGTGTTAGAGCAGGATCTCCTCCGCATTTCGAAGGTTAGGCACCTCAGCTGCACTCAAAGGCAGATGGGCTTTGCATCAAGTGTGTGGGACATGCATGGGGTTTGGTTGAGGTTTCAGTGTATTGTGCAAAGAGATGCTACTAGAACCCTAGAAACTCTCTCATTTGAGACTAACTAGTTGCCCAGCTGCTCAGGTCACAGGCACTCTCACGTCCCTCTGGAGGACACACAGAGGCCCTCAGCATGTGAACATCCAAAAGCAGAGCCCCCTCTAGTTACCCAAAGGCTTCTACTCCTACAATCTCAAGTGTGTGATTACCAAGAATTGGTTGTGTTGTTGCTTACTCTTTCTTCCAAATTTCCTTGTTATTATAATTATGTAATTTTGATCAATATTATGAAACCTGATGAAATGTGAGTTCTGGGGACAAAAAAAGGCTGTTTCTGTGAAAACTAAACTAGAATAATCTGGAAAGAATAAAGGCTGTTGCTTAAAAAAAAAAATGCTGTTTAATGAGATGTGGCAAAACAATTGTAAATAACTGGGTAAAAAAGTAAAATTCAAAATGGCCCTGCATTCAGATTGCTTCACAGGTGTCTTTCAATTTGCTTCCTATGTTAAAAGAAACCAACTAGAAATCACAGGTATTGAGTTATGGGTGTGGCTTATGCAAAACTACTGGAGGAGATCCAATCAGTGCACCTTTTACTCAAAGAAAAAGCCTTGGCTCTATATTAAAAGAAAAACAAACAAACAAAAAAAACCTGGTAAATGAAAGCTCATTTATATATGCTAAAATAAAATAAAAATATTTAAGAAAGAAGTACATAGTTTTCTATAATATTAATTGACTTTTTCAGGCAACCAACTACCAGTCTGAAAAAGGAGATTCAACTATATTAGGAGATAAATGTACCAATTTACAAAATGCCCAGAGAGTGAATTAGACATAACAATGTCCTTCCACAAACCTGAAGGCGCCGTCCTCTTTTATTGCCATTCTGGTCTTTCTTCTTTCCCTTGTTCATTTCCTGAGTTTATTTATATTTATTTATTTTAAAGTTGGATTTTTAAAAAAAATTTTAAAGATTTTATTCATTTATTCATGAGAGACAGAGAGAGAGAGAGAGAGAGGCAGAGACACAGGCAGAGGGAGAAGCAGGCTCCATGCAGGGAGCAGGATGTGTGACTCGATCCCAGGTCTCCAGGATCAAGCCCTGGGCCGAAGGCAGACACCCAACCGCTGCTGAGCCACCCAGGCGCCCCTTCCTGAGTTTAAGGATATCCTGAAGCGCTCTCCTGGAGCGCCTCCTGTGAAGGACTAGGATGTGGGGAGAAGCACAGAGGAGGGAGCAACCCCAGGAGGCTCATTTTGCCGGGGCTCTCTCCTCTGGCCTCAGCACCCACTTTGCCTTCCACCTACCAGCCCAGCCTGACCCCATCTCTCCCTCACCCCATGCACTGTACCCCCCTCAGCTTGACCTTTATGGTCTTCACCTGGAATCTGCTACCTCCATCCTCAGGCTGTCCAAAGCCTGCCCATGCCCCGTGCCACCTCCTCCCCTGCAGAGTCTCCATAGGCAGAGGGGATCCCTTTCCACTGGGACTCCCACAGGATTTCCTATGTGGAAGGATTTTCTTCCTTCCACATGGAAGGAAGAAATGTATAGGTTTCTGCCTTAGACTTAATCCCCTTCCTAATTTGCAAGGCCACTTTGGTCACTGACCAAGACTTATTCCTTCTGGCATCTCCCCACTGCCTAGTCCAGGGTCTTCTTCATAAATTCTAACGGCTGCTTTAGTTCCTTAAGTGCTACATATAAAGATTAACTAAGCACAGGAGATGATCAAGAAAAAAAATACCCGTTGATAGATTATGAATGTGTCTCCTTGTCCCTAAGAAACATTTTTAATTGACTATGCAAACTTCAAAGCATCTTTTATTCACCAGCTAGTTTGCAAGTAATACAATGAGATCTGCTAAAAGGAAAATTCTTTTGGAAGTTTTATTTGTTTGGAAACCTTACATTCTATGGAGATTTTCCTTCCTGCTGGAAAACATCTGGATATAAAATGAAAGAAATTAAGCTTTTCCTCATATTTCTAGAAATATTATTCTTCCAGGGATTTTGTTTATTCTCACATGCCCAGATGGAGAGGTAAGGGACTATGAAGCACATGATACCTCTTTGGAAATTTCAGAATTCTAAAGGCATTATTCTCCCAATTGCATTATAAGTGATGTGAATCTGCCTTCTCATAACCTAGGCAACCGTAAATGACAATGACCTAAGGAATTACCCAGGACAGCCATGATTCCAAATCATCATAGCAGTTACCTCTATGAACCGAACACATCGATAGGTGTTCAAAATTGCAAGTCTCAGAAACACAATCACTTCCAAAGAAAATAATTACACTCAATAATGCTCTTTATGTTGTTAATGAGAGTTGGTCGGTCACCGTGCTGATCCAGACTGTGTCTGCACAGCTTTGGCTACTGTCCATTGCTAGCATGCCACGGAAGTAGATTATGTCTGGGAGGAAATTCGTTTACCGGCCTTTATGAAGGACTTGGAGAGAAGCAAGATCTCACAGTAGAGAGATCACCAGCCAGGGGGCCCAACATCCCAGGCTAATATTTGGTTCTGTCCCTTGTGAGCTATAGACCTTAGTTTCCTCATCTGCTGAACGGGGGAAAGAATATACTCAGAGGGTTGTGATGAGAAATAAGTGAGATTTTTACTGTGGGTAAAATGGTTTGTGCCTAGATTACCATGGATGTGCTGTTGAATTCCTTACTTTAGTTCAAGTTTGTTGTTCATAAAACATTTGCCTACTCAACTCATTTGACTCTCTTAAGCTCCCTGGAAGAGAGGTAAGACAAAGTCTTTGGGTTGAATTGTCTGAAATGGCTAATACTTGACTATTTTAAAACAGTTTGTGGATCAATCTAAAATTATCCTATCTTACAGATAAGGAAACTGCAGAACCCAGTAGTTCTGTCTCTTGGCCCATATGTGGTATTCCACCAAAGGATCTGTCACCAAAGACTTGTTCAAAATAGAAAAGACAAACACAGCAAAAGAAACATAGGCAAAGCCTAGGAGCAGACATTCCACAGAAGAAACATAAGTGGCCACTAAATGCAAAGAAAATGGGCAAACTGACCAGTAATCAAGGTATATAAATTCAAACAAAATGAGATGCTTTTTCCCCACACCTATTAAATTAGTGATTTTTTAAATGTTACTTCTCAATGTTGTAGAAGATTCAGGGGAATGTATACGCTCATGCATACTGTGTAAGTGTGTGAAGCAGTATAACCTTTCTGAACTTAAATATGTTAAAAATCCTAAAACAGTTCAGGAGTCAGTGTCCAGGAATTTGTCTAAAAATACTTGCAAAGATTTAAAAATCAAAGATTCATATTACAGTATTGTTTACAATATAAAATTGTAAACAACCTAAATACTCAAAATAGAGAAAATAATTAAATAAATTTGGCAACAGCCATATGTTTAGACTCTGCACCATTAAAAAAATCATGTTTTAGAAGAATATTTAATTACAAGAAATATTGCATGTTATATGAAGCAAATGAGTAGGTTTAAATGATGTATACAGAGAATTTGAATTCTGTAGTTATACGCACATATAGACATACTCATGCATTAAGAAAATCTAGCAAGAAATAGAAAACAATTTTAATAATTATTCTCACTAAGGTAAGGAAATATGCATTTTTCATGTTTCATATTCCTTTGTAGTTTCTAGATTTTCTTTAGTGAACATATATTATTATCAGAAAACCTTTTTGCAAAATATCAACATTTATAAACCAAAGATTACTTTAAATAAAAGAAACAATTTTCCTAAAGAACGAAGAACTAATCATAATCCTTATGCATCATCTTACCAGACAAAACACTACACTAACATATCAAAAAATTATGCTAAGCAGTACAACAAAAACAGAGGTGCTAACCTTCTCACATGTAGAACATGACTGAACCTCACCCAGAAATCAGCAATGGGATGTAGCAGATAAGGAAAAACAAAGATGTAGATTTAACTCACCCATCAGACCAATGATCAGTGTTATCAAGGTAATGAATATGTGGCTCTTGAGTTCAATGATTGGAAAACTAGAAATTGGTGAAAACAGAAAAGCCAGGCAGTTGAGAAAATTCAAGGACAGAATGGCCATCTATTGAACATATTTGTGGAGCAAAAAGGGCAAAAGGTCTCTATTCTACATAGTATGATAGGTTTTTTTTATTGCTATTGTTGTGAGCCTTCATTACTTATTCTTTTATGCTTCACCCACTCCATGATAATGTGGCTCAATCCATGCAGCTTAGTTTGGGCCAATGTGCCCATAAATTACCCCCCGCCCCATAACACATGGGAAGGTCTTCATGTCAACCTAATCCTAGCTTATACAATCCACCAGCTCCATATTCACAGTGATGACTTCAGAGGTGGGCGCATGACTCAGACCAATCGATCTTTCCACAGTTCCTGAGAAACACAATTAGTCGGGGGTACCAGTAGTCATCTTGGTATTCATGGATAGAAACTTCCTGAGAATTAAGCCAAGCATAGGCATGCAAAGAAGAGAAATGATAAACTGGACCCAGCTATTCCCGGAGCTAGCTGTTGCTCATGAACTTATTGTGGTAGTCATTTTGCAGTATGTATGGATATCAAATCATTATGCTGTACATTTTAAACTTATGTAGTGTCATATATTGATATCTCAGTAAGCTGGGGGTGGGGAGAACTAAGTGTATAGTCATTTACACAGTGCCAAGCACTGAGGAGGCACTGGGCGACAAAGAAGATGAAAATAGTCTCTTCCCCTGTCGTAAAATGACATACAAGGTGCTCTGGGAGCCCAGGGAAAGCCTGAAATTCCCAGGAAAGATTCACAAAAGAGAGTTTATTTGGGCTGACTCTTGAGCAGAAGTCTACTTTTGCACAAGGCGGTAGAGAGCTTTCCAGGGAGAGGGAGCAACAGAAGCCTGGAGGTACAGAAGAGCGTGGCATATGCTATCAATGGTCAGAACGTCTGGGTGACTGGAACATAAGTTAACCCATGGCGGGGTGGAGAGGAGGGACTGCAGCATTTATGAGAAATGGCAAGTTTTCCATTATATAAACTAATATTTTACAGATATCAACCAGAAAGATAAGAGAATATCTACATGGATAGCACCAGCAGGGTAGTCAGCCCCTGAATTTCTTGAGCTCCTTCTCTGTGCCAGGTCCTCTTCCAGGTGCTTGGAATACATCGGTGAACAAACCAAAGATGCCTGCCCTTAACGTGCTTACATCCTAATGCAGAGACAATTAACAATGAACCAAATAAATAAGCAAACTATCTAAGAAGATAGATGATAAGCAAAAAAACAAAAAACAGAGTAGGCCGTAGGACAGGGTGGGGAGGATCAGGAGTACAGAGGTTGTGGGGATAGATTCTATGGTTCTAACTAGGGTGGTCAGGGAAGTGAGACTTGAAGCAGGTAAGGGACTAGCCAAGCAGACCTGGGAGAAGAGGTTGCAGGCAGGGAAGTAAAGGGTCCTGAGGCTGGAGGACCAGCAGGGGGATCCGGGAATGTGGTGTAGAAGTGAGCAAGGGGAGAGACACAGGAGATGAGGTCAGAGAGCTGATGGAGGGCCAGATTACGTGGGACTGAGTGGCGACTCTAAGGACTTTGGCTTCTTCCCTGAGTTGGGAGCATGCTGATGACTCTCCCCAGTGGAGTCAGACCTCAAAGATGCAAGAGAGAAGGGAGAGGGGCCTTGAGTAGATGATGAGGGACTAGCTGGAGATGGGAGCACAGGTAGCATATCTACAGGAACCTGTGGACTTTCTCCTCGATGGTTTCAATTTTCTCAGTGAAGTAAGAAGCAAAGTCATTAGCTGGGAGTGATTGTCGGGGGAGGAAATTAGTTAACCGACACAGTGAAAGGACCAGCATTAAGGGCCAACTAGAGGTTCATGGTCATGAATTGAAAGTGAGACCTGTCTGTAGCTGTGTGTTTTTCTCCAGCCATATTCAGCTGCACGGATGGAGGAGGAAGAGACTTGGTTTTAACCAAGATTGTGGTTTCGCCAAATGAGTTTGAGGAAATGAGGAAGGGGCAAGGGGGTCAACAGTATATGGCAGGATGTAATTATGATAATTGAGCATGGAATTTAAGCCCAGTAAGAAGAAGAATGAGGACATCAAAGGGGTGAGGGCCAGCGAAAATGTGGAACAATCAATAGAGTATGGTCCTGGTGGCCAAGGGATTGTTCAGGCTGGGCTACTGCAGAGAAGGAGCTGGTCAGAGAGGACATGGGGGCCAAGAGCAAGGACATTACTTTGAGATTATAGAAGAGCTGTTATTTTGGCAATGGCACAAGAGTGAGTAGCTGAAGAGGGGTGGAATAGTTGGAGATATCATGTCTGGGCTACCAGTGCTAGAGGCAAAGATTCATGGGTCATGGGTGTTTGAAGCCATGTTGAAAGTGAGAATCCCAGAGAGAATTCAAATGAAGAGAGAACAAGGCTGAGCCCAGAGTCCCAGGGGGAGTGACACTGGAGAGAAGGAGAGCAAGCAGGAAAGAGTGGTGTCCTGGAAGCCAACAGACAAAGGTCTGGAGGAGAGAAAGTTTGCCAACAGAGTCAGATTCCTTAGAAAGGTCAAATAAGTAAGGACCAGACATTTGTCCATCACACTTGGCAGTAACACCTCCTCAGTGAATTTAGTAGCAGCTGGTGGAGTGAGGAAGTGGTAAAAAAATCAAGGCAGCAAGCGTGGACCCCAATCTCTTTGAAGAAGCTCAGGAGCAAATCAAGCCAGTTGTTAGACTGTGTCTGCTAGTTACTCCCCCATGGCTATAAGCTGGGCCTACTGACAGGCCCTTCCCTGGAAATACAAAATGAAAAGAGAAAATACAAAATGACTTCATTGCTTTAAATCATGCAGATCAGCATGAGTACAACTGTAAAATTCTGTTGTCAAGACAACTGACAAAGCCTCACAAGCCCATCCCTCACTTCATTCATCTATCACCTTGTTCTATGCCTGCGGGCGCTTGCCTTCGTTCCGATGCTGTTACATAACCCTGATTTAGATGAGGACCTGCCTATTTCGGACACAGTGAAACCATTATTATATTTTGGAGTGGACAACTGTCCATTTGAGGAAGTGGTAGTGAAGAGGACCTGAAGTAGGAGATGCAGGGATAACCATGACCCAACACACTAGACAGCCCACTGACAATCCCAGGTGGGCGCAGATGACCTGAAGAATTCAGCCCTTCATCAAATATAAATATATATATATATATATATACACATATATACTTATATGTATATATAAGTATATAATTATATGTAATATATTATATGTAATATATATGTAATATATATACATATATACTTATATTTGCAAGCAACCCTAAGAAATTCAATTGACGACAGATATCCTTGAATCCTTGATGAGCTCTGCATTATCTCTGGCAGATGAGAAGGTAACATAAACGACCCAATTTCACATACCTGTAAGTGCTAGAACCAGGACTAGAATATAGGCCTATTTGACTCCGGTGGTAGTAGTGTGTAAAACCTGGAGGCAAACTCCATGCGTGTCAGGCTCTGTTCAACTACTACTCCAGATATCCACACTGGAGTAGTGCTGCATCCCAAATAGAGACTTGAATAAGCCAATGCAGGTGAAAAAGAACTAAAACCCAAGATGGGAACGTCTTCTAATCCAGAAGGTCTTAAACACTTAGTCAGCCTCTGTTTTTCTCAAATGTGTTCAGTTTATACAACCACACTTCTGTGGGTTTTTTTTTTTTACCTGTTTTTTTTTTTCCTCTCTAATTTTAATACTATAGCTATTCTGTGTCATGGTGTGGACACCCTTGGGTTCATCTTGTTTTGAACTCTCTGTGCTTCTTGAACTTGGATGTCTGTTTCCTGCCCCAGGTTAGCGAGTTTTTCAGCTATTATTTCTTCAAATAAGGTTTTTGTCCCTTTCTCTTTTCTCCTTTGGGATCCTTATAATGAGAGTATTTGTTTGCTTGATGTTGTCCAAAAGATCTCTTAACCTATTCTCATTTTTAAAATCCTTTTTTTAAAAAAAAATAAAAAATAAATAAATAAAATCTTTTTTTTTTTTTTTTCGGGACACCTGGGTGGCTCAACGGTTGAGCCATCTGCCTTTGGCTCAGGGTGTGATCCCGGATTCCTGGGACAGAGTCCCATATTGGTTCCCTGCAGAGAGCCTCCTTCTCCCTCTGCCTATGTCTCTGCCTCTCTCATGAATAAATGAATTCAAAAAACCTTTTAAAAATCATAATAAGAGATCCCTGGGTGGCGCAGCAGTTTGGCGCCTGCCTTTGGCCCAGGGCGCGATCCTGGGGACCCGGGATCGAATCCCACGTCGGGCTCCTGGTGCATGGAGCCTGCTTCTCCCTCTGCCTATGTCTCTGCCTCTCTCTCTCTCTCTGTGTGTGAATATCATAAATAAATAAATAAATAAAAATAAATAATTAAAAACATAAAAATAATAATAAAATTCTTCTTTTCCTTTTTGCTGTTCAGCTCGACTGCTTTCCATAGCCTATCTTCCAGATCGCTGATCCATCCTTCTGCATCCTACTGTTGATCTCCCCTAGTAGTTTCCATTGCGGTTATTGTCTGCAACTCTGGTTCCTTTTCATATTTTCTCTCTGTTGAAGTTCTCACGGAGTTCTTCTACTCTTGTCTCCAGCCCAGTGGGCATCTTTACAATCATTAAACTCTTTATCAGGGGTATTGCTTATCTCTGTTTCATTTAGTTCTTTGAGGTTTTTGTCTTGTTCTTTCATTTGGAGCACATTCCTCTATTTCCCCAGTCTGCTTCACTCTCTGTGCTTGTTTCTGTGAATTAGGCAGAACAGCTACTTCTTCTAAACCTGAAGGAATGGTCTTGTGTATGGTTGTCCCCTGTGTAGACTGTGTGTGCCTGGTGACTCTGGCTGGCTGGCGCTGGGGCTGGCGTGGGCTGGGGGTCCCAACGGGGCACTCTGTGCTAAGGCTGCCCTGGTGATGGCTAGAGCTGAAGTAGGCATGGGCTAGGGGTTCCTGGGGTTCTCCACACAGAGGACACCCTGGCAGGATAGTGGAGGCTGAAATGAATGCAAGCTGCTGTGTCTGCTGGGTACAGGGGGGTTACCCAGGCAGCACAGCAGCAGCAGGGATAAAACAGAGCCCCAGAGCGCTCCAAGCCAGCGATGCCCTAGTAAGCCATCTGGAGCAGAAGTGGTGCCAGGCATAGAGTGTTCCAGAGTGCCTTGTGCCTGTGTCACCTTGGTGTGAGAGCTGGAGCTGTAGTGAGCACTGACCAGGGCCGGTGTGTGCCTCGCTGAGGCAGCCTAGTGGTTGAGACACCCAGCATCCTGCTCCTGGCTGCTCTACCCACTGTCAAAGTGCAAGGGGGAGTAAAGCACGGCACTGGCCAGCCCCTCTGACCCCCACACGGTCCCACCTGCTCCCTCGCTGCGGGCGGGGTCCTAGGGCTGGTCCCTCTCTTTATAATTGCTCTTTTAAACCCTGGCTTTTTCCCTGCGCCGCAGGACCTCCCGGCGCCGCTGGGCAGGGGCCAGACGCACCTGCTGGGCCCCCGCAGTCCTGTCCCTACCCGGCCCAGATTGCCAGCCCCAGGGTCGGGGTGCGGGGTCCCCTCTGCACCATGTCTCGAGCTCTTGCTGTTCTCTGTGGGGTCCCTCTACCCGATGCTGTGCAGGAGCTGGGGCCCGCCCTCGGTTCTTCTGGAGGAACCGCTCTCTAAAGAGGGTCAGGCTGGGTGCAGGGGCAGAGGGGCAGGGCGAGCTCAGGGCCTTGCTCTCGGAGAGTCCCCTCCCCGGTGGAGCCCTGTCACCTGCACACACACACACACACACACACACACACACACACCATCCTTCAGGGAGCCCATGGACGTCCTTCCACTTGCCTCCAGCAAGCAGGGCCGGGGCACCACCGGGCAGCCTGGAACCCCGAGTCTCATGCATTTAACAGCCGCGCATCCTTAGCCCGGTTAGGGCCGCGGCCCTTCCAGCGGCCTCTATAGGAGGAGGCCGAGCACAGCATGTAATTGCAGCTTTTTTTTTTTTTTTTTTTTTTTTTTTTGAGGACTTTCAACCCTGCCATGAACTAAATCATTTTATCAGTTTTTAAAAAAAAAAAAAAAATTTTTTTTGCACTTGTCCCATTAAACTACAGAACTGGAACATACTCATGAATGGTTTCTTTCTGCTTCCACTCAAGGAGTTCCTGACATAACAAAAACTGGTAATTAACTGGCTCGGAGACTTTTACAATAGCCTCTTTAAACCCGCCGGGGCACCCCACGCTGCCCGTGGCACCGCGGCCCCCCAGCTCCTGGCCGCCCCCCGCGGCCCGCCAGGCCCTCCGCCCGCGGGTCCCCCCCTCCGCTAGGCCGCTCCCCCCCAGGGTGACCGCAGCCCCCTCGCTGCCCCCACCCCCGGGTGCTGCTCTCCCCAGAGCTGGGGTCCTTCCAGCCTCGCGGGTCGTGACCCGGGGCCGCCGTCGGGTCTCCGCAATGCGGCTGCGAGGCCTCAGTCGGGGAGAAGGTCACCTCGCCCTTGGCTCTCCCAGTCAGAGGTCACAGAAGTGTCATCTGTCCCCCGAGTCCGCTTTCCCCTGCCAGCCTTGGCAAGAACGGCACCAAGGCTTTCTGCAAATAATCCAGTCAGTTCAACAAATTTACACAAAAGCCCCCTGAGTGGTTTTTCTGTTTCCAAATTTGCCCACTCTACCCCCGCCTCCGCTTCCACAAAGCGGCCAGAAGGCTCTCTGACAGCGTAAGGAATGCCCCTCCCTGAGGTTCCGCTGCCCTTAGGATAAATCGGATCCCTTACCCGGGCCGCATTGCCTGGGACGTGCCTACCTGACCAGGTTCATCTCTTGCAATTGTCCTCAGGTTGACTTTGCTCCCACGGCCCCTCTGCCCCTCACGCCAAACTCCTTTGTGCTTCGCAGGCCTCTGCATCAGCAGCATCCTCAGCCTGCGGTGATCATCTGCACTGGGCCAGTTCCTTCCTGCCTTCAAATCTCAATTCTGAAGTCAACTCTCCCGGGAGTGCTTCCCTGACCACCCACCCCACGCACAGAACCTGTCATCCCATCACATACCCCCATTTTATTTTTGAATAATAGCCTTACTCTGTAATTATTACTACAACCCTTTGCACCCCGGTACTTGTGTTTCACTCACAGAATGGAAGGCCCTCTCAAGCGGGGACCCCATTTATCTTGTCATATCTACTCTATCTGGCACAGAGATGATGCTCAGGGAAAGTTTCTCAAATGAAGTTGTGATAGGAGCTATGCTAGACGCTGAAACTATACTGATGACCAAGGACCTGCCATCTGGTATCCACAACCTAGAGGAGGAGACAGATAGAAAAATACCATTTAAATCAAGAACACGTTTGACAGTGCAGCGGTGGAGTCTTGCATGGAAGCAGAGCCCTGCCTTCCGGTTAAACCCGCCTTCGGATTAAACCACCGTGGCATCTCCAGAGCAGGGATAGGTGATCTTTGGCAGAGATTTGGTTCTAAGACTCAGTGACTCTGCCCTGAAGTTAAACACCAAAAACTAAACTGAAAAGAAGGTGGTTCCTGGTTAAATACACCAACCCTGTTACTAACTCACCCTGCTGTGCAAATTTATTAAAGCAGTCTCCAAATAAACAAGTCCTAAAACTAATCAGGAAGTGGAAAAGCATAAAAATAATCCCCAGCCCACAACACACACCCATGAAAACAAGAAATAAAGAAAAATGTTCTATATAAAACCCATGGGGCCTAACTCTGTCCTCAATTAGTGGTGCAGGCTGCCAGCTGAAGTCAATGGAGGTTTTCAGTCCAATAATAGAGGCAGGATTTGGGGCCCACTATGCATTGCATTCATTTTTAGGTAATAAATCAGGAATGTCAAGTGGGTGTGCATTGGCCTTCCTGACATGGTAATTAAACTGAACGGTACTATCTTCCACACTGAGATCCACTGAAGCTCGTAGCAACCAAGGTGGTTCTGAAGTGTGTGTGTGTTTGTGTGTGTGTGTGTGTGTGTGTGTGTGTGCAGGAAGAGCATGGGTCATGTTGGACATCTCTGGGTGGGGAAAAGAACGCTTCCAGCCAAA
This sequence comes from Vulpes lagopus, assembly GCF_018345385.1. Lineage (NCBI taxonomy): Eukaryota > Metazoa > Chordata > Mammalia > Carnivora > Canidae > Vulpes > Vulpes lagopus. Next base: position 149,964,198 of record NC_054826.1, read on the forward strand.
GCCAGGCCTATGTCCCGCCCAGGATTGGCTATGTAATTTGTGGGCTGCAGGGGCAAAATGGAAATGCCCCATGTTCAAAAATAATTTAAAATTTCAAGATGGGGACAACAGAGCATTAAGCCAAATCCAAGGCCCTTTCGAGCAGAGTCCTGAAAACCTGCACAGGTTGCTCATCCATGAAGCTAGCCCTGACAGTAGGAATAATTCTGGAAAAGAAACTTGGGGTCAGGTTTAAAGCTCTCCATCAGTATCACAGCTGATAATTTTGAGCATTTCCCATGTGCCAGGAACTGTTCTAAGTACTTTACATATATTAACCCCTTTATTCCTCAAAATAGGCCCATAAGAAAAGAAATCTAATTATCCCCATTTTATGTTAAAGAATCTGAGCTGCTGAGGTCATAAGGCTTGAAAGCAGCCATGCTGGGATTTGAACTCACAGAGTGAGATCCTAAACACCTTCTCACCCTGTTAGTCAATGCACATGCCATTCCATGTTTTTCTCATTCTCAAGCCCACCCATGTCTCTTGAGACCCAGTCTCATCACAATCAGGGACTGTCAGAATTGAAATACCCACTCTGTGGCTTGCTACTTGTGAGGCTTTATGCAGCCTTAAACAAGTACCTTGACCGCTGCCAGTTTCCTCATCTGAGTAAAAGAGATTAAAAGAGTTCCTATTTCATAGTCTTTTGTAAGAACTTATTGGGTTACTTGAAATAAAGTGTCAGGTGCATTGAAAATACTAACAAATGTTAGCTGCTAAATAAATGTTATTATCATTATGATAATGATTCAAAACCTTACATAGAAGATGGCAAGCTTATTGCTGCTACTTGCTCTTTTCTCCTATGTGCTGGAACTTCTAGTAATAAAATTACTAAAGGACTATAACCTATCATATCTTGCCTAGAAATTTACCCATGAGCCTGACAACAATAATTATAATAGTAGTAGCTACCATGTATTAAAACATCATACACCAGGAACATTACATAAATTATTTATTCTTTAAACCCTAATAAAGGGTGTCAAGACGGTTAAAGAGAGGAAGAATTGTCTTCTTGACAAATGATGTCAGGACAACTGGATATCCATCTATGTACAAAAGAATAAAAGTGGAACCCTACCTTACACCATGCACAAAAATTCAAAATGGATTAAACACAGTGTTCTAAGCATAAGAGCTGAACTACCAAACTCTTGAAAGAAAATATAGGAGTAAGACTTCAAGACCTAGAGTTAAGTAGTGGTTTCTTAGATATGACACCAAAAGTGCAAGTTACAAAAGAAAAAAATAAATTGGACTTCACCAAAACTAAAAGCTTTTGTGCTTCAAATGACACATTGAGAAAGTGAAAAGACAACCCACAGAATAGGAAAAAACATTATAAATCATGTATCATGCAAAAGGACTTGTATCCAGAATATATAAAGAAGTCTTAAAATTCAACAATAAAAAGACAATCAAACCAATAAAAAATCAGCAAAGCAGGGGTGCCTGGATGGCTCAATTGTTTAAGCATCTGCCATCGGCTCAGGTCACGATCTCGGGGTCCCAGAATCAAGCCCTGCATTGGGCTCCTTGCTCAGCGGGGAGTCTGCTTTTCCCTTTGCCCTTCACCCTGCTCTCATACTCTCTCTTTCTCTCTCAAATAAATAAAATCCTTTTAAAAAAATCAGCAAAGCGGTTTAATAAGTATTTGTCCAAAGAAAATATACAGGTGACCAATAAGTACATGAAAATATGTTCAACAACATTAGTCATGAGGGACACGCAAATCAAAATCACAATGTGATACCATTTCACACCTACTAAGATGACCAAGGTCAAAAAGACACAGTAACAAACATTATTAGGATCTAAAAAAATTGGAAGCCTCATTTCTCGCTGGCAGGATTATAAAATGGGGCAACTACTTTGGAAAACAGGCAAATCCTCAAAAAGTTAAGCACAGAGTTTGTAGATGATTCAGCAACTCCATCATAGGCATAGACCCAAGAGAAATGAAGACATATATCCACACACACCTTTGTGCACCAATGTTCATAGCATTATTCATAATAGTTGAAAAGTGGAAATAACCAAAATGCCCATCAATATATATCAGATGAATAGATAAAATATGGTATATTCACACCATGGGAGATTATTCAGGAAGAGAAAGGAATGAAGTACTGATGCATGCTACATCATGGATCAATCATGAAAACATCATATAAGTAAAAGAAGCCAGTCATAAAAGATCAGACAATGTATGTATATGAAATGTATATGAAATGTCTAGAATAGACAAATCCAGAGAGACAAAAATTAGATTAGTAGTTGCCAGGAGTTTGGGGAAAGGAGAAACGGAGAGTGATTGCTAAGGTGTATGAGTTTCTTTTGCAGGTGATGGAAATATTCTAAATGTTCTAAAATAAGGTAGTACTGACGGTTGCACACTGTAAGTATATGAAAAACTGCTGAAATAACTTTAATAGGGCAAATTTTATGGCACGTAAATTATATCCCAATAAATCTGTTATTAAAAACAAACCCCCCAAATTCTAATGAGGTCAGTTTCATTTTCCCTATTTGGTGGACAAGGGAAGTGAGATTCAGAGTGGGTGAGTAACTTGCTCAGGGTCAAAGAGCAAGGCAGGAGGGACTTCTATTTAAACCCCCATGCTGCTCATTTCCACTTCTATGCCTTCACCAAACGGCTGCTGCGAAGCTTTGGAAAGGAGAAAAATTCCTCCTCGAAAGAAGGAAGAAGCTCTGCCACAGCTGGCTTAAATCTGAGGTCATTTAATTCAATCCTCATTTCCCCAGGTCCTTTACTGCCCGCTTGATCCCAGGGCCCTGGCAGATGGGTGTGCGGCAAGGCACATGAGAAGCCTACGAAAGGTCATAAACCTTACGTCAGTGCGACCACCGACCCAGACTGTGGCCCCCTGGCTCTGATCGAGAAGTCTATCCCAACAATCGATAGTAATGGCAGAGGTTCAATTCAATTGCTCACAAATCCCCATCCATCATTAGGACAGCAGAATGACAGCCCTGGCCTTGCTAGGACCTAGTTTTTCCCATTCACGGGCTTAATGCAAGTAGATGGTCCTTTCACCCTTAATGATTCCCCATTTTGGAGCACTGAAGCTTCTCCTGAAGTAGTACCCGATACATACTCCTATTATTTATTGTACATTGTATTTACTATGTGCTATATGTCATAATTATCCGTTGACCTGTCTTCCTCCACTCCCCCCTCTGCGATTCTTAAAGGACTGTGTTCTATTCATTTTTAAACTTCGCACATCATGGAAACTTCCCATCGCTTATTAATAAAAACTCTAGTTCCATTTCCTGTCTGTATACCCTGTGCCAGGCTCTGGGCTAAGGTTTTACAAGCCTGATCATATTTTGATTCTCCCAACAACCCTAGGAGGGAGAGACTATCACAACTCCAATTTTACAGCTAGCAAATGGCACCCCAATAAATCTCTTTGAATTTCTCTGGAATTCATTCTTGGTCACTGTGAATATTCTTCTTTCTGGTTCCCAGACATGGAAAAAGGCATGGGCTCTATTTTCACTGACTCCGATCATGTTGTGTACACCTGGCAAAGAGAGATGCCAGGCAGGGTGGTGGCAACCAGAACATAACAGATGAACAGCATTCTCTCGGATTTGCTCATAAACACCATCCCAGGGGTCAGCTGCCTAAATTCCAATCTTCCCATTCAGAAGGCACGTTTATACAATTGTGCACTTGAGAATGACCTTTGTTAAATCGTCTATTACTAGACGAAAGCAAAGTGAGAAATGATGTTGCGTTTTCAAAATCTGGGTAATTTAGTGGAATGCCTTTCTCTTTCTTTTAGGTAGAGGTCGGAATTTCCTACGATCTGGGGTTATTTTTCTGACTAGGGGCTATGGCACCCGCAGTCTGACAGTTGGTAACAACTTTCTGGAGTTTCGGAGATCACTTTCAGTGACTAAGCCAAATCATAAAAAATGGAGCTGTGTTCCTCTATTCGCAACTGGCTGGTTGAAGAATTTGAGGTGCTTTGCCTCCATCCCAAGCACTCATAACATTGATTTTTAAAACCCGCTATCCACTTCAAAATCCATCAGCCAGGGCTTGAAAAGGAATATCCTCAAGTTCTTTTTTGTGTGTGGTGGTGGCATAGACAAGATTCCCACACCTTTATCCTCTCTGCATAGCATTCAGAAAGGCCCATTTTAATGGGCCTTCCGGTTTCAGCTTCCCACTTGGGGACAGAATTTAAGACATCAGTTCTCACTGGCATGTACATGAGAAAAACTGAGGAAGGCATAAAATATCTCCATGGCCACCTTCTCTTGCCTGGGCCCGATGCTCCATCCTAAATTACCATTTATACCCCCATGCAACCAGGTCACCAAGACTTTGCTGTCCTTGTCTGTTCCCACCTCACCTTACCACCATCTGGAAAGAGGTGCTTTCTTACTGTGATAGATTTTGTTGGGGGTGGGGAGGATGAAGTTTCTATTTCTGTGCCAGTTTTAGCTTGGGACATGTATTTGCTGTACTTTCATTTGGCAGGAAGGAGGATAATGAAGTGGAACCTCTTTTTTCTTTACCAGTCGCCCTCCTTTCTTGGTCTCTGCCTCTCTCCCGCTCCCTGGTGCTCTATGTTTCCCAATATCCTTGCCTCCGGTGACTCAGTCCCCCCCATACTACCAGCTGGCCAAAGGAGAAAAATGGCAACATGGGAGAATAGAATGTTGATGTTGGTCAAGATCAGAGCAGGCTGGGTTAGTCTGGTGAAGCCGTGAGCTACCGGAATCGGAGGTAACCCAGATGCCAGCCAGATGCCTTCGTTCTTTGCAGGTACGAAGAAGATTGCCCAGAACCCACCTCACCCATTCTGTGGCCTTTGGAAACCCAAAGCTTTGCTCCAAGGCTCTGCTCATTCCAGAGGCTCCTCATCAAGGTCTTTGGCTACAACTTTCTAACTGATCGTCTCCTTCCCACACATCAGCCCTGGTATGGATCCAGTGCCTTCTTCATTTTCCATAATCAAAAGGTGAAACTCTCCCACCCAACTCTTTCATAGGTTTGTAAACTTAACCAAACGTCCCAGGCAGGTTTACACTCTCTCTCCTTCCTCCCACATCTGCTCTTAGTACCCCAATTCCTAATCTCCACTCACCCGGCTCCAAACTGTTCTCCAGTTATCACACAGAGTGGCTTCCCTTCCCCTGGAGCCAGTCCAGACACCTCTCCCCAGTCACCCAACAAGACATCTCTTTAACCAAAGACACTTCTCCCCTCAAAAACGCTCTGTTGCCAATCATTAGAATAAAATTTTCTCCACCCCATTACTCTGGGAAACCCTGATGTTGTTCAGAAAATGGGAGGAGATCATGTTCTACTGAGATGCTTTTGAGAGCGGAGATGCATAAATAAATAAAAATTAAAAAAAAAAAAAGAAGGGATCCCTGGGTGGTGCAGCGGTTTAGCGCCTGCCTTTGGCCCAGGGCACGATCCTGGAGACCTGGGATCAAATCCCACATCGGGCTCCCTGCATGGAGCCTGCTTCTCCCTCTGCCTGTGTCTCTGCCCCTCTCTCTCTCTCTCTCTCTCTCTCTCTCTCTCTCTGTGACTATCATAAATAAATAAAAATTTAAAAAAAAAAGAGAGCGGAGATGAATTTAGGCAATAGTGAGGAAAGGTGGGCAGGGATTGAACATGTAGGATGACATTTGGGCTGCACAGATACCAAATAAGGAGGGAAAAGTGAGAGAAGAGGTTTTTCAAGGAGACGAAAAATCAGTGGTTGGAGGTCTGTGGGAAAGCTTTGGCGACGAAGACAACAAGGCAAGGGCAGCAGGAAAATCTCTGGAGATAGGCTGCCCCGGATCTACTTCTCAGCTCTATAGAGACTCCTGAGGGTTCACTCCCAGTGTCGGTGGGAAGCTGGGCCTCCCGGAACACCAGAGACTTACCAGCACTCCTGAGCCACGGGTAGACACTCTTGTAGAATCAGGACACTTGATAGCTCAGCCTCTGAATTTTGGGACCCCGGAGTCTGACAAGAGGCTCAGGGTGCTTTGGGTTCCCTCAGCATCATGCCCTCCCTGCAGCCTCACGAGCTGACTTCAGCAACACTTGAGCTCCCCGATTGTAGGCGAGGAATGTGTTGGGTTCAAATCCTGATTGAACAATTAACTAGCAATGTTGCCACAGGCAATTTCTTTGGAGTCTCAGTTTGGGTTTAATTTCTTCACCTGGCAGATAAGGACAGTGACACCTGCCTTACGGGGTTCTGATGAGGACTAGAGACCATCTATAAAAGGCACAGGTGCTTTTTATGGTGGTGCTCGGTAAAGGGCAGCTGGTTACCTAGGTGAATGTGTATAAATCATTTATGTTTAACTATCATTGCAAACAATAAATGAATGTAATATCCCATTAATTTTGTTGTAAGTTTCCCTGAACTATGATCAGTGGTGTGTTGATAAATACATTCCACTTATTATAGTTAAATTACAAGCAGATTGGGGCACGGAAAACCTGATTTGAGCACTTGCTGACTTCCATCGTGTCACTACTCCCACCGTCGCCGACTGCCAGCGACCAGTGTGATGTCACTGGCATGGCACTGGGAAGACAGGAGGGCTACTATCCCACACACCCTTGACTATCATGCTCAACTCTCCACAGATGTGTTCAAACGTCACATATTGATGCTGGTACATTACAGTTATGCACTTAGAACAAGAGGAAATAGTGTAGAATATTCCCACTAAATCAAGAACTGCCCCTAACAGGAAGCAGGGATTGCCCCTGTAGATCTCCATATTCTCTCAATCCCACATTGTGCCCCTTTGTCAGCATGTGTTTTCATGATTTTTATTTTTATTTTTTTGTTTTCATGATTTTTAAAGAAAGAAACCCCCATAGGATGTATATGCACATGGGTGCACAGGCACAGGGCTTTCCCACCCTCTTCTCTGACTATCCACATAAATATGGATTATATTTGAAAATCAGCCTTGACTAAACTCTTTTAATAGCTTGTAACATCAATATGAGGATAGATAAAATTTAAAAAATTACACTCCCCTTTACTTAAACACTAAGTCGTTTTAATTGTTTTATTAAAAAAAAACTAATTCTCCATGTAATTATCAATATATTTCCATCACCCCAGTAAATAAAAAGACTCCTTTCAGGGGCATTTTTAACACCTGTAAATCCCCCAGATGTTAAGAAAAGAATGCTTATTTTATAGTCTGGCAGTTTCTCAGTTTGCTTTTTATTTTTTAAATCCTTTCATTGTATTTTTAATTAGTTGTGGATAAATAATGTTTGAAATAAAAATCCCTACTGTATGATTATACTCATTCAGGCTCCCAGTCTCCCACACTGAACATTTAATGAGCATATATATAGGTCTCAATGTGAGAATCACAATGGTCATACCTAGAGCAGGAGCGAGCCGGAGAGGTCCTCTCACCCCAACTTTTGCTTTGTAAAGGAGAACATTGAGGTACAGAATGGCACCGTGATTTGCCCACATGGTGTGCGGGGAAACACCTGCTAGACCACCCCCCCTACTCTCACCACCACCCCCAGACATACACACACGCACATACACACACACGTTGAGATGTACAGTCACAAAATTCAGCAGCAACTATAACATTGGATATGCTCCCCCCACAAATACAAAAGTAGGGAGGGGGGCACTTGAAGGGATGAGCACTGGGTGTTATTCTATATGTTGGCAAATTGAACACCAATAAAAAATAAATATAAAAAAAGAAAATATTGAGAAAAGGAAAAACAAAAAAAACAAATACAAAAGTAGGAATTTTAATAATAATTTATTTAAGAAATATTTATCAGACACCTACTATATGCTGGGTACTGCCATTCTTTTTTTTTTAAGATTCTTCATTTATTTATTCATGAAGGACACAGAGAGAGAGGCAGGGACATAGGCAGAAGGGAGAGGCAGGCTCCCTCTGGACAGCCTGATGTGGGACTCGATCCCAGCACCCTGGGATCAAGACCTGAGCCAGAGACAGACTGTTGAACCACTGAGCCACCCAGGCGCCCTGGGTACTGCCATTTTAACATTATCTATGTTTAAGTTTGTGATGGAAACTCTTGTCCTTAAGCTCCTGCTTTGTTAGTATAACACTCAGCCCTCAAAGATGTAGACTTACCCATTGTGCTCACCAGAGACTTGACTGTAAGATCCCATGAGCTTTGGATTTACATTGATAACAAAACTTGGGGATTTTGCTCTTTGCTGTTTCTTTGTTTAGTTCTGGACTTTGTAAAGACAACAGAGGATTTGTGGGAATGATCAGACCCTTACTGTGGAAGACGCACACCCTGTGGCTTGCTAAGCAGTTAACTGAAACAGGATTATGGCCGTAAAGTGCTTTTCCCCCTAAGTCATGCCACCAACGGCAAAAGAATGGTTCTTTGAATTAGACAGTTCTAGGAGCATACCCAGCTCCAGCATTTACCTGCCGGGTGACCTTCAGTAAGTTACTGTACTCCTCTGAGCCTCCGTTTCCTCATCTGAAAAAAAAAGAAAAAATGGGAACAATCCCACTTAGCTCAGAGGCTTGTCAGGAGATAATTTTTTTTTTAAGATTTTATTCATTTACTCATTCATGAGAGTACACAGAGAGGAGAGAGAGGCAGAGGGAGAAGCAGGCTCCATGCGGGTAAACTGATGTGGGACTCGATCCTGGGTCTCCAGGATCAGGCCCTGGGCTGAAGGCAGGTGCTAAACCGCTGAGCCACCCGGACTGCCCGGGAGATAAAATGTAAGACATAGGTAGCACAGCACCCCACAGGGTAATCACCCTGCACACGTGAACTCCCTTTCATTTTATCTTCCCAGATGGGAGAGGAGTGGACAGGAGGAAGAGAATTCAAGAAGATCAGGAGCAGGTGGGGATGGGAGCAAAAATAAAGGAGCAGGGGAAGGAAGAAAAATGGCAGGGGCACCTGGGTGGCTCAGTGGTTGAGCATCTGCTTTTGGCTCAGGGCGTGATATGGGGTTCTGGGATCGAGTCCCACATCAGGTTCCCTGCAAGGAGCCTGCTTCTCCCTCTGTGTCTGTGCCTCTCATGAATAAATAAATAAGATCTTTAAAAAAAAAAAAACAGAATGGCATAGATATGGAGCCCAAAGAATAAGAAAGACTCAGAGCCCTCCTTAGACAATGTTAACCCCCAGAGGTTTCAGAAGAAGGCCTCGGGGAAGCTTCCACTAAAGTGCCTTCTCAAGAGGACGGGCCCAACCAACTCAGAAAGTTTGCTTTCCTAGGAGGGGTTTTGCTTTCCTAGGGGGGATTATGCAAGTCTTGAGCCAAAGATGAATGGCTTGTAAGTAGAAAAAAGGCAGATATTGTCATTAAAAGTCCTTCATTTCTGCCCATCCCTCATGCAAACTTCAGCCTCTCTTCTAGAAAAATAGTAAACAGATAATTAAAAGGTGATATGTCACTGTCTTGGCCTTGGACTCCAGATCCATTACGCTGGGCATCAAATCCCCTGCCAAAGTAACCGTGGATCAAGGTTGGGTAACGATCTCTATGCTGGAGCAATGGGTTTGAGACTCAGAGCAGATCTGCCTTCTATAGCCTTTGTTCTCTGGAGTTTACCCTACACTCCCTGGAAGCTTTCACCCCAATATGGATCCATTTTTTTTAAAAATATGGACAATAATAACACTAATCTTCACAGTATTAGCGTGTGAATTAGATGAGTTAGTGCACATCGGCAGTCAGTGAATACCAGAGATCACGGAGATCACGTTATTGCCCTTGGCATAGTGGTGGGGTGGCATTTTCATCCCTTTTCCTAAATACTTGCCTGGCTGCCTCCCCAGCCCCAGTACAGCTTCAGAATGGCTTGGGTTGATCAGTGTCACTGTCACCACTACAAAACTTTCTCTGTCTACAAAGAGTTCGGCTAATAGTTCTCAAATTAAATAAAACACAAAAGATAATCTCCCATCTCAGAACACACAGTATTTGATATTGCAGACCAGGGAGCCTGCATTCTCCCGGAACCATTCTTTCTACCTTGGCAACAGAGGCATTTTCAAATAAATATAAATTCCAATAGGGGCAGTGCCAGGACCCAGTTGTGACCGAGCCACCAGCCAAGCCAGTGGAGTTACTAAGAATGATCTCTTAAGGAGAGAACTAAATGTGAAAACTATGTAATGCCTGAACTTCACTCATAAGCATGGTTTTCTCTAGGATTGGGGGTGAATCAGCTAATTTCAAATGCCTGAATGTATTCGAGAGTCAATCCCTGCCCCTCGGGCTTCTCTTAGGAAGTATGAGATGGGCCAAAGGGCTCTCCTGGAGGTGCCTCAGAGGAGATGCCTCCCCACGTCTGTGTCTCCTGTTTCTTGTCCCCTTTGCAGATGCAAACATGCCACAAAATGGAGCGAGACGACTGTGAACCAGCTTTGCAGCTGCTTCATTACTCTACTAATATCAATATTCATTTCTGTAGGCTTCCTTTTCCAGAGCGTCGGGCAGGAGGTGCAATTTGTACAGACCCTGGTGTTTGGGAAGGGGATTTGTGAACCTGCTCAAAGGTCCCTCCCCTGCCTCTTCCTCCATGGCATCATGCAAGACTCTAGTTCAAACCCGAGGCAGCAGGCAGAGAGGAGGGGAAGCAGTCAGGCCACTTTTCACAGGCCAAATTGCAGAGGCTGAAAAAAAAAAACCAAGTACCTGGGTATCATGCGCCTGCCTCTCTGGTGTTTTTGCCGCCAATTTCCCACTTGGCCACATGTGCACATTTAATTAACGATCTGCTCGTCACCTCCTGCAAGTCATTAATAATGATGCTGTAGATATCAGCCCATCTCAGAGCCTGCCAGAAGCTTGCCACTGGCCACCATCTCCCAGGCAGTCCACAGCCGCCCACCGGCTGCTCACGTGGCCTCCCAGCCAGGTTTCGATCCATGAGACACAGCTCAGAACCAGCTCGGTTGAATTCATCTTTCAAGTGAGATTTCCGGATGCATCCATTTCATTTCCTTCACCCACTAATGTTGTGGAGGGTTTTTTTTTTTTAATTCTATTAAAAAATGCAATTAAATTTGTCTCATGGAATTTGCTCTTTAAAAATCCAGACAGCTGCTTGCTCATGGTGGCATTATGCTCTTGATTCTTACGCATTTTTTTCTTCGTCTCCATTCCATTACTTTACTGAGGATTAAAGACAGGCTTACCAGATGGCAAATGCCAGGATCTCTTCCCACCCCCACCTCCCATTCGGAAGACTAGTATCATATCAGCCATAATACATACCCCAGGTTCCTCTGTGCGGCTCTTGGAAGAGACAGCAATTGTTTCATTTAAATTCATTAGCTAATGCCCAAAACCCAATGAAAGGGCAGTAGGTTAGGAATGAGAAAACCTAAGCACTGCTCACAGGAACTTGCTGGAAATGCTGCAACCGGTCTCTCCCCCGTGCCTCAGTTTCTTCATCTCTCCCACCTCACTTGCTTCCTCCACCAGCTCTCAGCCATAAAGCACTCGTTAGGCTGGGAAGCAAATGAGGTAATGTCTGTGGCAAGATGGTTTGTGCGTTTCCAAAGAAAGACACCATATAAAAAGCATTCTGATTGCTAACAGTCAGAGATGCTGAGGATTTGGCCTGGCTGGCTTCATAAACTATTTAACTGCCTGCTTCTTGCAAAAACTATTTTTATCAGTTAATTACACATTTTTCTTATTAAATAACAATGTCAAAGCATTTCTTGCTCATTTTCTTGTCATGATTAATTTAATCTGCCGTCCTTTATTAAAAGTCCAGTTTTCCTTCTCTCGTCTTATCCACCCTGATAGACTAGTAAAAACCCCACGACCATTCAACTTCTCTGATTAACATTAACCCATTCTACTTCTGTTCTTTTCTTTTCCCCCAATCTCTGAGCAGTCTCTTTCACAGGAATGTGTGTCTGGTGTCTAAGGAAGCACCAAACTCTAAAAAAAAAAAAAGGACGTTGCCCTAGTGAATGGCTTCCCTTCTCTTTTCTCGGGCCCTCCACCGACAGGAAAATTCTCAGAGGCAGACCAGATTTAAAGGCAGCCCTGGGTCATATCCTTCCTGGGAAGAGATAAAGTCAGACAGAGAGAGCACTGGTCACATTTGATTTCAAAACAGACACACATGTGATGTGCCCAGGATTTGGAGGAAGGAGAAAGAAGAGAAATATCAATGCCAATGGCATTCACCACACTGTAAGACTCTTTCCTAACATTATTATTATTATTTATTATAAATACTGATTATTGAATTGACATTAATAATATTATTATGATTATATGCTTAAACCCTTGACATGGAAAGGGGACATAAAGGCATTATTATTCTGTGGTTCGTGCTATTGCTTGCACTCCCAGAGAGACACTAGAATTTTGAGAAGAGAAACCACAATACTTGAGGCAAAGCAGTTAACCACAATAATTACAGTTATGATAACAGAAAAAGTAATTTCATGCGTTATTATTATTATTATTATTATGACTATTATTTGCCACTTGTGGTAGTAGGCAGCCTCTACAATGGCTGCCTCTTGATATTCACTTCTCGGTGTAATCCCTTCCTCTTGAGTGTAGGTTGGACTTATTGATGCACTTCTAATGAATAGGATTCCCCATAAATGATGAGGTGTCACTTCCAAGGGTGAATTACACAAAATCTTCTTTCTTGGATACCCTCTCTCTCACTTTGCCAGCCACCATGGGGTGAGCTACCCTGTGATGAGGCCCAGGTGACAAGAGCTTGAGGCAACAGGCAGTGAGAACTGAGGCCCTCAATCCTATGGTGCATGAGGAAGAGAATCCTACCAAGAATCAGGCAAGTCAGCTCGGAAGCAGACCCTCCCTTCAGCTGAGGCTCCAGATTAGACTGCAGTCCCAGCGGACAGCTTGATTGCAACCACATGAGACATTTTGAGAGAGAAGCACTCAGCAAATCCACACCCATATTTCCGTATCCGACAGAAACTGTGTATAGTAAATGTTTGGCTTTGTTAAGCCACTACATCGGGGGGTAATTTGTTACTCAGCAGTTGGTAGCTAATACATGACTCTTCCTATAGCACAGTTCATCTAGAAGTAACACTACCTGTGGATGGGAGGGAGACACACAACATGATGAGGATGGGAGAAAAAATACTCTGCTTCCCTATCCTTTGCCCATGAAATTATTAATCAACCCAAGCCCTTTTTCTTGCTGGATGTGATCTTGAAAACTTCTCAACAGAACTCTCCAAACAGCCATCCCCAATTAGTTAGTCTGACAGATGAGAGAAAATCTATCTGCAGACCCCTGAACAGTGTAAAGAAAAGACTCGGAGTTAAAAAGACCTGATTTCTACTTATAAGAAAAGAGACTTTGGGTGACTCACTTATACTCTCTGAGCTTCATTTTCCTCTTCAACAAAATGAAGCTAATCTCTCTGGGTACTCTGAGGTACAAGGAACACAATACTCAAGTAAGATAGCCTAAGAAAGATTCCTCTTCCTTCCAGCTGGCCATCTTCAGTATGTTGGCATCTCCCCTTATGGCCACAAGATGGTTATATCAGCTCCAAGCTTCACGTCCTCCCAAAATAATTCCCCCAGGCATGAAAAGGAAGCATTCTTATCTCTTGATCTATACCTGAGAAATGATTTCTTCCCAAAAAAATCTCCAGGAGAATTCCCCGGACATCACATTGATCAGACCTGGCTTGCATGCCTACCCCAAAGCACTCACTGTCTAAGGGGATCCAGATGAACCATGATCAGCTTAGACCATCCCCATTTCACCTCACCTACAGCAGATGGCCACCCAGAGAAGAAAAGCAGAAGCAGAATTTGAGCTTCGCTGCACACAAAATGAAGAGGGAAAAGTTAATTCTGGGTAAATGTGTTCACATAGGCCCGGTTATGCTGGAATATAACATATATGATGGCTTAACCCAACAAAATCTTCTATCTCACTCATACTACATGCTCAGTGCAAGTCAGTCAGGGCCAGGCTGACAGAGGCTCCACTTCACCAATACAAGACCTGGGGACTGGCTGTAGTAGCAAGCTGGAGTGGACTTTCCTACCATGTCACTTTACTCACTTTTTTTTCTTTTTTGGCCAGAACTAGTCATGCGACCCCACTTAACTACATGGAGGCTGGAAAGTCTACTCTTTCTTGTACTGGAAGGAGGGAAAATGGAACAGGAATGGTTTTGACCCTAATAGACAAACAAGACTGTTTGCAATAGAGCCTTATCTCCTCATAAGATTTTAGAAGGTTCAAATGAGACAATGTATTTATTTATTTCTCAAACATTCACTGAACACATAAGATCTACCAAGTACTGTGCTGGAAGAACTCAATAAAACATGATCCCCACCCTCTTCACAGATACAACCGTTGAGAAGATAATCCAACTTCTTTTTTTTTTTTTTTTTTTTTTTTAAATTTTTATTTATTTATGATAGTCACAGAGAGAGAGAGAGAGGCAGAGACACAGGCAGAGGGAGAAGCAGGCTCCATGCACCGGGAGCCCGACGTGGGATTCGATCCCGGGTCTCCAGGATCGCGCCCCGGGCCAAAGGCAGGCGCCAAACCGCTGCGCCACCCAGGGATCCCGATAATCCAACTTCTAAATCTGAATGTCAACCAAAATTTATTTGCCTTTTTCTTCCTCTTCCAGGTCTTCAGTGCTCATGTCATGTATCTTGTGTTCCTATTATTGGTTTTAATTTTGTCTTCCTGTTGTTGGTCCCAAAGTCTTCACAACATTCTCAAGAGGAGTGATGGTCAGAAAGGACCATCATTAGTCCCCATGAGGGGACTAATCTGGAGTGGCAGTGTCCAGGGATATGCAGCAATAGTTAGCAAGACAACTCTGTAGGCAACTCAAAACCATCCTCTTCTCATGGAAAAATACTCCATGAACTCAGCTTTCACAATGCTAAAAGAACCAGCCGTTACCTTGTTTCTTTCCAAATCCCTTTACATGTGGCTCTGGGCCTCATGAGAGAGAAGAGATTCCTGCTTGCGCCAGTTCTAATAGTTCACTTACTTCCCTCCTCCTTTGGTCAAACATTATTGCTGGCTTCACCCCTCTCCTGAGTACCAACTTCATCAGGAAGGTACCCTAATGTTGTTAGGGTTGGTTTATCTGCAATTACAGAAAGACTTTGAAATTGCAATGGCTTCATACAAACTGCTTGCTAGGATTCCCTACTCAACTCGGGTCTCTATGAAAGGTCTTCTCCACGTGGTCATCGGAGACTCGAGCTGACAGTGGTTTTGCATTTTCAGCCATGGCTTCTAGGCTTGCCCTGGGCATTGACAGCCCCACAAACCACAGAGGAAAGATCATGGACAGTCCGCAAGGGAGATTTTCAGCAGGGTGAGTCTGGAAACAGCATCCTACATTTCTGCTCCTAATGCCATGGGAGAGAACTCAGTCACATGACCACACCTAATTGCAAGGGAGGCTGGGAAATGTAATTTAGTTATGTGCCCAGGGAGAAAGGAGAACAGATTTTGGTGGACAGCTAGCAATCTCTCCCACACTCACCCACACAACTTCCTATTTTTCAACTTGGCAAAAGCTGAGTTCATGGAGTATTTCTATACAGCATTATATTCTTTGGCCTGCCAAGGCAATGTTCTTTCTGGAAGAGGATTTACAAACCTCACAATGCAATTGATGGGCAGAGACCTAGCCTGTGGTTTCCCTTCATCTCAATTCTCAATCAGGTCCTCCAATCCTAGCCATAATCTTGAAGATAGAAAGTGATCTAGACATTTCTCACTTAGGTACAAGCCAGCAGATGTTCCTCCCTATGAGAGTATCATCCTTTTCCAAGCAGTAACAAAGGGAGAAAGTCTTATGTGAAACACATTTCACCAGCTATCAGACTTTGGGAGAGGTGCTTCTCCAAGCATCTCTCATTCACTCATTCACTGAACAAATATTTATTGTCTACCCAGTGTGTTTATCAGGCACTCGATTAGGCATTGGCAGTAAATACACTGAGGAGCCAGGTTGACATGATCTGCTGGACCCTATAGTCTAAACCAAAAGAAGAAAGTACATAGAAATATAAAGTCAATATATATGGTAATAAGTAATTATAAAAGAAAAATTGGGGCAAAGGCAGAGAATACCAGCAGAGGCAGGCGGGGTGACAGGTAAGTTAAGATCTGGAAGGTACTAGCCGTGCAAAAGAGAGAGGAGGAGGCGGCAAGCACTCCAAGCACAGGGGCACAGCATGTGCAAAGGCCATGGGAAGGGAAAGAGTCTGGCATGACTGAGGAACAGAAAAGCACCTGGGGTGGCTGAAAATGAGGAGGGAAGACTTGGCAGGAGATGAGACTGGAGTAGTGGGCAGGGCCAGATCATGAAGAGTTCTAGAGGTCTTGACGTGGAATTTGAATTTGAATCTGAATAAAACAAGAAGCCATCTGGGGCTTTAAGTTGTGAAGGGACATGATTGCCAACCGCATTGGCCTGCTACGGCTGCCATCACAAAGTACCACAGACTGCGTGGCTTGAACAACAAAAACGTGTTGTCTCACAGTTCCAGAGGCTGGAAGTCTGACATAAGATATCCACGGGGCTGGTTCCTGCTGAGAACTGTGAGGGCAAATCTGTTCAAGACCTCTCTGCCAGCTCCTGGTAGTTTGCTGGCCACCTTTGGCATTCCTTATAGATGGCACTCTCCCTGGGTCTACACATCATCCTCAGTCCCAGGGCATCTCTTTCTCTCCACGCGGCATTCCTTCTATAAGGGCTCCAGTTGTACGGGAGAGGCATCCACCCTACTCCAACATGAATGACCTCATCTTAACTAATTATGTCTGTAATCACTCTACTTCCAAATAAGGCCACATCCTGAAGTGCTGGATTAAAACTTCAGCATATGAATGGGGATAGGGACAGACTTCAACGCCTAACAGGAACTTGGGAAGATTTACACTCTGCTCTGCTCATTATAAATGAGAGATGATGGAGTTAGGGTGGAAGTAGAGAAGCAAGATGGGGGGCTGGCGTCATTGTTGCCAAGGTGAGAGGTGATGTTTGCCTGGTCCAGATGTCCAAGGAGATTTAAGATATATTTTGTTGATAAAACTAGCATGACTGCTGAGAGATTGTATTTCATTGGTGAGGGAAAGGGGTAGATCAAGGATGACTCTTTTTTCTTTTTTTTTTTAAAGGATGACTCTTAAGTTTCCAGCTAGAGCAAGAGGAAGACAGGGATACAATTTGGGAGAGGAGGAGGAGCCGGAGGACAGACGTGTTTTGGGGTGGAGCCCCATGGCTTCATTTTGGATGTATTAAGTTGAGATATGTATGAGCCATCCAAGTAGATAGACCACGTAGGCAGCTGTCTGTAAAAATCAAAGGAGAAATCCGGGCTAGAGATACAACTGTGGAGTCGTCAGCATATAGTATATTTAAAATCACTCAATATGGTTGAAGGAGGGAGTTCCCCTCTTCTAGCACATCTTGTCCCCCAGCAACCCCAGCACCACCAATGTCTTTTATCTTGGTGTTTCTGTGGAGTTGCTCAGGCCTACCAGGGGGGGATTGAACTAGAGATTTAGAGGCTTTGTTGCTCCTTCCTGAAGGCTGCAGAGGGCTAAGAATCCTGTCTAACGTGCCAACCCCTGATTGTTCCACCTCACTCTCTACACACATTCTATGGATCCTCGGTTTCTGGAGAAGATGAAGACTGTGTTCCCGGCTTTCTCAGGTTTAAACAAAGCGTTCATCATCTACGCCCAAGAACACCCACCTGGCCCAACGTACGTGTCCACCCAAATCATACGAACATTGGTGAACATGCATACACACACCCTGTCCCTTCAACAGAAATGACCTAAACTTTGTGAGGTTCACATGTCCCTAGAGATGATCTCATTTGCCTGCTTCAAAAGCGCTTTGGTCTGCACAGCCTGTAGCAGCAAATTTACACTTCAAAAAGCAGACAGCTTTTTCCACATCTTATTCACTTAATGGGTGAGAATGTAAAATTAGTTCCGTTGCTGATGAGGACCTTGAGCCAAATGAAAAGTGTTCATTTGTCAGCACAGACTTACAGCCTGAGACATGATTATATAGCTAATCCAATAATGGGTTTTGATGCCGAGCATTTATTTATATACAGTATGTCTTGTTATCTGTTGATAATCAGGACCTACAATTTACTCTTTCTTGTGCGCGTAGTGTAAAATAGCAACATCTCCCAGACATATTGCATTTAAGTACCAACATGCGAACACATACAAAAAGTGCCATCATCAGCAAAATATTTTATTTGCTTTCTTTTAAAAAAGAAAAAAAGAGAGAGAGAACCAGTGCTTGAATTCGGGCTTTTATATTTTTAAGCATAAATAGTAAATAAAGTCTGAGGTCTCTCACAGGACTATCTGAGGGTAAAAAAAGAGCTCTGAAAACAAGGTTTCTTTTATCATCTAGAACCACCCTAGTCAAGGGATTTCTCCTTCTTGTTCTCCAAAAATTCCATCTGCAGGTCAGATCCTACACACATTTTTACATGTAATGATATAAGCCAAAAAGATGCGTCAAGAAAATCTTCACAATGCCTCCACCTGACTCTGGGTACCTGAATCTTACAAACACTCTGCTGGTTGCAAAGATGCACATTATCACCGGGTGAGCGTGGAAACTGTAATAATTATCACAAGCAAACCTTTCCTTAAAACTCAGTCACTTAAAATTAAATATAAAACCACCACATTTCTATAAACTCTTCCAGAGACTACATACCGCTACACTATATTGTTTCTTGCCCCGTGGATGAGTGTAAATGTCTATCACTAAAATATAGGGACACTTTCGGCCTAATATAAACATAAAATGCATAAAATCCAACATTTAAAACAAGCAGGCATTTTTATAGGTATCGTAGAGTATGATGCATTGTAACATATTCTCGCTATAATAAAGCCTATGGGAAAGAAAAGGCACACCAGGATTAAGTATTCTGTTAATTGCAAATGTGTAGCACACCTGCAAAATCTGTGAAAAATCCTACAACACTCGGAGAAAGTCAGTGTACGTTCCTTTCCATGCTACCATCTCTCGGATGGGCCTAGAAAAGTCGAGAACAAATGCAGGGAGGGGGGCATCAGAGAACCGATGTGTCCGCTTGCCACTTTACCCCACTTAGCGGCCTCTGACCCAAATGAAGCTCAAAAGACCGGTCAGTCTGTGATATATGAGAAGAAAGGGGGGCAAAGCGCACTTTTTTAAAGCTGAAATTTATTCCGCAATAAATGCTTCAATGTTGGTGAGACATGATGTTTTATTGGATTACACTGGTTTGCTTAAGAAATCACGTCGGGGATACCAAAGCTTGCGGTTTTGTGGGTAATGCGTTTGTAATGTGAGGGCTTTACACTGGAAGAGTGTTGGAGAAGGATAACAAGGCAAATTAGGAAGTGGCTAAATGCATGCAAATCTATATGATGGTAATACTTGGCCGCCTAAGTCCAGGAGATTTTTGTGGTGGTTGGTTCACCTAGGCTGGATAATTCATTAGGTTTTCGACTCGGGGAAGGAATAAATGAATATAGCATACATTACATTCTTACTTTCGTCTCAGAAACAAATCTTCCTTGTACCAGCCAGTGTCATCTTCAGAGTTTTCCTTATATTAAACACCTCAAGAAAAATGCACCTCGGTAAGATTTACACTTTATTACTCTAATGATTCTACAAACACTACCACAATGTGATGAAAGGCAGAGCAGTCCCGGACTGATTGAGAGCTAATAAAAATCAGTACTGAAAACTGGAAAGAGCACCCTTATCATCTTTCTTTCATTTAGAGCTGATTACTAGGGGATTATAATGCAATCACAGCTATGTGTGAGAGGTAGCTATGGGAACCAGTTTTAACTGTTTATCTAGCCAAAGATCTTAATTTAAGTTTGAACACTCTGATTCATTTATATGTAAGACACCAAGGAGACAAAATGCAGAAGAAACAGATGCGCACTTGTTCTTTCCATTTAACTTCATAAGCTACCAGCCAATTTGTCTTTCAGGGACAAAATTAATTTCTGATGACAATGTGAGCAAGTAATAAACTAGAAGTTCCTGTCCTGGGAAACTTGTTAATGCCATGTAATGTTCTGGAGTTATTTAGGAGGGGGAGAAAGAGATTTGCTCCTGGAGTTACGGGGACGTCTGCAACAAGCTTGCCTCTGTCCCAGCTCCTAGTCACTCCTGCGGAGGTTTATGACACCTTTTCTAGAGGTCGAATTGGGAAAGTTCAAAAGAAACCACGACACTTACCATGTCGTCTTTCCTACAGAGTATTTTTAAGCTGCTCATTTTCCTTCATATTCTCTCCCATAATTCAGAGCTGTTCATGGCCCAAACCTCCTGCTCGTTGCTTCCCAGCTCTGGCACAGGGGTGAGGCAACTGGAGAAGAGATGAAAATGAATCCCAGGACCTCCTTCATGGAGCCCCTGTTGCAATGAGAACACAGCCCCTTGCACAGAAGAGCAGTCCATGAAAAGCTCCCCGCCATGGCCAACACTTCACAGAGGACCTGGGAGGTGTGCAAGGAAGTCCCAGCGCAGGGACTACATGTGCTGACCCCCTGCCATGGGGAAAGAAGGGTGCCCACACCTCTGACAAAGCGCATGCACATCTACGCTCAAGTGGAAGTGGGGCCTCCAAGCGGTCTGAGAAGCTAGCTATGCCCTCCCGGCAGTGATAATAACAATAATAATGGCCATAATAATAAAAGATCATATTTATTGGGATGCCTGGGTGGCTCAGAGGTTGAGCGTCTGCCCAATTTGGCTCAGGTCATGATCCCGGGGTCCTGGGATCAAGTCCTGCATCAGGCTCCCCACAGGGAGCCTATGTCTCTGCCTCTCTCTGTGTCTCTCATGAATAAATAAATAAAATCTTTTAAAAAAAAAAAAAAAGATCGCATTTACTAAACAATGTATACCTGGGAATAAGGTGGACACTCTACATAGAGTATCTCATTTAATCAGCACGGCAATCCTTGTGGATGTCGTTTCCAGGGCCATTTTATAGGCGAGAGAGCAGAGTCCCATAAACATGAGCTTGCCCCACTGTCACGGCTAGCGAGCAGCAAAGTCACCATCGAAACTCAGTCTGTCAAACTCCAAAACTTCTATTTTCCAGCACTCTCCTCGGGCAGACCTCGGCAGTCTTATTCATCTTAGCCGGTATTCTTTTCCCATCTCATTATGCATCCAGGGTTTTTTTTTTTTTTTTAGTATCTCTGGCCTGTGTTGGTCCCTTAATCCTTGGCGTCTGTGCTCTGTCTTCCCCGCGATCTCCCCGGCCTGTATTTTTCTGCTCCCCGGGGGACCCCCCACGGCATAATGGATGTCCATTAGTGTGTTTTCAAAACCCCGCTCGCTCCCATCCTCTGACAGTTTTCATATGCTCCACATGAAGGATCCTTTTCCAGAAATACTTTTGAAGAAAGTCTAAAGTAAGCTGAAAAGTATTACATTTTTCATCTCAACAGGGAAATGGATTTAAGAAAAGGAGAGAAGAGCCTGCAGGTCTTTCAGATTTTAAAAAGAATTCAACACACTGCTGCATTGGCACTGGGAACATATCTAGCACGGAAACCAAGAGAGCATCTGCATTTACACGCCCAACGCTTCCCTGCGTCCTTGATCACGATAATGACTTCAAGTTCGCTGGGCCTTTCATCCAGAGGGCCCGGAGCGGCTCCCTCCACCGCCAAGGCTGCGGCTCCCCCAGGGTGAAGGGGGTACAGCCTCACTGGGGAAAACCAAAAAGCACAAGTGAGCACTGTCCATGCTATTTCCAAAGGCAACTAAAATAACAGTCGGACTGTCCGTACTTAATTGCCCCATCTGGAACTCGGCACAACAAGGCAGTCCAGGAGAAGCCTTCCACCAGGCGTCAAGAGCAGTACATGAAAGAGGGGGAGTGCTCTCAGGGCCTAGAGGAAGCCTTGCCCTGGGAGCACCAGGACATTTTACTAATTGCCCTATTTCCGGTTTTTAAAACCATGTCAGGCACCTGGGGAGGGGGGTGCATTCCTTAGGACAGTTCTCACATGCTCCCTGTGGTCCTCAGGAGTCTGTGCCCCGGGTCTGGTGAGAATGAGGATGAAAGACAGGACGGGCTAGTCTGCGGTTTGGGGAAGGCTGAGACCTAGCACAGAGCTGCCTCCTTTACCAAGCACAAGCCACCGATGGTGTAAGACAGAACAGGGATGGCAGGCTGTGCTCAGTGGGTTCTAGAATCCAGGGTCAAAGGCGGACTCACTGTCAGCAGGACGTGGGGCTGGAGTTGCCCTACTAGCCATGGGGTGAACTGGCCCCCAGCTGGTCATTCATGTGTTACCTACATGGGCTGGAGCATCCACCTGGAACCCTGCCCCCCCCTTCACTCCTTTTCCACTGCCAACATTCAGCTCAAGTGTCCTCTTCTCCAGGCAGCCTTCCTTGGATGCCCTGAAGTTGGCCTAATGGTTTCCTTTCTGTTCTTTTATAGCATCTCATACAAATCTTGTTGTATAATAAATAGGCATCAGTTATCGAACGCTTACTATATACCAATCCTCATGCCAAGCACTTTACACATAAATATCTCTTTTCATCCTTGCAGTCATCCAAAGTACGAATATCCTCATTTTATCAATAAGAAAACCGAGGTCTACAAGATTAAAGTCTCACAACTAGCAAATGGCAGAGCTGGGATTTTTTTCCCGTCCCCCCGAGCCCAGGCTCTTCCCCGCTGGTTTTAGCACTCTGCCCCCATCCATCCCAGGATGCCCAGCACTCATACATTCCCAGCATTTATAGACACAGGACACACACTTGTTGAGCTAAAACACCGCTGGGCAAAACTTACGGAGATCTCCCTCACCTGGACTGGGGAAACCGGAGTAAACTGGCCTTGTTAGCCTGACAACCAGTTGACTGTTCTGATTAGCCTGTGTGGCAACAGAGCTGTTTTGGTGTTTTTTGTTTTTTTTTCCAAAAAAAAGAAAAAAAAAAAAAGAAAAGAAAGGCAGAAGCAGTTAAGCAGGGTCCTGGTGTCATGCTGACACACCAGAAAATGTGTCGTCTTCCTGAACTCAGGTGTTCTTTTCGCTGAATTCAGTCAAACCAGTTCTGCGTATTGACACGGAAGGTGTAACTCAGAGCGAGTTAGTTGTTAGGCATCACTGCATAATCACTTCTGTCGCCCACCGCGGTCCCTCTCCATCAGCGGTGCTGCCACCACCACTGTGGCAGCAGCCGCGTGTTTCCCTGGAGAGTCAGTGTGGCCCAGCGCTCTGGGTGCAAGGGCTGGGACAGGAGAGTCCACTCTCCTTGGGATGACAAGAGTTCTTTGGGTCCGACAGACGGGCAGCCCTGCTCGTCCTTCTCCTTCCTTCTCCACACCCAGGAGTTCAAGCCAGTCTACTTCATCTCCGTAAAGGGTCTCCCTTCCACCCTTTGTCCCTGCCGCTGCCCCAGCCCAGGAAGTATTCTCTGGCCTTCTGGTTCCAATCGATCCGGGTCTTTCCACATGTCCTCACCAAATTATTCCACCGCATGGCTTGTTTGCTGTCTCACCCCTCCCTGCACTCAAAAACTATGTGTGGCTCCCACTGCTTTCAGATAAAGTCTGAAGTCGATAGACATCCAAACCCTTCACCACCTGGCCTTCGCCTACTCTTCCCAGCCTGTCTTCCACTATTCCCTCACTCCACTCCCTGAGCCACTCAGCTTTCTCCTCTCTGGGCCCCTGCGCTGGGCCCTTGTCCATCCACTTACACCCTGCCTCTTCTTCAAGGCCCAGTCCCGGGGCTTCCCACTGTCTAGAATCCCCAGAGACCCTTCTCAGAGTCTCATGCACTTCCTGTCTGTTTCACAGTCACTGATTTTGTACATCCTACTGTGGCCAAACATTCTGATTTAATTTTGTGGATATTTGCATCCAACATCCCTGGTGAAATTACAGGCTCCTTGACGGCAGAGACCATCTTTCTCGTCTACTTCTGCTCCATGAGGACTTAGGCCATCCATGTTTTAGTGATGGCTCCAACACCATTTAGCCATTTTTGCCATCTGCGAACTCTATCCCAGGCATAGCAGACTCCTTGTAATTCCCCAAATGAGCCATTTCTCCTCTTATTTCCAGGTACTCGAATGAGATGTTCCTTTTGCCTGGAACTTTTAACAGCCCATACTGTCCCTCCCTCCAGCTGCAATTTTCCTAGGACAGGACATGGTCTCAGCTCAGATGTCTCGGCTTCTAGAACGTCACCCCTCATCCTGCAAGACCAGATGAGTGTTGGTTCACCTGACAGCTGTGTTAGCTCCAATCAGGTTGTCATGCCCCATCAGGTTGTATTACTTAAGACTCTGGTTATATGTAATGGAAAACCAACTCAAACTAGGGAGAAAAGAGGGAATTTATCATCTTGGGTAACTGCAATGGCCACGCAGAGCAAGACTCAAAGTATATGGTCAGTTTACTTTCTCTCTTGGTCTCTCCTTATTCTCTTTCTCTTTTTCTCTATCTACTAGCTCTGCTTCACCCTGTATGGGCCTCATCCTCCATGCAGCAGAAAGTAGGGGGGTGAGGGTGAGTGTGAGGGAAAACCTGACTGCAGAGTGTACTGGGTTTACATCATCCTAATGACCTCAGAGGATGCAGAGCTGCCTTCTACTGGCAGCCACATATTAAACCCCAGGGAATTCCTCCCATTGGCCTGGCTTGGGTGTACATGTGTATTTCCTGGATAGTCACTATGGCCATAGGCACATATCACCTGCTCCCCAACTTCCCATGGTGCTGTAGGGTAGAGGAGAACTGTTCTGATCAGTGTTCTCCCCAGAACACTTGGAATTGAAAAAGAGAACTTCCTCATGGGAAGGAGAAGTGTTGCCAGGAAAAAAAGGAAGGGAGGGATGCTAGATAGACAAAATCAATATATGTTCACAACATAGCATCTGTTTGCCTTCTCTACCTACAGAAAGCTACCCTAGGATGTTACTGTGCCTTAGCCACTAGCCATCCCTGCTACCTGGCACATGGAGATACTCAATAGTATTTGATAAATTGTATGAATGAATGAATGTTCTGAGTGCCAAATACCTTGAGTTCTGGATAAGGAAACACAGTGTCATATTCAAAAAGCTTAGGTTTGTAGATGGTGGCCATTGGCTGCTGCTTTGCTTTCCCAGACAATGCAATAGTGGCTGCAAATGGATTCTTGGACGATTGGTGTTGGCTGCTCAACAAATTCATGAAGCGTCCAAAGAAGGGCCCAAAGCTTAGCTTAGATCTGGCAGGATATGAACTGAAGGTCAGCCACCTACTCTCTTACACCCTAGTTCATTCAGTACAAAAAAACATCCAGAGCAGCATTTTATCAAGGAAGAGGACAACAGGGGAGAAGCTACGGGAAAATCAACAAGAAGACTTCTTCAAAATGTTGGGAAATATCAGGAAGGGAGACAGAACATAAAGACTCCTAACTCGGGGAAACGAACTAGGGGTGGTGGAAGGGGAGGAGGGCGGGTGTTGGAGGGGAAGGGGTGACGGGCACTGAGGTGGACACTTGACGGGATGAGCACTGGGTGTTTTTCTGTATGTTGGTAAATTGAACACCAATAAAAATTAATTAAAAAAAAATAAAAAAAGAAGACTTCTTCACTTCTCATCTGATGAGAGTAAAGAGCGCTAGGAAGTGATTTGCTTTATCTGACCATCCTGTTAAGTATATGCACATTGTGTAAAAATAATTCCACTCAGTGATTGTTCTCTAAGTGTCATATATTCCTACTAGATGGCAAACTTTTCAAGAACCTTATCTTTATCTTCATGAACTCCTACCAGTGACTGACCCAAAAAAGTCTCACAAAGAGGAAGCTGGAACTAAAGAACCCATTTGAAGTTTTTACAAACCTAACTTTACAAACCTAGATCTGAAGAGATCTTGACTTTCACCATCTTGATTGATTCATTGCTTCCCAAAAAAACTTCATTTATATTGCTGGAGTTATTTTCTCTCTTTATAGGTTCTATAATTAAAGTAAACAAACATGCTTTTTATAATCTATTTGAAAATGTGGGTCTTACCCATTTTTCTGTCATCTGCCAAGAGCTTGGAGTCTTTCTATTAGTTTAGATAGCAGAATATAGCAAATGTAGTGATCATACCCAATGGTGCATCATTAAATAATTTTGGCCAAACATACACATACATGTGACCTTGAAAAATAAGTTCCTTTAGAATCTCTATTGGATATGACAAAAGAAAGTCACATTCTTAGTCTTGGAATGCTCACAAGGAATTTGAAAATAAACTTTAAATTTTAATTCCTAAATTTGTTACAGTTTTTGATTTATCACTAAATAAAGCTTGCTATCAAATAGTTGCTGATATTATCTATTTTACTTCCCAAAGCCTCTGTTAACATCATAACCTAAAATGGCAACTTTTTAAAAAAAGATTTTATTTTTAAGTAATCTCTCCACCCAACATGGGGCTCAAACTCCCAACCTTGAGACCAAAAGTCATATGCTCCACCACCTGAGCCAGCCAGACACCCCTAAAACGGTAACTTTTTTTTTTTATTAATAAAGTTGATATAATTAAATATTGGCTATCTTTCTGTCTAGTCTTCACATTCTTCTCTCCCCATGCTTCACAACTATAATTCATAAACACATCTTAAGCATATTGTAGCCTTCTCAAGCACAACCTTAATCATGTCCTCTCCTCAACATCTTCTGACTGGGCAAATTCAAATACCTTAGCTGACATTCCAGAACTTTCACAAGGTTCCCACACCATTGCTTTCAGACCTTTTCCTTCCCTGATACAACGTGGGCATTCTGTGCTTTCATCACCTACCCATCCACCATCCACTGCACACAGCAACCTCTCAGCCACTCTTCTCCACCAGTCTAACTCCTATTCTTGCTTCAAAAGTCATAGGACAGTAGCCCCCTTATCTGTGGGGGGATACATTCCAAGACTCCCAATAGATGCCCAAAACCACCAGAACCAAGCCTGATATGCACTATGTTTTTTTCCCAATACATACATACCTATGATGAAGTTAATTTATAAACGGGGCACACTGAGAGATTAAGAACCCTAACTAATAATAAAGTAGAACCATTATAACAATATACTGTATAAAAATCATGTGAATATGGTCTCAAAGTATCTTAATGTATTGTACCCACTCTTCTTGTGATGATGTGAGGTAATTAAATGCCCACATGATGAGATGAAGTGAAACTGATGACCTAGGCATGTGAAACAGCGTTAGGCTACTGTTGACCTAAGGAGGATTATCCACTCTTGCACAGTGGTTGGCCTCAGGTAACTGAAATGGTGGAAAGTGAATCTGCAAATAAAAGGAGGCTTCTGTATGTTTTACAGGCTCGAGCTGCCCTCCATGAGTCCCCCAGGCCTACAGACAGCCCTGCCTATGAAATCGGGACCTTGGCAGGCTGGCCTCAGCCTTAGCACTGAGGTACTGATGGGTGACCCACTCGCTGTTGTCCCGAACTTTTTTTTTTAAGATTTTATTTACTCATCTGAGAGAGAGAGAGCAACACAGACAGCAAGAGAGAGCGTGAGCTGGGGAGAAGAGAGAAGCAGGGTCCCCGCTGAGCAGGAAGCCCGACGAGGTGGAGCTCGATCCCAGGACTCTAGGATCATGACCTGTGCTGAAGGCAGACACTCAACCGACTGAGCCACCCAGGCGCCCCGCCCCTAACTTTTTCTGCATCTGTTTCCTCCTTTGCTGGGTAATGAGTATATTGAGGAAAGGAATCTTATATTTGTTTGCATTCCCTACAGCACTTAGCCCAAGACTATCGCAGTTTTTCAACATATACTTCACTTTTTTTTTTCAATTGCTGATGCTTTTCTCACATGTCCAAAGAACATTAGAAGACACAGTCCTCTATTTGAAACTACTTCACTATTCCCTCTGAAATTCAGGATAGGTGTGAACTCTGAAGACAGTGGACCCAGAATGGAGTTTCAGTGAAGAAAGTTCTCTCCTGAGAATTGACTCCTTCACAGAGTATTGGGTTCTGAAATGTTTTAGGGAAGGAGAGGACAGCGTAGAAAAGGCAGTAGTCTCCTAAATGGATTTTTCAGTATTACTTTATGGTTTACTTTGAGATGGTGTTATACTCAGGAGAGCAGATACATCCAGATTCAGATTCCAATTCAAAAGCATAGAGGTTTTGAACAGGGAGCTCTGATTTATGATCGTGTCCTGAGCACAAATTTATCTGCCTCCCTTTCCTCCAAAGATCCTAGGGAAATTATAGAAAAGAAATGTTTTGAAAATGAAACATTTCTGGCTTAATGAAACCAAGCCTGTTCAAGAAAAGCGGGATGCCGCATCAGCGGAGGAATAGAGGAATTCATAGAAGTCAGCACATGGGACTAGGGTGACAGAGAAATGAAAAGTGAAGAAAACTGCAAGGAAGTCCTGGACAAGTTCCAAGTTCAGAGGAAACACATGCAGAGCTGGAAGGGGAGGGGGGTGGCGGGTGGGGAGTGAGAAATCATAAGAGCAATTAATTAAAAGAACTACATTTGGAACAGCTGAACCAATGAGGCAAAGCACTCCCCACACCCTATGCTTGCAGATCAGCTAACAATTAATAGCTTTTGCCTTCTGGGTGAAGCCTAGAGAATTATTCCCTAGAGAAGGGGAATGATCCGTCTAGAGCAGGGTCCTTTATTGGGGCTGGGCACTGAGGTAGAAGCAGAGCAGAGCCAGAGACAATTCTGGACTTCTGTAACAGCTGCCAGGGAGAAAACTGAAAATCAAAGCTGCTCTGCCTTGAGTAGGATGACCAGTCATCCTGGGTTGCCCCAAATGTCCCAGCTTATGTTATAAGCCCCACACAATCATTAATAAGCAGCTGTCCTTTTATGCTCAGAAAGGGGAAGAAGCTAAGAGTATATGACGACCACTCTGGGATTTTCTGCAGACCCCAGCTGAAAGCGAAGCGTGGTCCAGGAGGCTTCTGCTGTTTTAAACTGTAAGTTTTATTCTCATTCAGGTATGATCAGGAAATCAGGAAATGGCTGGAGGGAGAGTCCTTGGCTTCTCTTATTCACAGTCCTGAGAGATTCAGAGAGTCCAGGTTCCAGAAGTTCTGCAGTGTCACATCCTCATTTGGGCCCCTCAAAGCCAGGTCCAGCCACATCTGTGGGTGTCA
This sequence comes from Vulpes lagopus, assembly GCF_018345385.1. NCBI lineage: Eukaryota > Metazoa > Chordata > Mammalia > Carnivora > Canidae > Vulpes > Vulpes lagopus. The sequence continues at coordinate 149,993,489 of NC_054826.1, forward strand.
CCAATTCCATGGCCTCATCATCCAGTGGCTGGGCAGCCATCCCTCCACTGCTCACAGTGGCTAGGGACAGGCACCAACTGTGCCAAATGTCTTAGTTATTTCTCAGTTTGAATAATAAATTATATAGTCATCCTATCCATGAGTGAAATACACTGGAGCTATATTTCTCAAACCAGAGCCCAGGAACCAGGCACGAAGTCAATCCTGCACAGACTGGTCTGTCTGTGCAAATCATCATCCATGCAGAGGGCTCTGATGTCATTTGTGCAACACAAGACATGGATGTCATGGTATAAGCACAAATGTAAATGTGAGTTCTGACCTTGCTTGCCACACAAGATATTCCAGAGTCAGTAACTGATAATTTATTATTATTTATTTATTCATGAGAGACAAAGAGAGAGAGAGAGGCAGAGACACAGGCAGAGGGAGAAGCAGGCCCCATGCAGGGAGCCCAATGTGGGACTCAATCCCAGGTCTCTAGGATCACACCCTGGGTGAAGGCGGTGCTAAACCGCTGGGTCTCCAGGATCAGGCCCCAGGCCAAAGGCGGAGCTAAACTGCTGAGCCATCCAGGCTGCCCAGCAATTGATATTTTAAAAGATTGTCATTAAAATGAAAACCAAATTCAAAAATTGTCTTAAAGGACTCTTGGACTACAGAGAAAATATATATGCAGACATATTCTAAGGATTATTAAATATCAAAGGAAATTAAGGGATAAAAAAGGAGAGGGAGCAAGTTACCCTACAGGGAACAGTGATTATACAGAAGATAGAAGATGATTTTGTATAAAAATTCAGTTTCAGGAAACCTCCAAGAAGACAATGGCTCCCATAACCAAAAACAAGGTGCTATTTTTCTCAAAGTGCTCAGAGAACAGAATAAGAATTCTTGAAAAAGAAAAACATAATGTCTAAGTGGGCAATCTGCGTAATCGAATGTGTTATAGATGACAAATGAAAATCTGGCAAACTCCAGGAAATCTCTCAAAATATGGCACAAAAAGACAAGATAGCAACTATGAGGAAAGGGAAAACATTTAAGAGATCAGTAATCGGCTAATGGGAATTCTGGAAGCATAAGACAGAGACTATAGAAGGGAGGAAATAACCAAAGACATGATACAAGAAATGTTTTCTGAACTGAAGACATGAGTCCTTAGATTTAAAATACCCACTAAATGGTGAGCAGCTGGAAAGAAAAACCCATTTTAAGGTACATTCTAATGGAATGTCAGAAATCCAAGGATAAAGAGAAAAATCTCAGATTTCCACAGAGAAAAAAATGGGCGACTCCCAACAGAATAAAGCTTGGGTTTACATGAGATTTCTCATCAATGACACCTGATACTAAAAGGTAAATGCCTTCAAGAGCAGTAATGCCTTTAAGTTCTCAGAAAAATTATTTTAAACCTAGAGTCCTATAGTCAAGCAAACTACAAATAGAGAATGGGGACAAAATAAATATTTGCAGAAATGCAGAGGCCACAAAGTTTGCCACCATGAATTCTAAATGAAAAATAATTACTCAAGATATGGTAAAAACAAATAAAAAAGAGTCAAAATAGAAGGCTACAAGAGATAATAGGAGTGCAGTTGAGCTAGAAGACATGAATAGCTAAAGAGACACTGTGAAAGAATCCATTTGACCTTAAGATACTTAGAAAATTCTCTTTTGAGAGAAACAGGTTGGTGACACAGGCTTAGTTTGTTTCTCTTTAGGTCCAACCACAGACTTCTTGATTTATAGTGAATAATATTGGCACAATCATTGGACTACTTGTGTTGGTTTTTAGTTTTTTTAATCAAATTACAGACTAAGTGCAGAACACATTATAATCACAAAACAAAATGCAAATAGAAATTTTAACAAGGTGAAAATGACATAATCAAAATTGCGAGAAAAAATAAGAGCTTCAAGAGAGTATAGGTAAACTAATCTAATTTTTCATAGCAGGAAATAAATAGAAGTCTAATTTTAATAAATCAAGAAGCAGAGGGGTGAATATATATTAATTAAAATTACAAAGATAGTTTTGTAATAATTAAGTATAACTAACAAAATCTGAGAATGAAGTGGATGAGAAGAAATTAATAATATTACAATTTCCCTAAATACTTCATGTTCCATATCAAGGAGTCCATAAACAGCACCCATAGTGATCAATCCACAGAAGTACACCGTTTAGGGTTATAATGGCAGCTATAATAAGAGTTAAAGACCTAAGAGTGACTTGTTTTATATTACTCCACTTTTTACTATTCTTTACATGTGTTTGCATTACTTTTCGAATTTAAATTAGCTAGTTTAAAAGCTTTGGCTGTGTGCCCTTCACAATCCACAGACACCAAAAGAAGGTATCTCTTTTGAAATACTATTTAGGCAAAGACTAGCCCATCCATCAAATTGGAATTATTCACTTTAGCTATGAGGAAAACTCATCACTGCCTGGGCAGCTTGCTGTCAGTGGGCTGTGTGGCTGAATGAACACATTTAGAAGGCCTAGACCCCTTTCCATAGCCACCTTCTGTCCAGCACCCTTCCATATTAATGTAGTGACCAGGACAATCACCAGCCACAGGACGATTCTCATGGTGAGACTGAAGGGTGTTGCATTCTTGTTGTGCAAATATCATCGCACTGTAGTAGATAGGGACAAGGTTATTATCCCCACGTTACAGATGATCAGATAATTTCGGAGAAATTAGACTTGTCCAACACTTAAAGCCGGGTACCCCTACTCCCTCACACTCCCTCAATGTCTCTCAGATGCGAGGAAAGGGTTTTTACAGTGCTCAGGGCAAAGAAGAGAAAAGGCAACAGCGTGTATTTACTGGATGACAATGAGGTAGATGAGAAAGGCATCAACCTCCACCACCTGTGTATCTGCAAACCATTACAAATTCAATTAACCAAAGTTTGGAAGGGAACAAGAAAATAGCCCTCTTTTTCAGCCTAATAGCTTGATCTCAGCAACGATTTCAAAAACCAAGACATTCTTCTGTAAATTAAAGTGACTCTAGACAAAGTATCTATGACACCCCTTTTTCATGCACTGAAATGAAAACATGTCTTTAGACCTAACCAGTTTATAATCATTCATTGACCAAATATGTAGTTGGTGCATTACCCAGACCTTTCACAATTCATTGTTTTACTTAATCTTTTTAATTGCATTCTTTATTACCCTTTCACCATTCCTACTTTCTTAGATCATCATCACTATTTGCCCCATTACATTTTTTGACTGAAAAAATTCATTAAGTTTGTGGTACTTCTTGGGAATTTCATTTTCCTATATCATGAAACACACCGCACACATCAACAAAAGAAAGAATCAATGTTGGAAATAACCTATTCTATTCACAATCATATCAAATTTGAATAGCATTAACTTAACTTGAAAACTTGGGTGGCTCAGTGGTTGAGTGTCTGCCTTCAGTTCAGGGCATGATCCCGGGGTCCTGGGATCGAGTCCAACATCAGGCTTCCCACAGGGAGCTTGCTTCTCCCTCTGTCTCTGTCTCTGTCTCTGTCTCTCATGAATAAATAGATAAAATCTTTTTAAAAATTTCAATCCTTTTCAAGGGAACTTTTTTCTCTTTTTTGAGTGTGAGAAAGTTTTCTTTATCATTATTATGAAAGTTTTATAGTAAAAATAGTTATAGGAATGGAAAGGTAGTACACATATTCTCTAAAACAGAACTGGTATCCTCAAACAAACAAAAAGTCGGCAGTTGCTAAATAGACAAAATTTGCCTAAAAATAAACTGATATACTAATAATAAACTAAGCAGCCAGGGCTTGGTAGGTCATTTTCTGACCCAAGACTCTGTCGTTCCTACCTCCCTTCCACCTGGGGGGATGTTGTTGGCTTCACAGTAGAATACTTGAGGGGTCCCTGCAAAATGGACTTTGCCTTCCTTTGCAGTTCTACACCACTTGGCAAAACTGAACAGTCTATGGAGGGTTTAAAGCTAAGGAAAGAGTAAGAGCAGGTGAGATGCCTAATGGTAAAGCTGACATGGATACTGGGTGGAGGAACGTATAAGCTTCCCTTGGTTTGAGCATGGCTGAATCTTGAGTTGGGCTTTCCCAAGGCTAAGGGCTTACAAACAAGAAAGCCAAGGGGCTCCAAGAAGGCATGTTCTTTCCCCCCATAGCCTCTGGGATGAGTTTATCAGGTTGCCTTCTCCAAAATAAATTACCAAAGGAAATGGGCTGGACAAGGAGCAGGAAAGCTTGATGACTAATGAAATTGGAGGAGATGTCTGGAACTTAAGGACCTGCCCAGGGAAAGGAAGTGGAAGGATACTGACATTCACTGAATAATTACTCTTCTGGACATCACTGAGGTATTTTACATACAGCCTCCCAACTGCCCCACAAGCAGAGTTTACAGTTTCCATTTTCTAGGTAAGAAAATAAAGACTTAAAGAGGTTTTATAACTTGCCTACTTCAATTGTCTATTACAATGTAACAAACTATCCCAAAATTTAGTGGCTTAAAGCAATAATTTATTATTTTTCACAATTCTGTGGATTGACTAGGGCTCAGCTAGACAGTTCTTCTGATGGTCCCCCTTGAGTCTCACATGGCAGATAGGACTGGAAGGTCCAAAATGCTCTCTTCCATGACTGGTGCCTTTTTTGGGAAGGGCCACAAGGACAGGGGCAGCTATGACTCTGGGCAGACCAGGCGTCCCTCTTGCCTTGTAATTTTAGGGCCTGTCTCTCTTTACATGATCTCTCCAGGGGGAAAACCAGACTTCTTATGCGAAAGCACAAGGCCTCAAAGAGGAGGAAGCAGAAGCTGCAGATTCTCTTAAAGGCTAGGCTCAGAAATGGCACAGTGTCATGTCCACCATCTTCTTTGGTCAAAGCCAGTCATAAAACTAGCCTAGATGCAGCAGCACCTCTCAAAAAAGAGGATGACAGGAAATTTGCCGCCATTTTTAATCTACCATGCTGCATGAGGTCACATGGACAGCAGACCCAGAATATTTGACTGGCCTTGGTGTTCCTGGACCGGGCCGGTGTGGGATGGGGTTAGTGCTATGCTGAGAACTCGGGGCTGTAAAGTTGTTGGAAGGTGGGGAGGGACACAGGCAAGGACAATGATGAACAGCTGGGAGAGGAGCAGCTCCCTAATCTAAGGCTAAGAACCCATTCTGGCCTGAATTGATGAATAAAGTGTTACCCATCCAGGCCAAGGCTTCAGAGCAGACTCGGATCTCCAGAGAAGATTGTAGAATCAATGGCACATCATGCAAGCATTTTCAGGAAACGAAAATGTCCCGTTTCCATCTCCCCTTGAGGAACCATCAATGGCAGTTGAGGCAGAAAGGTACACAAATGTGTCTGATCCTATCCTGTGGGACACAAAACACTGAACACACCGTATAATCACACTCTCTCACCTTATATCTTCAGGACAATCCTTTGCTCCAACCACAACTCATTCATGCAACAAATTATTATTATCATCAACTCAAACACTGTTCTGTGGGCTGGGGATACAGGGGTGAACAAAAGAGAAAATCCTGACCTCCATGGAGCTCTACAATTTTTGGGGAAAGTGACAGGATCATGCACAAAATAAACAAGTAAATCATATACTATTTCTTATGGAGATAAAACGGAGCTAGAAGCTGCACTGAGGTGGGGTAGGCAGCAAGTTTATTCAAAACAGAGAAGTCCGAGGAAGCCTCAGAGAAAGTGACATTTGAACAAAGACGTGAAGGAGGTGAGGGAGTGAGCTCTGCTTCTATCTGAGAGAAGAGCATCCCAGACCAAGGGGAGGATAGAGGCCAGTCCCTGAGACAGTCATGGCTGGTCTACTACCTTGTTGAGAACAGGTGGCAAGGGTAGAGACATTCATTCTTTGATCCCTTAATTGAACCATATTTGCTAAATACCTACTGCTCACCAGCATTTCACTCAGCACTGGGTGTACAAAGATACACAGGTCGCTACCCTCAAGGAGCTGACACTCCAGAAGGGGGGGGGGGGGGGGACAGGCAAACAAAACCCCTGACATGGCATTTAGAAACATGCTGATGGGTGTAAGTGGTGGCTCAGCAGGCAAGCTGCTCAGCTGAGCTGAAAATGTCTGTTCTCAGTCCATCTGTTGATGGATCAGAGAGACAAGGGTTGTGTTTTGTACTTGAAATAGAATCTGCCCATATCCTCAAATATTACAGAATCATAATTTTTATTAAATGCAAATTTTATTATTGCACTTTAAAGCAAAAGTACTGGGTAAACTGCATAATATAATCACCATATGACTATCACTTTGAATTAGTATTGCAGATACTTCTAACTACTTAATTATTTATTTTTAAAATATATTCCAATATTTTAATTATGTTCAGTTAAGTGTACTTGAATATTTGCGGCACTCTGCATTATTTATATTAGAGAAAAAGCAGCCTAAATCAACTTGCTCTGGCATTCCATAATTTGTGCTTGCACATCTCTAAAATAGATTTATATATAGCTATCAAATGGTTATTCTGGATATGCTATGATTTTAAATTTTTATCTGAATTTTATTTTAATGTACCACAAAAATAAAATTTATTGGTTTCTTTATACTAGTAAGTGTCTTATCTGATTATTCATATTCAATATTTGTGGAATACTAACTAGAGCTGCACTCTCTTCAATTAATACAAATGCGTAGATTTCAAATCACCAGTCCTAACCCCCGGCCCACTCCACCCCTTGCCACGTTCCTAGAAATATTCCAGATTTGAATGAACCAAATTCTCTAGCAGCTCAAGGGTAAAGAGTAAGGGAAACTGTATCAACTTGGAACAACACCATTACAACCAGGGAGAGGGGAGAAATTAGAAGCCCCAAGGGAATTTACTATGCGGCACCAAGGAGCATAGCGTATTACTGCTTATGAGGAAGAAACTGGATAGGGAAGCTTACACAGATGCGGGCTCTGCTATAACTGGCCTGAAAAATAATGAGAGCTGCTTTGTTCTTTGGTATCTGTCCAATGCCTCTCCTAGTTTCTAAATTCATTTAAGAGTGATTTCAGTATAGAGGATAAAAAATATTAAAGTTACAGTATTTCAATAACCCTCTTTATGTCGTATAAATCCAATGGACAGACGCCCACTAAAGAGATTACAGTTTGAATACTTAATCCCAATTTGGATGTTTTTAAACAAGGCAAACCTGGCCTTAAATGCGATGTGTGCAATTTAGCTAAGTATAAAATATTAATGCACAAACATGACTATAAATACAGCCAGGGAATCTGGCAGGTGGAAGCCACCCAATACCCTCCTCTGCACATTATTCTTCCCAATCAAGGACGGGGCGAATAATGAACATGCCCATTTCCAGGTCAAAAGTACAGGTGGCTCGTGACAGACCATCTCAAAGCCTGGGTAGGGAGAGCTGCTTAGAATGACAGTCACTTTAAAAAGTAGTAGCTTTGTTCCAACAGGGTTTGGCCTCCCAATCTCTCCTGTTTTCCTTGGATTCTTTGTGAAAAAGAACCAATATAGTCTCAATGCTCAGGGATGTGGTTTGTACCCAGGGCAACATGGAGCATTATTACAAGCATGAGCTCAGGAGTCAGGTTGCCTGGGTTCAAATCTCTCCTATACCACTTGCTAGTTGAACCACCTTAGGGAAATTGCTTAATTTCACCATACCTCAGTTTTCTCACATGACTGAGAAAATCATTAAAGTTGCCAGTGTAAAGTCATAATAGGAGTCCTGATAAAAGTCATTTTGAGAATTCAGTTACAACCAGTAAATGAATTCAGTAAAGTCACAGGATACAAAATTAACATACTGAAATCAGTTGTGTTGCTATACACTAATAACAAGCTATCAGAAAGAGGAATTAAGAAAAAAAATCCCATTTGCAGTTGCATCAAGAAAAAGAAAACACCTAGGAATAAATTTAACAAAGGAGGCGAAAGATCTGAACTCTAAAAACTGTAAGACATTGATGAATGAAACTGAAGATGACACAAACAAATGAAAAGATATTCCATGCTTATTGATTGAAAGAATTAATATTATTAAAATGTCCATACTACCTGAAGCAATCTACAGATTCCATGCAATCCCTATCAAAATATCAATAGCATTTTTGACACAGCTAGGAGAAAAAATCTTAAAATTTGTACAGAAGCAAAAAGACCCTGAATAACCAAAGCAATCTTGAGAAAAAAGAACAAAGCTGGCAGTATCACACTCCCTGATTTCAAACTATAACACCAAACTTTAGTCATCAAAACAGGATGGTACTGGCACAAAAATAGACACATGCATCAATGGAACAGAATAGAGAGTCCAGGAATAAACCCATGTTTATATGGTCAATTATCTATGACAAAGGAGGAAAGAATCTACAATAGGAAAAAGACATTGTATTGTCTTCAATAAAGGGTTTTGGGAAAACTGAGCAGTCACATACAAAAGAAAGAAAGAAAAAGAAAGAAAGAAACAAACAAACAAACTGGGCCAGTGTCTCATACCATATATAAAAATTAATTCAAAATGGATTAAAGATTTGAATTTAAGGCCTGAAAACATAAAACTCCTAGAAGAAAATACAGGCAGTAAGCTCTTTGGCATTGGTCTTGGCAATATTTGTGGGGCACCAGTCTCCTCAGACAAGGGCTACAAAAGCCAAAATAAACAAATAGGACTACTTGAAACTAAAAAGCTTTTGCATAGTAAAGGAAACCATCAAGAAAACAAAAAAGACAACCTACAAAATGGGAGAAGCTATTTGCAAATCATACATCTGATACAGGATAAATACCCAATATTTATAAGGAACTTACATGACTTAATGTCAGAGAAGCAAACAACCCTGATTTAAAGATGTGCAGATGACTTGAGTAGACATTTTTCCAAAAAAGAAATACAGATGGCCAACAGGCACATGTAAAGATGCTCAACAGCACTCATCATCAGGGAAATGCAAATCAAAACTGCAATGACATATTTCCTCACACCTGTCATTGACATATTTCCTCACACCTGTCAGAATGGCTAAAAACACACACACAAAAATAAAAGAATAGATTGATTAGAAGAAAAACCACTCAAGAAACAACAAGTGTTTGCAAGGACGTAGAGAAAAAGGAGCGCTTGTACACCATTGGTGGGAATGTAAGCTAGTGCAGCCACTATGGAAAACAGTATGGAGTTTCCTCAAAAAATTAAAAATAGAACTACCATATAATCTAGCAATTCCACTTCTGGGTATTTATTTGAAGAAAACAAAAATTCCAATTTGATAAGACCGTGCACTCCTGTGTTCACTGCAACATTATTTACAATATCAGATATGGAAGCCACCAAGTGTCCATCAACAGATGAATGAAGATGTGATATATATTGTATATGGAGATATGTATGTATATATATATATATATATACACACACACATATATATAATGGAATACTACTCAGCCATAAAAAGAAGGAGCTCTTGCCATCTACAACAACATGGATGAACCTAGAAAGGACTATGCTGTGTGAAATAAGTCAGACAGAGAAACACAAATAAATATTGTCTGATTTCACTGATATGTGGAATCTAAAAAACAAGTGAACAAACAAAACGAAACAGAAACACTCGTAAATATAAGGAAACAAATCATTGGTCATGAGGGAGGGGAGAACTCAGGAGGCAAGTGAAATAGGGGAAGGGGATTGAGAGCTACAAACTTCTAATTATAAAATAAATAGTCATGAAGATGTACAACATAGGAAATATAGCCAATAATATTTAATAATTTTGTAGGATGACAGATGATAACTAGAGTTACCATGGGGATCATTTTGCAATATATAAAAATACCGCCCCATGGGGTGCCTGGTGGCGTGGTCCGTTAAGCGTCCGACTCTTGGTTTCAGCTCAGGTGGTGATCTCAGAGTCCTGCGATCCAGCCCAGTCTTGGGCTTCCTGCTCCGTGGGGAGTCTGTTTCCCCTCTCCCTCTGCCCCTCCCCCTGCTCGTGCACACTCTCTCTCTAAAAATAAATAAATCTTTTAAAAACTAAATAAATAAAAATGCCAACTCACTATGATATACATGTGAAACTAATAAGATACTGTATGTCAATTATACTTCAACAAAGAAGAAAAGTAAGTGAGCTCAATAAATATTTGTTGGGTGAATAAACAAACTCCCAGGCTACTATTTCTCAAGAACACCTGCTGCTAAACAGTCACCATATCCATGAGAGGTAACGTATGAGTGAAATGCTCTTGGCTACTTCTAGTGCTGACCTTGCACATATTTTGGTGAATAAAATATTCCTGGATAAGATATAGGAGAAGAGATGGAAGAAAAAGGGAAGAAGGAAGAAAAGAAGAAGGGAAGAAAGAAGGGAAAAAATGGAGCATGCCTTCCCGTCCTTGAGGAAGCTAGCAACAACAATCATAGTATTGTGATAAAAAGTGGGGGCTGAAATAACATCTTGTTCTTTGTTTAACTCACAACCCACACTTATTTGCATTTTATACTGAAAATGGCAATAAAATTATAAATTTCACATTTTAAAATGTCTTGTTATAAGAACTTCACAACAATAAACACTTCTTCTCTTCCATAAGTGGAAATAAAACCCTCACAAGAACTAGAAATGCCAGTTAAAGAACTCTCAAGGGTTTTGTTTCTTGCTCTGGAAATCTCAGTAATTTCATCAAAAAGTGGTCCTATTAAAATATCACAGTCTTAGCTTCACAAAAATAAAGCTCATTCCTTCTACTTTGAGTTCCTCATCTAACTCTGACAGTGGCCAGCTCAAGCACAAAACCGTGAAGATGCGTCAGACTCTTTCTTCTTTCTCCCCCCTGCAAAGAAATAATTAAACAATCCATTGGCATGTGGGAAGCCAAGACCACTAGATTCTCATCCCAACTCCCTGCTTCTCTGACTCTTTGACAAGTTTCCTTAATTTAAAATAGAAATAACCTCTGCTTGGTAGGTTGCTGCAAAGTTTAGATGAGAAAGAAATATACTGATGAAGTGGTTAGCGCATAGGATGTGCCTAAAAAGTGTCAGTATCAAAATCATTACCATTATTAGTATTTTTACTAAGCAGAGAACTGATTTTGGAAGAGTCATCATTTAACTTCTCTTGGTCTCTTTTTCCTTATCCTTGCAGCCAGAGTCAGGACAAGATTCTCTCTATGATCATTTCGGACTGTAAAACTGCTTTCTTCATGAGGTCCTTTCTATTTAATAAAGCGCCTTTGTGTGCATTTCTCATTCATTCTTCACTACCTTTGGGGACAGGTGGTATTGTTTCCCATTCTAAAGCTAGGAAGTAGAGATTTAAAACAGCTAAGGGAATGGTCCAAAATAACTTATGCCAATTGGTAGAAAAGCCAGGATGCAAACTTTGGTTTTCTGGCACCACAACCATGTTTTTCTCAATGCACAGTGCTGCTTCTCCTCCTGAAGCTGTGTGTATCTGTCCTAGGGTTCCCTTTCCTGTTCAGACCCTGGCTCATTTAATAGTTTCTTTACTCATTTAACAAGTACTTATTGAATGCCAGGCATAGAGATAGATACTGAGTATACAATGGTGAGCAAAAATATATATATTCCTTCCGTCATGGAGTTCATAGTCCAGTGAGGGAGGCAGACATGAATTAGATAATCATGGAAATAAATGTTAGATTAAAACCATGGAAACAAGATGCATTTAGGATTTTGAAAACATATAACAATGAGATTTGGCCTAAATTAGAGAAGTCCATGAATGCCTGCCTGAGGAAATGACTATTGAGTGAGCCCCAAAGGATGATGGGTGGTGAGAAGACACAGAATGAACAGCATATGCCAAGGCCCCGGGCTAAAGGAAGTATGGACCATTCAAAAGACTCGGAGAAGACCATTGCAGGGAAGACTATGAGAAGGAGGAGCAAAGTGATTCAAAGTTTTTCTAGAGAAATAGACCAAAGCCAGTCCAACAAGGTCAGATGAGGCTGTTTGTCTTTATCTTAATAGCAATAAGAAACAGAAGGGTGACATGATTCGATTTTAATTTTGCAAAGATCGTTCCGGCTGCAGTGTCTGAAAGGTGGATGGGACAGGGCAAGAGTGGATGCGAATGGACTAGTTAATAAGCTATTGCAGCGTCCAGGTAAGAGAAGACCAACAGAGCTGGAGTGGTAGTAGATCTGGAGAGAACCTGGTGCATCCTTTTTTTTTTTTTAAGATTTCATTTATTTATTCATGAGAGGCACAGAGACAGAGAGAAAGAGAGAGAGAGAGAGGCAGAGACACAGGCAGAGGGAGAAGCAGGCTCCACGCAGGGAGCCGGACGCGGGACTCGATCGCGGAACTCCAGGATCACGCCCTGGGCTGAAGGCAGGCACTAAACCTCTGACCCACCCAGGGATCCCCTCTGGTGCATCCTTAAAGCATATGATGGGCTAAACCAAAAAGATATAATGGTGGCTTAGGTGTGAGATTATTTTAACAGGCTCCCGACTGTTCTTCCCACACCTACTCTTTCTAGACTGTGACCATCCCAGGTGCCACTGCAAAACAATCCATCCTTCCACAGTGTCCATTATCTATTTTCTAGACATGGCTTTTTTTTCCTATTACCTATTCCTATTTTCTATTACCTCTGTTCTCCATATATATATACAAATAATACCCATTCCTCCATGTTTTGCTTAAATCTTTCCTCATTCATTTAATAGTCATCAAATGTTTATTGAACACCTATTATATTCCAGGCATGATTAAAGTGGCAGAACACAGTGACGAGTAAAAAAATTCCTGACCTCATGGAATTTGTCTTCTAGATTTCTTTGATCCCCCTCTCTTATAAACACATACATATGGGTCATATCTCACAAGTTGGTGTTATCTTATTCTTTTCTATTTGTCTCAGTATTAACCTTGCCTCCTCAAATAAAATTAACCCACTCTTTGAAAGAAGAGATCAACATCTTCATTGCCTCCCAAATTCATTCACCACCACCTGTAACATACTAAGAACATAAAGATTAAAAAGACTTAAAAAGATTGGTTGGGGGCACCTTGGGTGACTCAGCCAATTGAGTATCAGACTCTTGATCTCAGTTGAGGTCTTGATCTCAGGGTTGTGAGTTCAAGCCCCACACTGGGCTCCACGCTGGGCATGAAGTCAACTGTAAAAATAAATAAATAAATAAATAAATAAATAAATAAATAAATAAATAAATAAAATGGCTGTAATGTTAAAAGCCTCACATTTTAGAATTGCAAACAGAGTGATTCCACATTCATTACATCATTAAGACATCTCCAAATTATAAAGCACTTTTAGAAATGTATTGTTGCTATTATTAATGTTAATATTATTACTACTATTATAGCTCACATTGTCTACTGACTAGACAGTAAGTCTATTCCCAGTCCTGGTTCTGACAGATTGTAAATGATGATTATTTTATAGTTGGGAATCTATATGTAAGATAATATTTCTTTGTGAGAAAATTCGGTTTCTGAAGAACAATGGACATCCATTGATAGTAATCTAAAATAACACAGACATCAAAGGTATATAAATCCTCATTTACTCCTCTGGAAGGCTACAAGGAGGCAAAATTCCAGAAGAAAACCTCCCAATAGATGGCTCCATCTCTCTTTTAATTGTAGCCCTTCTCTTGTTGAAACTGTAATTGTGACTAGTTGAGAGACTGTCCAACCCAGTTCTAAGCACAATGCGATCCGATGTCCCAGAGTCAGAAGGCTTTGTGATATCCTATCTGCAATTAGTAATTTACCCTTATTCCCCCAACCTCCAGAGAATAAAGATTAAGACAGCCACCTTTTAGACAGATTACACTTGGTGGGAGCCTATAGAATGACAGATTTGGAAAGAAAATCAAAATATAATTTTTTGAAAAAGACATATTTTTACCCTTCAGAAACAAGCATTGAAATTCAGTGTGTCAATAAAGTCTTTATATTTTCTTCCATCATAACCAATATCTCCCACTAACCTGACTTGTTTGAGGGCTTTGCGTGGATCTTTATGTAAAAGAAGAAAAAAGTTCCAGGAATATCACATACCTGCAGTTACTACACTTGACATAAACAACTAGGCAACATATGCCTTAAGTAGCATATTGCTTCATATTTTTCCAGCAAAATATTAAGAGGTAATTATCAAGGACTTACATAACAACATGAAAAACCATATTAAAATTATAAGGGCCCCAAAAGCCTATGAAAATTAATTTTACAGGCACATGTTTTATTAAAATCTATTGTGGTATATGGTCAAAAAGGTCATTTAAAAATAGTATTTAATAGAGGCATGTGGGTGGCTTAGTTGGTTAAGTGTCTGCCTTTTGCTGAGATCATAATCCCCCAGTCCTGGGATCGAGCCCTGCATTGGGCTCCTGGCTCAGCCAGAAGTCTGACCCCGGCTGAGCCAACCAGATTCTCTATTGAGGATTTGGAGTTGAAACCAAGGGAACATTTATTGGACTCTATAGGTGCCTGGACCTATAGAGACGCTATAACATAATGTCTCTTCATGTGATCTGAGAAACAGAAACCCATGGTAAGAAATGGATGGAGAGAGGGGGAAGAAAGAGAGCAAGAAGGAGGAGGAGGAGCAGCAGATAAATAAGCAGCAGAAATGAGAAATGAAGAGATTCTTGATTTAAGACCCTAGATCCGTTCTGGTCTTCAAGTCTGGCTGCATTCCCACCCTTGGGTTCTATGAGACATCCCAGAATTCTTACAACATATTCTCTTCCTTTTTGCAGAACCAAGTTCAAATTTGTTTCTGTTGCTTGCAACCAAAGAGCTCTATCCAAACACTCTTTAAAACAATCAAATGAAGTTTGGTCTAGAAGGCCATGCGTTTATTGATTCCACAATCATTTCTAAACCAGACCATGGAAACACAAGACATGAATCAATCACATCCAAAATTCTCACGTTCTGTTGGGAAGGCAGAGAAATGCATTTGGAAAAAGAAACAAACTTCCGTGAAGGTAAATACACAATGTGGGTAGTAGATTTACTGACAAAGGAATGTACTGTGAACAGTGGGGTTTCAAGGGAAGGGGTAGTGAATGAACATGACCTGGGAAAACCAGGAAGGCTGCTCAAAGAAGGCGATGCTGATAGGAAATCTTGAAGGATGACTAGTCCAGACAAGGGGAAAGTGTATCCCACAGAAGGAAGAACACACACACACACACACACACACACACACACACACACGAGAGGACGAAGCAGTCTGCTTTGTTCAGGGAGTTATGAAGGATCCCTTATGTTGATGCACCTGGTTCAACAAGGGGATGAGGCAATGAGACAGGAGTAGAGAAACGATGAGGGCACATGGCACTCAAAATGATGAGTGTTGGGCTCAGAGCACTGTGCACCCACAGGCCTGGCTGCCCGCTTAGCCCTCTCCCATTCTTAAGGACAAGGAGATGGCACTTGCTTCACTTTTCAGGTCAGAAAAATGAGGCACTTGACGGAACTACAGGACTTGCTCCTGAGATCATCTGGGAACTCTGGATACAGAGATCCAAAGTCCAGTGATGGTCACAGCTTCTCACTCACAGCTATAGAAGCTTCAAAAGGACATGCTGAGAAAGTAACCCCAAAATTGGGTTTCTTGAGTATTGGTACAGAATTATTTTAAATTACATCAGGACATATCTCAATAGAAGAGTCCATTTGAACATATCAATAGAGTTTGTTTGTTTGTTTCTTCAGTTACATCTGTGCTAAAAGGACTAGTGAGAAAGGAAAATGGGAAAATGCTTTGGGAGACAGATTGAAGATGACAAAGAGAACCCCAAAATATCCTGGGGCTGAACTTAGAAAGAAATAAGTAAAGAACAAATACAAAGACAGTGGAAATGTAGATAATATTCAAAGCAAAATTCAAAAAGAAAAAGGAAGGTAGGGGTGTGTGTGTGTGTGTATTTGTTCAGGGGGAGCAAATATTGATTCTTGAAGAAAAAGTTATACTAGCATTAAATGAGATAGGCTCAGAGATACCCAAAGCAAGATGTAAAAATAAAACCAATTTTCCTAGCTCAATTTTCCACTCAAACGATTTAGGAAAAAAAAAAAACTTTCCGGAGAGAACGGCAGGTGGGACTAGTTCCATTCTTTACTATCCCAAAACAATTATTGATAATTGCTTGTCCTGAATTAAATTAAATTATTGCATCCTAGAGAACCAGATGGTCCAAGCTAGTCTTTTATTTGGGGGATTTAGTGAAGTTCAAACAAACTTTGCCACCACACAAAAGTTTAATAAAGTCAGAAGGAACGAATAGTACTTTCTCGCAGGCTGTCTTAGGACCTCTAATTCAACAGCTCTGGCAGGCTGGCCTTGGTGCCTGGCCTGCTGTCTTTTTATGTTGGTCCTTGATTGCAAAATCACTCCAGCTGTTGAGGGACTTATTAACCCTTTCTCATTAGAACAGTGCAAGAGAAACAAAGCATCCATCTGGGCCTGCTCAGCGCTGGGTCAACTGAATCCAATCTTAGAAAGGTGTTCTGCACCCAGAAATGCTCAGTATGATTCCTCAAACCCACCCAGCCAAGATAGTTCCCTCCTCCTAAAGGCCTTCTCAAACTTTAACGTGCATGCGGATCACCTGGGGATCTTCCTAACTATAGATCTGATCAGTGGGTCTGGAGCGGGGCCTGAGACTCTGCGTGTCTAACAAATGTCTCCAAGATCTAGATGCTGTAGACCAGACTTTGCAAAGGGAGCCCATGGAGGGCTCCCAAAACAAGCACCTGAGCAATCATGTAAGATGCTTAAAATACACATCAGGTTAGAGCAGGTGAGTCCAAAGCAGAAATGACCATAAGACGTAGGAACTTCTAAGCTTTCATATCAGCTGCTGCAACAATATCCCCAAAACAGTGACTTTCACAACGTGCCAGCTGGAGGTTGAGATAATCACAGGACTTCAGACATGGACTTTATTGCCAGGGCAGATAATCATACCAAAAAGGGGAAGAGAGCCAGCAGGCATTCAAATCTCTGGACAAACATGACTTGCAACTTATTATCATGTGAAATGTGTAAGTGGCGGCAGCATTGTGATTTTTTTTTTCAGGATATAGAGCAATTGATAACATCAGAGTTGAGCTATCTCCTGCCAGTGTCCCCTCCTGGTGCCGTCCCATCCACTGCGGACCTGGAGGGCCTCGCTCATCTCCGTCTATCAAGGGCGTCATGTGTGATTACACAAGCCAGATCGAAAGATTGCAAAAGAAGCCTGACAGGGCGATGGGCCCCTTTGCACCACAAGAGTAACGTTAGGAACAACGGACAATTATTTTCCCAGAGGTAATGTGGCATCTGATGTCCCTCCACTCCTGTTTAGAGAAGGAAAGGTCACACACATGGTGATGGAGAAGCGGGATCTGGGGGAGTGGCTGGGATCCAGGTCCCCTCGCCTTCGTGCTGATCCCTCCTATCCCTGCAGCAGCCCGGAGAGCCCCTCTTGGCCAAGAAAGGTGTCCCGGCTCATATCATTAAGAGGCTCGGCAGTCTTCAGGCATAGCTCAGATTTTTTTTTTTTTTTTTACCTTATTACCAATCTGCCTTTCTTAGCAAAGGTCATGAAATGGACAGGGGACGTCTCATCTTCGTTATAATCCACTGTTTGAAACATTTCAATTAAGCTTCAGATCAGGCGCCAGAACTGAGGCTGTTTTAACGAGGGGAAGTAATGACCTTCTGTTGCAGGTGGTTTCTGGCACACCATCAGTTTTAATTCTTCTTGATCTTTCTGCACCCTTTGATAGCCGGGATCAAGGGTTTTCTTTATATGCTTCAAGCACATTGGAGGACTTTTAGGGACTCCACTGACATGGTTTTCATCCCTGCGTCTCAGCCGAGCTGGTTGTCACCTGCAAGTTCTCCACGCTTGTTCAATTTACCAAAGATTAAAAGACAGCTGAAAAGGCAGGGCCCGTGTGCTAAACTGCGAGTATCTGCATGTGTTCCCAGAGCAAGTGAGCATCAGGAGGGTTCCACGGCGACAGTGAGCTCACTCCTTTGATGCATGCTCCCCGGGAGGAAGGAAGCCTCTCAGAGGACGGAGAACAGCAGCGTGGGCATGGTGCGCTTAATGGGGTGCACGCTGGGGGTGTGGTATGTGTGTGTGTGTGCGTGTGTGCACATGCGTGTGCAAGTGTGTCTGGAATTGAGTGCAATTTGAAAGTTGCACTGGTTTCATATTGAAGGGTCCTGGCTTTTGTGAAATTTCATTTCCTTAACAGTGACATGGACATTTTAAGGAAAGTAATCCTTTTGAAAAGGATTTATCACATTTCTCATCCTGGATAAAGGCCAGGAAGGACAGATAAAATACCTACTTTCCTTTCGGTATTGAAGAATTTCATTCGTTTTACTTATTCTTTAACAATTCTTGGACCCTACTGTGTTCCAGCCTCATTGTTGGGCTGTCATGGGGCTGGGGCGGAGGGGAGGGGGGGACAGGCAGCAATGAATAAGACAGATGACCTCTGCCCCTAGGAGTTTATAGTCTATTCTTAGGAATATAGGAAGTTTATATATATATATATATATATAAGTTTATAGTTTATTCTGAGGAATTATAATAAATAATCATGCAAGGGCAGCCCTGGTGGCGCGGCAGTTTAGCACCGCCTGCAGCCTGGGGTGTGATCCTGGAGACCTGGGATCAAGTCCCACGTCGGGCTCCCTGCATGGAGCCTGCTTCTCCCTCTGCCTGTGTCTCTGCCTTTCTCTCTCTCTCTCTCTCTTTCTCTCTGAATAAATAAATAAATAAATAAATAAATAAATAAATAAATCTTTAAAAAGACAATAATCATGCAAATAATTGTTTAAAATAAAAGGTGAATGCGCTGTGCAGGAGAGGTAGAGGTGCCTGTGTGAATGTGCGTGAGGAGAACCAGTCTGGTCCGAATGGTCGCATTTTGGCACATGTTCCAGGGAAAGGGCGAGATTGTCGGTTAGCATCATGGTGATGAGTCGAGGCTTGGAATAAAAATGAAGGCATCTTCACCAAGCCAAGGCTAGTAGCAGGTGCTTGTGGGTGTGGATGTCAGCAAGAAACAGCCAGAAATCACAGTTAAACAGCCATGGACTTTAAGAAACAAAAAACACTTTATTGGCCTGTAAGAAGCTATACATATTTAATGTTTACAACATGATGAGTTTCAGGATAAGATCACACCTGTGCAACCATCACCACCAACAAAGCCACAGACATACCCATTACCTCCCAAAGCTCCCTCGCAGTCCCTTTTATTATTATCATTATTGTTATTACCTTGTGCGCTCGTAGCAAGAACACCCAACGTAAGCGCTCCCCTCTTAGCGAACCCCAAGTGTGCAGGATGGTATTAGTAGCTGTGGCTCTGTGCGGTTTGGCGGGTCTCCAGAACGTTCGTGTCTCGCATACCCTCTGAGCATCACCTTCCGATTTCCACCTCCCCCAGCCCCGGGTAACCACCACCCTACTCTCTGCTCCTGTGAGTTGGACTATTTGAGATTCCACCTATAAGTGAGACCAAGCACACTTACGTGACCTGCAGGGACGCATAACCTAGCAGCTCAACGCCTAGACTCTAGAGCCGGAGTTTCTGGTGCAATCCCTGCCTTGGGGATTGTGACCTTGAGTGACTTCCCAAGCCTCTGTGGGCCTCTACCTCCCCAAAGGAAAAATGGGACTGATGGGAATACAGATCTCATGGGTTTCTCTGAGGATTTTATGAATTAACAAGTATTTGCCATCATTAGGAGATGGGCACCAGAATCATCTCTCCCTCCAAGTCCACCGACCGGTGGTGGTGGTTAGCCCGCTGGGGCCTGCAAGCTGTGCCGGGCCCGCCTCCGGTTCCCCAAGTGGGGGGCACATCCTGCCTGCTTTCAGCGTGTCCCCCTCTCCTGTTACGAGGACGTCCTCCCACCAGGACCCTGGGAATGGATCGTTTGAAAGAAATGGCTCCTGGTGCCTTTTCATTCCTTAAGCTGTTCTCACTTGCAAGCAGACGGTTTATCAGGAAGGGTATCGGCAAACACTGCGTGCTTTACTGCCGTTAGACGGCACGGCATTGAATTGAAAAAGCCTTAAAAATGGCCATCAATCATTTGATATACGTAGCCAGTGATCTATATTGATACGGCTCCAGCTACCATCTAAAATGGTTTGTCTTTCATTTTACCCTTTATATGAGGGTTATTACAGTGCACACCACTTACAACAGACATGGTTATTATGGACAATTGGTTATAGTGGACAAAAACTGATTTCCCAAACCAAACATATTAAATCCAATACATTTTTCATAGGTTATAACCGACAGAAACCTTGGTTTCGGCTGACATTTTCTGGGGACTTTAATGACATTACTATAGGACTCCAAAGAGGGAAAGGAAGGATGGCAGGTATCAAAACGAGGCCAGGGAACACCAGAGGTTTCATTTCCGACAAAATAATTATCCAAGGGCAGGAAACTATTTTGGAGTTAACCCCCAGAGCGCCCCTGCTCGGGTGGCCAGGTGCCTGCCAGCGGTGGCCCTGCACCCCCCACCCCAGCCACGGGCCTCGAGGGGCGGGGGGCAGGGCCAAGTGCAGACGAGCGAGCGGCTTGTCCCACACAGGCCTCCTCCCCAGGAAACCACTGGGCCGAAACTGGTCATGCCTTGTCCATGAAAGTGGCTGAACCTGAACCAACCAGCGCTTTCTTTTTCTTAATACATTCGGGCCCACAGACCCCTTTCAAGGGGTATTTTTAAGAGGTTAAACAGAGACAGGAGGGACAGACCTCCTGACCTTGGGAATCCGTGCCTTACATCCTCTGTCTCTTCCTCAGCCCAAGTCACAGGAAATGCATGCGGAGCATCAGATGGGGCAATAAATGCCATAACTCGGCACAGACCAGCCAGGAGCTTTCCTCTCCGGGACTCTGCTTGCCCTGAGAGATCCGGGCTCAGGGGATGAGCAAAGCTTCCTCGTTGCCAGGATGCAGGGTGAATTCCACTCTGCTCACCCTCTGCCCCAAGCCCACCCCTCCCTCCCTCTTCCCCACCCAAGGGAGAAGACAGAAAAATGAGCCGGCACCCTGCCCCTCAGAATGTGGACACTCCAAGCAGCATGAGCTCTGGAGTCCAGCGACTGCGTGTCCCCATCTCTCTCCTACTGCCCTATTATTACCAGGTCACCTCCAGCGACTTTCTCGACCTCATGGAGCCTCATTTTCTCTGCTGAGAATCGCAGGATGATGCCTACGTCACAGGATAAGAGGTCATTCTGAGGCATCATACAGGGCGGTGTCTGGAAGGTTCTGGCACAGAGTTGGCCCAGGTGAGTGTGGTGCCCCTCCTCCGTGCCCCCAGAGCGCGCTCAGAGCGTCCCCGGGTCACCCCGCGTTACCGCGTGTGGGCTCGCGTCCCTACCCACTCCCGCCCTGACCACCTGTTCTATAAAAACTAAGACCTCAAGCCTCTCCGTGTCCCCAGGGGCAGAGCAGGTGCTTGCCACAGACCTGTTCTTTCCCTCCCGATTCCTTCCCTCGTGGGTGGTTAAGATCTTCTCTTGGGAATTCGGTCTTGAGGGTTTTATTTCCAGAATTTGAACATCACAGTATGTGATGTCCAATCTGAAAAGGAAGCCTGTGCCTCTGTATTCGGATTCTTTCCCCGCTTGTCCTGGTCGCCCTCTCTGCTCCACCTGGAGGAGGCAGGTCATCTGTCCCCTCCAGAGGCTCAGACCACATCAAGTTTAAACTCCCCACGTGCCCCCCCTTCTCAGGCACCCAGGAAGCAAGGAAAGGGCGTCTGTAAACGCAGAGCAGCGTCGCTAACAGAGCAGGTCCCTGCAGACAGAGCGCCCGGCCTAATCCTGAGAGTCGTGCACTTCCCCTTTGGGGGTGCTATTTGACTCCTTCATTCCCCTTTAGGGGTGCTATTTGAATCCTTCACTGCTCAAGTGACTCTCAGACCAAATCATCTCTCAAGGTCATTCGCACACGACTGGAAACTGAGCGGCAGAGTGACAGTTTCTCATTACCGGAGCCTGGCACGTCTCCTTAGGCCCGCCGCCTGGGTGCTTGCACCCAAATGGCCTCAGACACTACCAGCTCCATGCTGGCGAAGACATGCCCAGACACACGGAGCGGAATATCTAGTTCCACTCCTTCTGCATCACTAAATTCAACAAAATGACTTCCTTAAATAATCCACTCCCACCCTCCTCGCCTGAAAGAGGTTTGTTCTCTGGGGAAAGGCAGTGACGTGGGCCATTGCTAGGGAGGTGCTGCTTGAACACCTCCCCCACACGAAACCCTCCCCCCTCCTCCTGAGCCCCACACCCCCCTCCACAGCTCTGAAAGTCAGCAGAGATGAGAAGGCACGAGGTACAAATGATCTTTTCACCTCTGTCATAACACCACTTATTAAACATAAAATTCACACATTTTCTTAGGTGGGCCATTATCAAAAATGTTCCAATTCGCATGAGTTTTGAAAACACATTCCAAAGGAACATCAATACTGTGTTTGTAGACGTGGTCACTGGTCCTTCCGGCTTCTGCAGCTTTTGCCATGGGAGGGGCAGGAGAACAGAATTAAAATCGAAGGAATGTTCTGGAGCAACGAGTCTAGGTTCTAATCTCAGCGCTGCCACTGACTTCCTGGATTAACTTGACAAAGTTTCGTGCTTCTCTGTGCCTTGGTTTCTTCATCTGTAAAATGGGAATGATAACAGTAATAATAGTACCTTCTTCCAAGAGCTGCTTTGACAATTAAAGAGACTTCATCCATGTGAAGTCTTTAGGACAGGGCCTGACGCACAGTAAATGCTTAATAAGGGTTAATTTTGTCATGATCTGCACTTTGGGGAAAATAATAACTCTTCATTGAGGCCTGGTGAATCTTAAATGAGTTGGATGCATATAATGTGCTGGCAACAGTTGGCAAAAAGTATTCAGTGAATGTAAGCCCCTTCCCGGGCCGCTCTGCCCCTAACTGTGCCTGTAAAATTCCTCCCAACCAAAGCCCCAACTGGAGCCCCACCTTCCCCTTCCATGAAGCCTTTCCTGGTTAGCCCAGCGGCAAGAGGGCTTTCTCTTTCCCAATCCGCCATTCACCCAGGTAACATAGTATTTGTGCACACACCATCTCCCCAGTCTAACTAGAAGCTCACAGAGGGCAGGGAATGGATTCAAATTATATGCCCCTTCCCCATCATAAGCCCTCAACAGACTTCTGTGACTTTATTACATAAATATAAGGATGTTCTGATGGAATTGTGACTTCTATGATGAAAAGACAGTATTTATGGGCGGAACTTTATTTTTTCATTGATTTCTTTGGAGCCCCAAAGCCCATTTGGGTGGTCACAGTCTCCTTTCCCTGGGGGTGGATCACATGAGGGATCTCAGCTCAAATCATTTTTGAAGCAAGGCAGAGAACCAACAAATAAATAAAATAAAAGGGAGCTATCCTTCTCAGGATGTGGAAGCATTAGCACAAAAGGAGTTATTTAGGAGGGGAAAAAATGAGCTATTTAGGGTGAGAGTGTAAAAAAAACCCAGAAAATTCTTTCTGTTGGTGAGTGAGGAGAAACTGGTTTTAAGCCCTGGGGTTTCTAAAAGGACTCCTTCAGCAAGCAACTCTCTGTTGAGAGAGAAGGTTAACTATTCCTTTTTGCCTTCATTTTCAAGCCGCTCTTTTTGAGAGACGGAGTAGGGGTCACAGTTGGTTTGCAAACCAGTCAGAAGCCTTAGCTTGGTGCGTGTGTGCGTCTCCCCAGCCCAGCCCCTTGAGGCCTTTCTCAGCCACACTAGGGGCAACAGAAGGAAACCGGCGAAGCCAAGTCAGTTCAGTTCATGAACAGTAATTACGGCGCTGGGTTTGAGGGAGAATGTGCTAGAGTAAGGCTTCCAGCTAAAACTAGGCTTGAGGAGCTATGGGTAGACTCATTTCACCCCAGTTACCTCTTCTTTTTCTCTCTCCCCTCCTCTCTCTCTCCCCTTCCCTTGCAGTCACCATGGAGAACTGAGAATGTAGACTTCTCCAAGCATATCCTTTGGGCCTGGATGGCCTCGAACATTTCCCATTACAGACCCGCTAGCCTTTCCGGGGTCCCACCTTTCCAGGGGGAGCCTTCCTGAGAAAGAGGCCCTGGGGATGGGACTCTGCTCTAGACTTTTTTCAGGCACTTATGAAACTCCCATCTCTAGGGAATTCTCTGTAGTTTGTGTTCAAAGGGACAACATACTTTCACTGGGTGTTTTTGGTCTTTCGTGAGCGTGTGACACACAACCCTCCCCCCCGACATTCACTCCTCAGTGTTTAATGACTGAAAAACTGATGGTTCCCCCTAAACAGATGAGTTGCAAGTCTTCTCGGAACACGTAGGCTGTGTTCCAGTTCAGTGATTGGTTTCCACGCCCCGCTCCCAGACCAAGCTTAGCCCCGGGGGACTCTCATTTCATGGGTGGGAGACAGGGGATGCACTTGCTCACACAGATGCAGCCCTCCCTGCCTAGTGAACCCGAGGCCCAAAGTGACACCCAGCAAGTGCTAAAGACCCCCGTGGCCAAGGCCGTTCTTCCACCACCTGCAAATGCCACTCTGTCACCCCCAGCATTGGTGGCAGCTGCAGTGGGCAGCGGTGTACAGAAACTGAGGCAGACAGGGACTCTGCTTTCTCCACGTATCAGGGAGTGGCAGAGGCTAGGAAGAGAATTCCCCTTTGCTCTAAGTATTGGACCATACTCCATCCCAAACGGCTTTTAGCTGCTCCACCTTCTGCTGAAGCTCTGGCCCAGGAATTCCAGCCCTGGAGTTTACCACATAAATTCCCCAGAGCCGCAGCAGAGGACCCCCCCCCCCCGCCCCCGCCCTGGGAGGCTGGAACTGCAGAGTGAGAATTACTTAGTGGAACAGATCAGACTACTCCGTTTTGCCAATTGAAGGGCCTGTGAGTGAATGATCCACCTTTATTCGGTTGTAGTTACTGACTTATTAATCCATTATTTAAGTGTTCCATAATTTAAAAACTCCCTTGCTTTGAAAGTGGTAAGAATTTCCAGTTAAAGACAATCATTGTAATCCCAACACCCACCCTGTTCCTAATTAGCTCTGTAATTAAATTACCAATTAAAGAGAACCGAAAAAAAACCTCTTCATTGGATAAAGCGTCCTTAGTTATGATGTCGTATCCTCGACGAACAGAAGCAGAAATATATATACATGCACACTGACACGCAAGAAATTAAATATATATGTACCCATCTATAAATGTCATCTTTTCATAGACTTTTCCATACCAGAGCTTCACGCTCAAGCTACACGCCAAAGTTGTGACTCTCCTTAGTTTTTTTAAGAGGGTGGGTGAGAGAGGAGAGGGACGAAGCAAGACAACTTTATTGGTTTAAACTTGCCTCATGAAAATAATGATATTGATCAAATTTATAGGGCTTGATTCAAAAGGGAATTGTTCAAGCTCCTTCCAAATGAGAGCAATATAATTTTTTAAAAGGCACATAAGATGTAATCCTATCATCTAAAGGGCTAACTTTTGCTACCTATCAACCCTGCGCTCTCTTCACATAAAAGCAGTTAGGAGGGTCTATAAGAGGCAAGAGTGATTTAGAGGAGCCCCTGGGTATTGCGCCTTAGTAGGGTCTGAGGGCTGGGCTCTATAAAGCCTCATGTGGCTTTCATGTCTTCCCGAAGCATCACACGAAATAAAGACTGCCGTGAACAGGAAGGAAAGGAACTTTATTTTTTTTTTCCCCCTCTATTTACATCTTACAAAATTTACCATTTTTCCCTGCGGGGATAGAATCACTAGTGAGTTAATTAAGTTCACAACTGTACATACCAAGTCAGGAAATACTCAAAGAAGGACGTGGAGGAGGAGGGAGGAGAAGCAGCAGAAGCGAAGAAAGAAAAAGAAAGAAAGGGAGGGAGGGAGGAAGGAAGGAAGGAAGACAAAGGCTTCTTGCAGCAACACTGAGTTGCTGGTGTTGCCCCTGGCATATAATGAAGTTATACACTGCCCTGCTTATTCAAGCAGTCCGAATGCTGAATGTGCCAAGCAAATCACTTCTTAATTATTGGGGAGTTTAATCCATTTCCCCAGCTCCCCCCGCCTGCCCCCTGCCCGCTGCCTCTCCCAAATCATCCCCCATACCTATGTGTTTCAGTGCCTCAACTTTTTTCAGCCTTGAAGCTACATTCTGCGTTGTATACTTCAATCGGGGAGAAAGGAATTTAGCACAAACATTCCAAAGGAAATTCTAGTAGGGCGATGAAACTTGGGGTGGAAATTTTTATCTCAAAGGGACGTGGGTTTGGGAAAGTTCTTATTAAGCAGCAATTTTCCATGGACTAACAGTGAACTCTTGTCGCTGCTACCGTGAGCAGAACAAGAGCCACGTTGGAAAATACCCTCTGCGTGGCTGAGCATCTGTCATTCTGAACGGATCCTAGAATGGAGACCTGACGTCTCTGGGGCACTTGCTACTGTTGGGTTGATGCCCAACACGACGAAGTAAAACTGATCCCCCTGCTTCCCTAAACAAGACAAAGCAGAGACAGCTTCCAGGTGTGTCTTGGCACTTTCCTGGTGAAATTCTACAAAGCCCCAAAGAGGCCAGAGAAGAGTAACACGTGCATTCGTAGTTGGTGGCTAAAACACAAAAAACACGATTTCTAGAGCCCGGCACTTTCCTTCCCCTCGGTTCTTAGAAACGATGGGGGGGCTGTGGCTTCCATCTCACAAATGAGGAACCTGAAGCCCTCAGGAGCTTCCATAAACAGTCACAGAAAATGATGGGCTGTCAGGCCACACCCGAAGATAACAGCAAAGCCAAGATCGAAACCCCCAAACCCGATCATCTTGACTCTGCGGAACGTGTCGAACTTATTAAAGCCAATCCCACCGAGTTTGCTCAAGTTCTAGAAAGTCAGCCTCCCATCACCTCGGAGAGATGGTACATCTCCCAGAGCATGTGATGTTCTGTTTTTGGCTGAGAAAGCTGTACCCTATATCACACAGCTCTGCAGCAGGACCTCTTTCTACTAAACACGCTCGCTTCCCACATGAGCTGCCATATGTCTTACCCTTCATAAGAAGTTGGGTGTGAATCCATTTTTATTTTAGCAAGGACTCTGATTCTGTTCGTCATTAATCTTCTCCCTTTGTCTCATCCCTCATCGCTTGCCAAATGACTTTTCAAGTACTCACTGAACTTATTTTAAAGGACAAAGCATCCCTATACTCCCTCGGCGAAGAGGTGCCATGAGAAATGAAGAAAGTGACTGGAGGACTTTTTTTGCCTAAGGAAGGATTTGTGGACAGGCTTCCCACGTTTTAGTCAATGCCTTTCACTAAAGGGAACCTATTAAAGACGTTTAGTAAATCTACTCCAGGGGTCTGGAAGCAGACCCTGGTCCAGGTGATGCTCAAACTTCAGTATCTTTCCAGGACCCAGGGCCCCATCCCTATCCAGCCCAGTGCCTCCCGGGCCCAGGAATCTGCATTTTTCAAAGCTCTCCAAGTAATCCTGATGCAGGTGGTCCCTGGACCACACCTTGAAAAACACTGATCCGGTGGATGTTTATCCACATCTCAAAGATAATTTACAGCTTTGGCTCCGGCAGGGCCTGGCTTCAGGACACTGGAATGTTAAGAGGTCAGGGCCAAAGGGCTTGGGCTGACACAGGGGGTCTGAGATGTCAGAGGTCACCGGCCCACTGCTCTTCCGAGTCTGAGGAGTAACTTAGCTTTTCTTGTTTTCCTGAGTTCCAAACTCACCCGTTAGCAAAATAAAGAGCAGTCTGTTCAAATTCTTTTCTGTGACTCTTTCCTGGGTTCCTTAGGAGCAAAAGGCCTGTGTTCTCCCAGGGGTTGGCTTTGCTCTTTGTATGGCTGTGTTTCCCTCTTCCCCAAAACTGTCAGTCCTCAGCTCAGACAAAGCAGTTTTCTTGTTCCGAATCACATTTTTCATGTGTACCATAACTAATCAGGACTTTGAAAATCAAGATGGGAAGCATAACATGTGATCGGAATGCAATTTTTTTTCCAATAACCGGAGCTCTTAATAGTTAGTTTTGCTTAATGACCTGAGACATGGATCCGTAAGGATCGCTATTTCTGCCCCATTCCATTCACACACAGAGCAGAATTCACACAGCCTGGCTTTAATTTTTTTTTTCATATAAATAATTAATTCTACATTTAAAAACACGTTAAGATGTTTTATTTCTTAATCAGCTAATTTGACTGGGAAACAAAGATGCCTTTTATTCACATTCTCTTTGAGTCGTGTTACTGTAGTAAAAGTTCCCCACAAGATTTGGCCTTCGCTCACAAGTTTCGCGGCTGCCAATTAGTTTCCAGAGTCGCTATTTTACAAAAATGCTTCTCACTTTTAAAAAATGTAATTGAATGTCTGTTCATCACAGAGTTTCTTGTGTTCAAGCCCAGGGTGTTAAACATTTTTCGGGTTGACTTGGGTCAGCTTTGAAAAATTTCAGACAGTGAAACTTGAGAAGGGACCGTATGCTATAGTGTGTCCCTCACATCCTGTTAAGTATTAAGTGGATATTTAAATGGACTCGTTATACCTCGAGACCGCCTTAAAGTGAGCCATATAGTTTATAAGACTATTAATTAAATGAGAGGATTGCATGGGATGCACATGTATTTTCGAAATCTTTCACATTGGCCCAGAGTTGCCCTGTAATTTTCAAACTAATTCAAGTCACACTCTGCACCGTAAAGGGTGCGTGGCCACCTCTCCTCTCTGCCTCGATGCTAACTAACACTGATGCAAGTGGCGTGGTGAATTTTCCCTTTTTAAGGGAAGGAAAAGGAGTGGGAGAAGAAAGAATCTGAGTGGACCTGACTCCATTCCATTCATGGCTCCCTGTTTGTTCCACTCCTGGATCGAGTTTTTAATTTAACAAGACTGCATTTTGGGGGAGTTTTCATCCCCATCTGTTTGGGGCCAGAGTGTGCCCCACCTGGTGGTGCAATTGATTTTTGAATTAACTGAGCTTTATTTCAGTACAATAGAGCGATTGTTTAGTTGCTTTTAAGCACTAGGATTCTTGGAATCTGATGGGCAAAAAAATAAATCAGACTGCAGCGTGCAGCTCTCTGGGCTGCTAATTGCATTTGACCCATTATCCTCCGCAGCCCGGTTCAAACTCTGACACAGCTGACTTGGAGTTTGAAATGTAAATGGAAGGCCCGCCTTTGCAGGTTATCGCATGGTGCAAAGTCCATGCCCGGAACACTCTCCAAGGCCTGGAAAAGAGAAGAAACAGATATAAGCAATTATCCCAGGATTGTGCGGCTGCGGGCGTGGGGCTGCCAGACACAACCCCGGGGCCCCGGCTCCCTCAGCACCACGCGGGACAAGGAGCGGGCTGGGTGGGGGCAGCTTTGACGGGGTGTCAAAGGCCCCTGTGTTCCTGGCACCCAAGGAGATAGGGACTGGGGGGATCTCCCCTCCCGCCTCCCACACCCCACCCTGGACAATCATGTTGCACCTGCACACAGTTAGCAACTCCTTTGCTGCCTCTGCAGCTTTATCCTCAGCCCGGTGCCACCCAGAAAGTCTCTTTGAAAAGAGCACAGCGTTAATAAAGCTCCTCTTTCTCTACAAAGAAAAGTTCCTCCACTCCTGGGAAGCTCATCCAAAAGCAAAAGCTTGCGCTGCTCCCGGCCTGGGTCTAACACAGGATGTGAGCGCTCAGCTCACCTTCGTCTCCGCTCCCTGGAAGCACAGCTCCCTTGCTGAGGGGAGCAATCCTAACTTGCTTGACCAGTGACTTTAAAAACAGGCCCAGGAGTGCTTCTAAGGGATGGAGGGAGTGGGGCCCCCAGAGGAGAAGGGGAGGAGAGTGGAAAGCACTGATGGGAGGGGAGGGGGCGGTGGAGATGGATTTCCAAGGCAGGAAGGACTTGGGGGGTGGCTCAGAAGTCATTGCAGCTGGGAAAACGGAATCAGATCCAAGCCCCCCCTTCCCCAGCTGCACCCAAGGCGGCAGCCTAGAGAAGGGCGTCACTCGGGGTGACAGCCACATGCAAATCCCAGCTACACTATTAGCTGAACGACCGACCATGGCCAAGTTCTAGAACCCTTCAGCCTCAGTTTACCAAATACTCAGATGGAGCAGTAATAAATAGTAACCACACGGCAGCGTTGCTGTGAGGAATTCAGTGTGAAAGCCTGCTGCAAAGCAAGTGTTTGATAAGTTGCAAGCGGCTTAGCGTTAGAACCAAGGCCAGGCCTCGTCCCGTTTGCTGAGGCGAGTTCAGGTTCTCCCAAAGACAAGCACCAGCACGGTCAACAGTGTCTACACAGCACACTTCTCCAGAGGCCTGGCTTCTGGCGGGCTGAGCTCCTGGCTCGCTGGCGCTCATCACCAGATGGAGGAGGCAGAGGCAGCTACACCTGTCTAGGAATAGAAGCGCTGGGGGGCCAGGCTCCTCGAAGCCCCATCGACCTTCCCACGCAGGCCTGCACAGTTGTCCACGCTGCGTCTTTGAGGTGCATGCCCCTCTCTGTGCCAAGGCGACAGCGTCTCCAGGCCAGGCTGGGGAGGCTTCCCTCCCCACCCCTGCACCTCCCCCGCCTCCCCGAAGACTGCAAGTCATTCAACCCTACCTTGCTGCTTGCCAGATTTGACCCTGGTTTCTGTTCTCAGTGGGAAATCAGGAGAGGATGCTTTGTAAGAGTTTAATTATAGCTCCTGTGTATATTAAAAGGAGTGTAAGGCCCCCGACTTTGGCAATACTACAGGAGACATCCCACCCATGTGCTCGGCTCAGAGATGGAGAGATGTACTGTGTTTGGGGCCAGGTCTACACCACACCTGGATCCCTATATTTGCCAGTAAATAGAAGCACATGGAGTTATTAATTAGCATTTATGAGCTCATTAGCACTCATAAGTAATGTCAACACAAGACGATGAACTAAGCTGGATTGTTTGGGAAGGGGAGGTGAGGGAGAAAACCTCTCCCTCCACTTGGACTCATATAAATGTTACTTCCCTAGAATCAACCCCCACCTAGAAGTCAGCAGAAATAAACACAAATACTCAGGGCAAGACAGTAAATTCCCTGTATATGAGGGTGGCCTCTTCAGAGTTTCTGGTTCCCATTACTAATCTACTTCATATTGAATGGATTTGAGACTCAGTGTAAAGAAAACATACAGTAGCAATATTGCCACCCAGGGTGGCCAGATGTGATTCTTTTTCATGGAATTTTCAAGGTAAAAGGAAACTCAGAGATCCTTACCTCATCCGACCACATTTGAGGTAAGGAAACTCAGCTCCTAAAGTTGGTAGCAGGGCTGGATCTGGAAACGCCACATCTCTCCCCTTTTTCTAAAACTTAAAAGAGATAAAAGAGATCCATCCGATCTGGAGCCCAAAAGTTCATGTGTGTCCAATGTGATCACTTGGTTTAAAATGCCATCCTTTCCCCCCAAGAAGGCAGGCAGGCTTCTTTCATTCTAGAATCTTCCAGGAACCAGGCAGCCCTCACTTCCCTTTTTAGGTCCATCTTGAGCCCAGCTCAACAGTCAATGGCGGCTGAGGTCTGTTCTTGAGGCCCTTCCGGGCAGGGCAACCAGTGAATCACTGTGGGAGCCACCCAGCCTCTAATGGAAACAGGATGGAAACTATTCTGGGCTTACAGGGTCCAATTTACTAGGGCCTGAAAGGGGCTTCTACAGGGGAGAGAGCAGCAGTTGACGAAGGAGGGGACAGAGATGAGGTCAGGGATCAAGAGGACTTTTGACTCGGGGTTCCTCCAGCCATTTGGAAATCTGGCCATTTTTATGCAGATCTACATATGAAGTAAATTTAATAGCAGTTTTCTTTTAAGATTTTTATTTATTTGGACAGCCCGGGTGGCTCAGCGGTTTAGCGCTACTTTCAGCCCAGGGCGTGCTCCTGGAGACCTGGGATCGGGTCCCACGTCAGGCTCCCTGCATGGAGCCTGCTTCTCCCTCTGCCTGTGTCTCTGCTTCTTTCTCTCTCTGTATCTCAAGAGTAAATAAATTTTAAAAATATTTTTATTTATTTATTCATGAGAGACACAGAGAGAGGCAGAGACATAGGCTCCCCTGCGGGGAGCCCAGTGCAGGACTCAATCCCAGGACCCTGGATCACAACTTGAGCTGAAGGCAGACCCTCAACCACTGAGCCACCCAGGCATCCCTAATAGTGGTTTTAATAGGTTAAAAAGAGACCATTTTTTAGAGCTTCTCCTACATGCAATTTCTACCAAGCATTTTGCTTACAAAAAGCTACTGACAAAAGGATGGTCCCACAGTGTTGATTTTAGCACTCACTTGTTGTTGTCTTATACACAGTCTTAGCTGTATTGTTTGTCTAATTTCTAAAGGGTACCCTGTGCCTGTCAATTATGATGCCTGATTTCAAACCTGTCTTCACTAGCAGACCATCACAGCCACCCAGCCCTGACTGTCTGTGTGTAGTGTGTCGGTGATACCCTGGGCTATGTTGGGATAAATTTGGCATTTCTCAGTTGGCATTTGGCATATAGACAAGATGGCAAATGAGGAAAGACCAAAGGCTGACACAGGATACAAACTGTTCAGTTCTTAGAAGTTTCTATGGATCCCTAATTTGGAACAGCTGGCCCAAGTGGGACATCACGGTGACATAATTTTTCAATAATACCACACACCTGCAAACAAGCAGGGTTTTCCCGCTGGGTAGACTGGCCTTCGCTCTTAATCTCATTGTTGTTTATTCCATCATTGGGCATTCTGTGTGGTAATTAGTGACTAGAA
Source organism: Vulpes lagopus (assembly GCF_018345385.1). Lineage (NCBI taxonomy): Eukaryota > Metazoa > Chordata > Mammalia > Carnivora > Canidae > Vulpes > Vulpes lagopus. The sequence continues at coordinate 150,026,335 of NC_054826.1, forward strand.
GAACCAAAAAGCCAAAGATGACCTCTACCTCACATTGAGTTCATGTACATGATGAATTTATGAACATTCCAGGTAAAAGTTAGTGTTGACTTTTAAGTTACTTGGTCAGGAGCTACTACTTTGTGGCAAAGTAGTTCACATGTCTCCTTGTTTCCTAATACATGATGATCTGTCTTGACATTTTTCCTTCTTCGCCTGTCAGTTCATCAGTGGATACAATCTTGTCTGATCATTAAAGTTCATTGCCTTCAGGAAGCTCCCTTGGGATGCTAAAATCTTGGGTTTGGGGACTAGAATTGAAGGATAATCTCATGTAGATTCTATGTCTTCAGAATGATCATCAGTGAGTAGCCCACACCAGTGTGGACTCTCCAAGCACCAAAAATGTGCAGAAGCCTCTGGACGGCTATCTCAAAGAACCAATGTTCTCCCGGGACTGGCCCATTACCAGTCACTGACTTTCCCTGCCATGCCTTTGGATATTGCTATTTTAAATAGCTGGAGGCTGAGGGGGAATGAGGCAATTTTCTGCAATATAGAACAGCTGAAAAGGCACCAGCAACTTCAATGCTACAGACCCTACCCATGGGTAGTGACCTCAAAAATGTCTTTTTAGCGGCTGGCTTCACTGGTAGCTGCCAGAGCTGAGACCTTCTGTTGGCGTAAAATGCTTTTGTAAGGTGTCATGTACGGTGACCAAAAGACACTCAAGCAGTTGCATTTCCGTGAGCTGAGAGGCAGCTGCAGGCAGGAGACTGAAGAAAGAAGACCAGAAAGATGCATTAGAACTCCATTCCCTCCCCCCCAAAACCCGCCAATGGGCTCCACATCATCCACAGCATAAACTTGATACTCCTCAACGGAGAATATTAGAGGCTTCATTTTTTTGATTCCTGCTTTCCCTGGCCTTGTCCTGTACTTTTGATCTGCCTGGAATATTTTCCCACTGCACCCTGCTCTTCTTTTTCTTGTTCGATAAGACGTCAAGTCCTCAGGCGTCAAGTCCTCCTGGAAACTGCATCACCGTCTTTCCTTTCTGACCACCAGACGGAGAAGGCATCCTTCCTCTACACGCATCTCTACCACTGCATTGACCATAGCGTTTCCAGTTAAGTATCTCTCTCCTCCATCTGACTGTGATTTTCTCAAAGGCAAGAGCCATGTCTTATTTGTCTTATTCATTTTTTTTATTCCCTGTATCAAGAACAAAGCCCAAGACCTCGTAGAAGGGTAATAAATGTTCAATGGATGAATAATAGGCTCCAAATAATAAGAAAAGGCTATGAAGAGACAATAGATGCCATCCAGAAGCCTCACCTGGTGTATCAGAAATGGAAGCACTATCTTTGAACCAAATGGCCAGGCAGCCTGAAAGACAAAGAAGCTGGGCCTGTCAGAGAGGCAGTATGGATCCCCACTGGCCCAGCCCCACAGACACAGCCCCTGCTGCGGTATCTGGGGCCAACTATAGCTGCAGTTGGTTTCGGTTGCAGCTAATAACCTATCTCCCTCTGCTAATGACCATTTTAGAGTCCCTTCATTCTCAGCTAGCTCCTCTTCTGGGTGGCTTACCTCGTGGAGTGTTCCAGATTCTCATCCTTGAGGAATCTGATCCCATCCCTGAGCCTCTTCTAAGACCAAGGTTGATGAATTTTCTATTTACCATCAAAATTGGGTAAGAGAATATTTAAAGATGTCCCAGTGGTTCACTGGGTGGTAAACATATGCCTCCCCTGCTCCTTTTGTGGAAGAGCAGCTCTATCTCTTCTTTATCAGGGCCAAACCCTACTGCTAAGGTGGTGGTCCCTTAGCACACAAAGCACCAAGTGTCCTGCCAATAGCCATAAATGAGAACTCAGTGAGACTTTTGCTATGTCCCCTGATAGAAGCTCTCTGCTTTTGGAAATCAAGACCTCTAAGCCTGCAGAGCCCAGAGCTGTGGGTTCCCGGGGGTGATGATAAGCAGAGATACCATCCCCAAGCCTGCACCTCAGTGTCACTTCAATAGGTCATGCCATCACTCTGGCAGACCGGCTCCATCTAGGTAGTGCCATAGGAGATCAGATGAGTATATCCCACTGCCGTGTCCCTTCTGGCATACCTCCCTTGCCATAAGATAGGTCCCTTGAGTGACATGATGTGATACAGAATAGTTCAAAAAAGCCCTCAGATGCAAATGGTGGTGCAAGCTGAGGCTCTGTAGGCAGAAAGGCAAACCCTGGAATATAATTTTTCAAGTTAGAATGAAATTTTGCCCTTCTAACAATGTAGCTAACTTGCAACCAAGTGGATAGATAGTTGGTGATCTCAAAGGACAATATCGTATTTGGGATTGTTCTCTGTTGCTAACAGATTGCACATATTATTTTGGTGAGTGGGACACATATCTAGCCCCAACCACCACCATGCCTACTGCATCCATGCACCCATTATGCCAGCACTACGGTGATCGATGGAAGTGGCCAGTTGATGTCAACTTGCCTAGTCGATCCATATTCTTGTTTGTCTAATGCCTTTTCTGGTTTTCGATGCTCCCTGGTGGATGTTAACCTGCGATACCAAGATCTTCACACTTCATGCCCATTCCCACAAGAATGCGTCTTCCCCAAACCTCCTTGTTTCCCAATCTTCTTCCTTCTGGCTCCATTCGGTCAAGCCATTTCCCACTGTCCATGAGTTTATATATATTCCCTTTCCCCACAATGCAGGTGAGAAGGTACGCCATTTGAAGCTATGCTCATAGGGAGCATTTCCACTAATCAGTGATTTCAAGATCACCCTTGAGTAGGCTTTCTTGTGTGGCAATCCTCTTTTGATTTGCAGCCACATACCAAGGCAACCCATTCACAGACCAAACCAGGCCCTTTATATCCTCCATCAGCTGGTCATAAGGGACCCCCATGGAGTCACTGGTGTGCAACAAGGGACAGGCGGTGCCATGGTGGGAGATGATGACACAGGGTCTGATCACACAATCTACTTGTGCCCCCTGGCCCTGCTTATGTCCAATCTCAAGTGCACCCCTTCCATCTTGCAATGGTTTACTTCTGGGTCTACCCACTTACCATTATAACCTATTGAGTCTGACAAAAACAGTTTATGATGGGCAATCCTGGCCCTATAACCATTTGATGACTAATAGGAAGAATCCCAAAGCAGACCACGAGCTGCATTTCATAACGTGTACATCTGTTCTCTGGGTCCTCCCACCAAACTTGGTCATTTGGTGGTATTTCTGACCTTATGTGGTATTTCCACTCTGTTGTGCCCATTTATTTGGGCCCTTTCATCCTTTCTCCCACCAACTGTCATGGGAATTCATTTCGACTTCATTTGATGTGGATTACTTCTTTCTCCAAGTTTCTGAGAGCCATTCTAGCAGAATATTAGCAGCATGCTAGGATCCTTACCAGACATCCTGCATCCTAGGAGAATGCTCCCATTTCAATAAATTCCCCCTTATATAATTTTACATTCCACTCACCTAGATCCAGTAGTCCCAGAACCTAGTCCCTCAAATAATGCCCCACATCCTGCCAGTATCTGTTGGCTAGATCTTGCAGTTCCTTCAAGGCACAATGCCTTTCTTCCTCTAGCAGAACCAGCAATTCCCCAGCTGGGCGACGGTGTGATTTAATCCTATCCATTGGTCTGACTGCCAAGGGAGGGGAGGTGGGGACAGATCTTGAAGGGAAGGGGGCACATTTATTTTACAAGACTTAGGCCCAGAGGGTTTAGGGGAATCTGGAGACTCCAGATGTTCAAATACAGCAACTCTTATCTTAAGGCCCTGTTCCACCCAATCAGAACCCTGGCCTGGCACAGCACACCTCTCTAGATTGAACATTGAACCTTCCCTGAAACTCCACTGACGTTATGATGGAGTTCTAGCCCTGATCTTCAACTTTCTCTGCCCTCTAATGATAGGAGATGAGGCTCAGTTTTTACCCAATCAGTGAAGCCTTGTGGTTTTCACATTGAGCCTTTAATTACTAACCAATTACTCTCTTTTTCCAAAGCATTAATTGCCCTCAGCAATATTGCCATCTGATACCACTGTTCTTATAATTACCAGTTCCCCATATTTCTCAAATGCCTGATACCTTTGCCCACTAGCACATTCCCTGCCACCATGTGAGTTCACCACTGCTACCTTGTGCCAGGATCTAGCACTGCTCCACCTACCCCTAGAGATGGGAGACCTCATTATCGGTGGCGATCAGGTGATCAAGTTCTAGAATCCCATCTCAGTATCCCTTTCTCGGACCACTACTGGTACAAACTGTTTAGGCTGGGTTCTCCGAGATTAGACTTTGGATCTGAGATTTACATACAGGAAAATTATTAGTGTACACACTAGGAAATCACCCTTTGTAGAAGGGAAAGCAAAGGAAAGAAAAGAGGGGTGGGCCCAGGGAGAAGTTGGACTATGATGCAGTCACAAGTAAGGCCTCAGCCAACCTCACAGAGAGCTCTGAAGCCCATTTGCACATAGAAGTTGTCCGAAGTAGGAGTGAGGCACGCAGACCTTGGCACCCCTGAAAGCCAATCTTCAGATACAGGCTGCCCCAGCGAAGAGGCATGACTTGGGTGAAGGGGCTCACGTGGGCAGAGGCAATTAGCAGAGAGGGCTGACAGCTGAGGGCTATCAGGCTGCACGTGCAGCAGCTGGGGGAGTAAGCCCTTCACCCCTGAGGGAGATCTGGGGGTACAGCAGTTCTCTCTCTTCTTAACTGCATGACCTTGGGTAAGTCAACTCTGCCCTCTGGGCCTTCGTCTCCTGATCTGAAAAGTAGAAATAACAATAATGCCTACCTCATAGGGTTGTCATGAAGATGAAATAATAACGTGACGCACCTTCCCACACAGCCTGATACATAATCACCACTGTGTCTTTTTGTAGCTGTGAAAACCTTAGGGTGTATACGGGAAAGCAGGACTAAACTAGAGGCTACAACCTGTACAACAGGTTGCTACACCGTGGTCAGTGGGAGCTTAGAAGAGGTGAAGCTCAGGGGCGCCTGGGTGGCTCAGTGGCTGAGCGTCTGCCTTTGGCTCAGGTTGTGATCCTGGGGTCCCAGGATCGAGTCCTGCATCCGGCTTCCCAGGGGGGAGCCTGCTTCTCCCTTTGCCTGTGTCTCTGCCTCTCTCTGTGTGTCTCTCATGAATAAATAAGTAAAATCCAAAAAAATAAAATAAAGAAAAGAAGAAGAGGTGAAGCTCAGGGAAGCCAAGAACAGTTTTAGAGAGGACGCGGCCAACGATACACGGCATTTAGCAGGATGCACCAGAAGAGGACGGCTTCCCAGTAACATAGAACATGAACAAAGGCCCAAGGGGCAAAGATGGCATTTGCAGGGCAGTGGGGCAGTCATCCTGGCTGCTGCAGCGCTTCCTGTCCAGAAGCCAGCTGAGAGGAGGGTGGGTTCTGGAAGCTTAGAAATCCAGGCGGGAACAGCTGCTCTGGAGACTCCAACAGACCATAGTACAGGTGGGCTCAGAAGCGATGTGAGAGGCATCCATCCCTGAGGAAGAACACGCCTTGGGCAGCAGCGGGAAAGGAGAGAGGATGGAGACAGAGAAGGACAGGACAGACAGACACAAAGCGGAGACACATGCCAAGGAGAGAGAAGGCCGAGAACAAATTGGGATTAAAAGCTCGACCCAGGGAGGCAAAGAGAAAACCAGGAATGAAGAAATATGGACTAGCACCTTAAGAAATGATGGTCTTTTAATTTCAGAAGCTCCGATACAAAGAATTAGTTTTGCAGTTGGGGGGTGGAAATAACAACAATAACTTAAAGCTAGGTCAGCTGTGTTACTTCCTCGGGAAACAATACAAATAACACTTATTAAGGTGCCCAGTGTTTTGCTATATTATAAGTAGTTCTAAATTAATGTCCCTTCCCAAAATGCCTACTTTTCCAACAGGTGCAATATGACACCATCTGCCCAACAAAGCAGCTAAATGTCACTAACTTCATAAGAAAATGTAACTGGCTGTTTGGGGCCCTAGTTTATTATGATGATATTTAATAATTTGTACTTATATAGCATGTAGGGGCATAAAATGAGTTATAAATGTTAACTCTAACACACAATAACTCCTTAGAAAGACAGGAAACATGACACTCCCCTTTTAACAGATCCATTCATTCAACAAACATTTATTGGGCTCCTACATGCGAGGCATTGTAATGATGCAGAAATTTGGCTCCGTGAAGTTTGAGGGCCTGCTCCCGGAACAGAAATGAGAGCCTCCCAAGGGCAGGAACCATGACGTTTCCTCCCTGCCCGTCCCAGGGCCCAGCGCTGCACCTGGAAAAGGAGAGTCATTTCATAAATGTGTGTAGATTTTTGATAAATTAAATACCCGAAATTAGCTATAATTCTATGCCACTGTTATTAAAAACATAAACCCAGAAACGTTTGCCCTCTGAGCCATCGCTAGCCACTGGACCTTACTTCCCGTAGAAACCCCTCACCTAGTGCTCCTCTGCTCTTCCACATGGTAAAAACACTCACTCCTCCTCTGAACGTTGTGAAACATGCAATTTCTCTAGGCCTTTGCATTTCCTGGGGACGAGGTTGAGGCTAAGGCTGGGCCCCACGCTAAGAGTGGCTTTTTTTCTGGAAGATTTTGGCTTCTCTGCAGATTTTTATACTGCGCAGAAAAAATAGAATTCTGGATGGAGAAATCGCTCCCAGTCCACATCCTCTCGTTAGTTCGGGCTGGGTGTGGGAAAGTTGCAGTTGGCAGTTCTGATCCATAACGAGGTCCCGACCGCTGTCATCGAGTGGCCGGCAGGAAACAGGACTCTTCAGGACACTGGGCTTCTCCTAGACTCGGGCCTGAACCGCCGGCAAGATTCTTCACGGGGTGTGTCTGGTAACTTCGCCGCTGCTCACGAGGCCCAAGACATCCACCGTGTGCCATTCCCAACCCCGGGTGAAACGGAGAGAAAGGCAAAGTCACAAGTCTGTGCCCGAATCGTGCATTTCCCCCCTCCCACACCCCAGCCTGGGTGCTCTCAAAGAGCTGGACCGCCGGGCACCTGGGTGGCTCGGAGGGCTGAGCGTGTGCCTTTGGCTCAGGCCGCGGTCTCGGGGTCCCGGGACGGAGCCCCCGTCAGGCCGCTGGCTCACTGGAGAGTCGGCTCCTCTGCCCTCTTCGTCTCCCCCTGCTCATGCGTGATCTCTCTCCCTCTCTGTCCGTATCCCTGTGTCTCAGATGGATAAATAAAATCTTTAAAAAATAAAATAAGGGCAGCCCCGGTGGCTCAGTGGTTTAGTGCCACCTTCGGCCCAGGCAGGGCCCGATCCTGGAGACCCGGGATCGAGTACCACGTCGGGCTCCCTGCATGGAGCCTGCTTCTCCCTCTGCCTGTGTCTCTGCCCCTCCCTCTGTGTCTCTCATGAATAAATAAATAAAATCTTTTAAAAAATAAAATAAAATTTTTAAAAAGCTAGACTGCTACTCCAGGAAGGTGGCCTCTGCTCTCAGGACCCAGGTGACAGCACCACGCCACAGGGCCTAACTGGGAAGCAGAGTCTCTCCCAGCCTGAGGGGCAAAGTGGCACCTAAAGGTGCAGGTGTCCCCACCCCAAGCCTGGAGCCACTGCCCTGGGGACGGTCGGAGCAGAAGATCCATTTTTGCAGATGTCAAAAATTAGGCCCCAGACACCCCTTAGGCCAAACTGCACCCTGAATAAGTCGCTGGTGGTTTCAATGACACAGGTGGTCGTTTCTCTTTACCTTTCGCCTCCTGACTTGGCTCAGTGAATGACTGTATGAACCCGCTGCTGCTCTCTAAAGGCCGCCAGATGATTCTGCGTAAACAGAGCGCATCTGACAATGTGTCGTCCTGGCAAGAAGAGGACCTGCTTCCCTCCTTCTTTAAAAAAAAAAAATCTGTCCTGCACCGCTTGCCTGCAATTTACATAGAGGGGAAAAAAAAAAAGCATCTCCGAGTCTCTCTCCCCTGCTCGTTGGGGGGGGGGGGGGCGGCAGGGAGGAGGGTGGCACAGTCTGTCTGCGGCTGAGCCCACAGTCGTGCAGGCAAGTTAATATTTCCAGGGCCCTGCGTGGGATACCTTTCCCAGAATTCATGTTCTCAATGGGAAACTTGAAATAGCGCGTGAGAGTTACCCTAAGTAGATTTAAATAATTAAATTCAAAAATTCTCAAACCACTTGCTGTTTCAAATTTATTTCTTTAATAACAACTCTTAGCAACAGACTGGATTAAGATTTCATTTATTCGAAATTTAAGGTCTATCCAGCTCTGGGTGTTGTTTTTTAAGTATTTAAGGGGAAATTTGTGCGTGGTGAAAACGAAGAGACTGCAGCATGATACATTCATTTCCTCTCTGGGAAGCAGGGCCGGGCCTGGACGCTGCAGCTGTTCGGGGCGGCGCCCCGCAGACGACCCTGCGTCTCCCCACGAGGGGAGATCGGGCCGGCCCCACACCCCCAGCAAGAACTATTTCCTCAGTGGCGCCAGGCACTTGGGCAGAATCATCTGGGGTGGTTTTCATGTGGCAAAGCAAAGCATCCTCTGGGATTCCAGAGAGACGTCTAAGGATCGTTTTCATCCGTGACCTCAACCCGTGGCCCACAGCAGGCCCCAAAGGCGGGGAGACCACGGTGGCCCGAGCCGGGTTTGCTGACCCCCGAAATAACCCGCCCTGCTTCCAGGCAGCCGTGCTCACAGCCTCTCGGAAAACAGGTGCTCCATCGCAGGTAACAGCCCCACGGTCCTTACTATTCACGCTAACAGTTTTACAAACAAGTGACTTTCTTATACATTCATCGCCACCCCCAGGCATTCATATTCTTTTTAAGTACAGAAACCTTAATTAGATTTTGACCACAGACCCGGATTTGACTTACCCTGACAGGGTTTCCATTAGTGTAATCTGTGGGGGAATTCACTGTTTTAACATCTGTGTGCCTGAGGCCTATCTCACATTTACTGCAAAACTCTGAAAAGCCTCCCTTGTATGGCTGTATGTTTCCTCATGCTCCCAATTTCACAGAAGTCATTTCAGCACCAAACGGTAATTAGCAAAGGGATGGGCCTCAGCTGACATGAATGCAATTTATTGTTTTCCACGAGGCCCTGAACCAAGCAAACAAAGAACGCAGTCTAGCTGTCTGGCATTTTATTAACTTGTATTGTGCAGTGCACCTTACTGAAGGGAGATCTTCAGGAGAAATTCAGCAGTTTGTGTGTGGCAACGCGCAGACTTTGGAAGAATATTAATTTCAGTTCAATTAGGCAAGTTTTGTGGTACCTCGGTCTGTAATAGAGGACAGCCACTTTTATAATTATCTTCCATATTAACTTTATCATCACCAGACTTTTGCATAAATGCAACCTTTCATCTTTAAAATGCCAACACTTCTTCAATTTTGGCAACCGTACAGCACTGCTAATTATTTGCTCATTATGTGTGGTTAACTGATGAATCATTAATAAATGAATGAATGGCTAATATATTTTTATGGTAATTGGAGATATAACTGATTGCAGACTTCCTTAGCTTCTCAAAACGGCACTGAATGAACAGTGGCTGCCTAATTGTTTACAGATGATATTTACGCCCCCACCCAGTGTTTTTCCCACAGTCGTGGTTTATCACGGGCGTGGTCTCACGGGGCCAGGGGGGCGGCTGGCCGAGGTCGGTCTGGGCAGCGGGGAGCGGGCAGCAGCACAACCACGCTGTCTCTCCCTGTGTTCCTGTCACCTCGTTTGTTTCGGCTCAGCTGACACGTAACCACGTATGGGCCTCAGGGCCACTCGCTAGCGATTCGCAGCGGGTTCCCTTCTCCAGGGCGTTGGCAGGGCCAGGGCCCTAACACTGCTGTGGTTACCCCCACAAAGAGCCGGCTGCTGACACACAAACACGCACCCATCCGGCTGCCGCTTGTCTTGCCTGGCACAGCCAACGGACCGGTGTCGCCCGGGGCCACCCAGCCTGGTGTCTCTGTGGTTGAGCTAAAGGAGACCCTTGGCAAAGTTTGGTTAGAAGCCCGGACTTGAACGTGCACCGCGAACAGAAATCAGCCAGAGGTCCTTAACCCCGCTCCCTGACTCGCCATTCCGTGGCTGCCTAATGGGTCTGGAGAGGACAGCTGTGTCACAGAACGTCGGTCTGGAGCGCACGCACATCAGTCCCCACCTCTAGGTTAAAGACAAAGAGTCTGTATGTGTTGACGATTCTTGTGAAAACGAAAGATAGAAGACTGGCCGAGTAAGGCTTGTTTAGCTTTATGCAAACAGACGGAAGATCAAGTTAAAAATGCAAAGGAGATTACCAGTTCTTAATTATAATTATTTAACCAGGTGGGTAGTTTCTCCTAATGAACATTTCCATGAAAACAGAATAACTAATGACAGTCTTAAAGAAGCCTTTGTCTTTCCATGTACTAATGATCACATTTATAAATATGCAGCAAGGCCCCCGTGTACATTGCTAATGATAAGTAATTAAGCACCAGGCGTGGGAAGCCAGTGAAAAGGGTCATGTTAATGCAAGAGAGGAAATTAAAAATGCAATAAAATAAGTTGCCTAGAAAAGATTAAATAAACTTCTGGCTTCTCCTCCTTCCAGAAGGAGAACGAACGGTTTCCCCATTCTCACAGTAGTGCCATGTCAAGCCATGCAACAGCTGGTTCTAGAGTCACTCCGTGCAAGAGATCGCCCGGCCCCCTGCCCCCATCCCCATCTTCTACTAGTTTGCAGGCAGGGGGCGTGGCTTCACAGGGCACTTGGGGTCACTGGATGAGGAAGGAGGTGGACCCCGACAAAAAGGAAGGAGTTGGCCTGCAAGGATGGGGACCTGCCACCATCAAAATAAACCGGATTTTAACCGGTTTAAACTGGTTAAAACCCCCACACCCCCTCAATCTGTCCGTGAGCCCCTGCCCTTCATCCTGCTCCTTGGCCAGGAGTGAGTGACCCATGGCCTTGGTGAAGCTGCCCTCCTCTTCCCTCGCACTGCAGCCCTGGTCGGGGAGAAGGGGCGGGTGCTACTTGTGGTTTAGTGGGTTTGTTTCTTTTTTTTTTTTTTAATTCAATCTGGAATCAGAAAGCTGTGGATTCTGGCAATTGGTCCTTGTGCCCTCCCCCTCGTCCCTGCTCTGGTCCCTTGTTCCCCATGGCCCTGTACCCCAAGCACCACCCCACAGACTGGGGACCAGCCCCCTCCCCTGCCTAAGTCTCTCCTTTATCTGGGGAGGGAAGAGGAGGAGAGGGGAGGGGACCTGCCCCCTCCTCAGGCATCCAGGAGGGCCCTGCCCCCATGGGCTTTACCCTTTGCTGTGCGCTCTCTCCCCGACACATTTGTTAAAATCAAACCTGAATAAAACTACAAGTTTAATATGAAAAAAAATTGCCATCGCTGATACGCCACTTGTTTATTAAACCATTCGGACCAGCCTGGGTTTTTCTCATCTTTTGGCCGCCAAGGAGGCCAAGACGGGTGCCTTTTCCAACACAGGAGGGTAGTCTCTCTTCGCGTGGCCGGCTTCCCCACCAGACCCCGCACCCCTGAAGATGAGAGCGTGACCCTGAGCTGGTAGACACGGCAGCCCTCGCACCTAGTCTTGGTGAGGTTAGAGCACCCCGAGAGTCCTCAACCTCCCCCCAGACCAAGCAGCTCTGCCCCTGAAAACCACGTGGGCCCAGGCCAAGGGCATGAGGCATTTGTCGCCCTCACTCAGGTCCTGAGAAAGGCACCTGTTCTTTCTTCCGTGCACCATGATGCAAAGGGACAGAATTGTGAGGCTTTAACACAAAAGTAGCCTTTGCGTAAATAAATAAATAAATAATTTTAAAAATCACAGAGCTGACGTAAGACTCCTGTTTGGTGATGGAACAGGAATCCCAGCATCTCTATTAAGCGTTAAAAACGCGTAGAACGAGCCAGAGGCCTTCTCGCCTGGAGGGGACTTGTATTCGGATCCCCAACACTCTTAAATAAGAATAATTTTGATTCCTTTTTTTAAAGTGTGTTAGTGAAGCTCTTAAACCACTGAAGTTTTTTTTTTTTCCTTCAAATATTTCAAACTCACTGATTCCGGCTCTCAAGGCTTCTACGTCCCCCGACTCCTCATCTGCTTAATCCCTCAGTGCGGGGAATCTAATTTTCTGCCACCGCAGTCCAGGGTGAGCTCGGAAGCAGCCTTGCCCTGAAGAGAACAGCAGCAGCAAACAAAAATTAAACCGTGCTTGGATCTTTGGGGTAGTGTTTCCTTTCCAATTTTTTTGTCCCCTCGTCTTTTTTTCTTAACTGAGTTCTAAGAAGCCAGTCATCGGGCAGAAAATCCAAGGCTTGGATCTCCCTGCCCTGTTTTAATATTCCTTCTGAATTCAAATGAACCATTTTCTTTTACATAAAATCTTCCACAAGGCCACGCTTCTTTTGTTATCAGAGTGTTGTCATCGGGGAGCCTGCGTGGCCCTCGAAAGGCAGTTCAGCCCCTGACCAGTGCGGGCCTGGATTTGTGTTGATGTCACCGCGGCCGCTAGGCAGGGGGCTCTGGGGAGGACCGGCCAGCTCCGGTGCACACGGAAGGCGCCTCCCCCGCGAGTGCACACGGAAGGGGCGAGTCCCACGGGTGCACACAGAAGGGGCGAGTTCCACCGGGTTCACACAGAAGGCACTCTACCACGGGTGCACACGAAGGCGCGTCTCCCACGGTGCACACGGAAGGCGCCTCTACTACAGGTGCGCACGGGAGGCGCGCGTCCCACGGATGCACATGGAAGGCGCCTCCCCCACGGGTGCACACGGAAGGGGCGTGTCCCACGGCTGCACACGGAAGGTGCGAGTTCCACTGGGTTCACACGGAAGGCACCTCTAATACGGGTGCACACGAAGGCATGTCTCCCACGGGTGCACACAGAACGTGCATGCCCCACGGGTGCACACGGAAGGGGCGTGTCCCACGACTGCACACGGAAGGTGCGAGTTCCACTGGGTTCACACGGAAGGCACCTCTAATACAGGTGCACACGAAGGCATGTCTCCCACGGGTGCACACAGAACGTGCATGCCCCACGGGTGCACACGGAAGGGGCGTGTCCCACGGGTGCACACGGAAGGTGCCTCCCCCACGGGTGCACACGGAAGGTGCATGCCCCACCGGGTGCACACAGAAGGCACCTCTAATACGGGTGCACACAAAGGCGCGTCTCCCACGGGTGCACACGGAAGGGGCGTGTCCCACGGGTGCACACAGAAGGTGCGAGTTCCACCGGGTTCACACGGAAGGCACCTCTAATACGGGTGCACACGGAAGGGGCGTGTCCCACAGGTGCACACGGAAGGGGCATGCCCCACAGGTGCACACGGAAGGGGCGTGTCCCACGGGTGCACACAGAAGGTGCATGCCCCACGGGTGCACACAGAAGGTGCATGCCCCACAGGTGCACATGGAAGGGGTGTGTCCCACGGGTGCACACAGAAGGTGCATGCCCCACGGGTGCACATGGAAGGGGCGTGTCCCACGGGTGCACACAGAAGGTGCATGCCCCACGGGTGCACATGGAAGGGGCGTGTCCCACGGGTGCACACGGAAGGGGCGTGTCCCACAGGTGCACACGGAAGGTTCCTTCCCCACAGGTGCACATGGAAGGGGCGTGTCCCACGGGTGCACACAGAAGGTGCGAGTTCCACCGGGTTCACACGGAAGGCACCTCTAATACAGGTGCACACGAAGGCATGTCTCCCACGGGTGCACACAGAACGTGCATGCCCCACGGGTGCACACGGAAGGGGCGTGTCCCACGGCTGCACACGGAAGGTGCGAGTTCCACTGGGTTCACACGGAAGGCACCTCTAATACAGGTGCACACGAAGGCATGTCTCCCACGGGTGCACACAGAACGTGCATGCCCCACGGGTGCACACGGAAGGGGCGTGTCCCACGGGTGCACACGGAAGGTGCCTCCCCCACGGGTGCACACGGAAGGTGCATGCCCCACCGGGTGCACACAGAAGGCACCTCTAATACGGGTGCACACAAAGGCGCGTCTCCCACGGGTGCACATGGAAGGGGCGTGTCCCACGGGTGCACACAGAAGGTGCGAGTTCCACCGGGTTCACACGGAAGGCACCTCTAATACGGGTGCACACGGAAGGGGCGTGTCCCACAGGTGCACACGGAAGGGGCATGCCCCACAGGTGCACATGGAAGGGCGTGTCCCGCGGGTGCACACGGAAGGTGCATGCCCCACGGGTGCACACGGAAGGTGCATGCCCCACGGGTGCACACGGAAGGTTCCTTCCCCACAGGTGCACACGGAAGGGCGTGTCCCGCGGGTGCACACGGAAGGCGCCCCCCCGCCCCTGCTCCGGGCCCGGGTGTCGGGGGGCAGCGGGTGCGGGCGCCGGGAGGGCCCAGCCCCGCCGCGGGGACGCCCGCCCGCACCTCCCGGCCCCCGCCGCCCCCGCCGTCCGACCCGCGCCGCCTCCCAGGCCGGCGGATCCCGGGCCCCCGGGGCCCCTTCGCCCTAATGGACAATTAAAACGACCTTCGGTTCTCACGGCCTCGGCGTTTCGCAACGCGCGTTGCCCGACCCAACCCCTGAAGCCGCGCCGAAGGCTTTCCCGGAGGCTTCACGCCGCACCCCGGCGTTGCTCGCCCAACTTCCCCCGGAGCTTCTCCCCGCACGCGCACGCGCACACGCGCGCACCCGTTCGCCTCGCGGGCAGCCGCGGACACGGCCTCGGGAGGCTCCTGGGGGTCCCCGCCTCCCGCCGCCCGGGGCTGCGTCGGCGCGCGGCGAGGGGCGGAGAGGAGCGCGGCGCCCGCCCCGCCCGGAGGGGGGCGCTGTGGCCCCCGCCGCCGCCCGCCGCGCACCGCCCGGGAAAGGCTTCCCCGCGGGGAATGGGCGCACGGCCGCGCCGGCCGGGGGTAGGGGTGCCCGACTGAGCAAGCAAGCAACGGTGCGGCACGCCTGCGGGGCGTAGTTGCACTGAAAAATATTCGTTGTTGACCTGAAGTTCAAGCACATCTCGGGGTTCTCTATTTTATCCCGCAACCTCGTTTTGTGGTTTTACAGACCAGCTGCACACTGGGCCCTTGGATAGTCCAGGGGGGCTGGGTGCCCCTAAGGGTTAGGCAATAATCTAGACACTTACACTTATATTATTCTTACTCATAAATATCCTCGTTCAACAGTAGGAAAATAGACTGTGGTTCCGTGAGCCCCTCCTGAGCCTCAGACCTCCCTGGGTGTTGGCCCATTTCTCAGACTGTGAGTGTCTCCAGAGGGGAGGCAGGCCCCTGTCCCGAAGGGTCTCTTTCCCACAGTCAGCCTTCTGCAACCCGCGTCCTCGCCCACAGATGTTGAAACAAAAGTCACAACCAAGGTGACTATTTTTAGGGGTTACCAGATTAAACCACAGCTGGGCCTTTAAGGGCTAGAAGTGCCTACATTCTGAACTGCTATTCATACCCACTGAAATGTTAAAAAGGTCAAAAACCAAGTTTTGCGTTACTGTTATCTGTCTGCCATTAAAAAATAAAAAAGAAAAGAAAAGAAAGAAAAGGCTATTGCCTTGGGAATACTGTACATATCTGTTACCAACAACTCTGAAAACCACCTCTGCAAGCTTGTCAGTTAAACCAAATGTTAAATGGAAAATATTTGGCGGGATTTAAAATTAGACCCACACACATTACTTACAGATGTTTCCATGAAAAACACTTGAAACTGAACCACACCAAGTAATAAACCCCACAATGGTGTATTTTTTATACCCTAAGTTAATTTTTATTATATAAGTAGCCATATGAAGAAGGTATTGCATACTGCTTAAATTAAATACGGAGGAATGAAATCAGCAGTATCCCTTTACAGCATATGGCCCAGCAAATCAAATTACAAAGCTTTCCACATCTCATTAACTGCAATGAGTACAGTGAGTTTTCTAATAAGTCACATCTTTTTCATGTGAGTGGTGAGCAGTGACTTATTGTAAGAATTCACGGGATGACCCTTGTGCTGAAATTAAGAACTAATCTAAAATGGGCAGGGTCATCTGGTCAAGACTGATCATAACATTTCCTCATTATTGTTTTAGTTGGCATTGAAGCATATGTTTTCCTGGTGCCCCAGCTGAAAAATGCCTTTGATAATTTCACTGACAGCAAATAACCCACACACTGCCATTTAATGAGTTCGGGCAGGATTAGCTGACAATAAAGAATATAGTATAAATGTTTTTATTAGAACTGATTTATTTTTTAGCTGGAAAAGAAGAAGACGACGACGGCGACGACGACGAAGAAGCCACATGGAAATGCTGAGCTGACTTCTCCCCCTCGAGATGGCGGAGATGGCCCTGACAGTGATGCAGGTAAAAGGCGGGAGGTGTATACTGTGAGCCCAGGGCTGGCCAAGACCGTGCCTTTGGGCTGCAAATGGTGAAAAGGCAAATACCAGCTGGAACCCACACTCAGATGTCGGGTTCCTCCTTTGCACAACAAGGAGAAAAATACTTCTACAATTGCTCATCATGTGGCCTTTGGTTGAGATGAATTACCAATTTACAACCTCTTGTGTTTGGAGAGAAGCAAACTGTGCTCTTCTGAGGCGAGAATCAGGAACCTAAAATCATTCAAGCCTTCTTGTTTATAAGGCCAGAGTGAGGCCAAAAATCCATTTCCTTCTGTGCTCTAAGCCCTTTCAACGACGAGTTTCTCACCATCTGCACTAATAAATATGGACTGGTGTGTGTATAACCATACACTGAGAAGAAGGGAAGAGTGAAAGGATTTTAAATGGTTGCAAATTGCTCTCCTGCTGAGATAACAGCAGTTTGCATGTGAGCCTCAGTTGTGACACATTAAGAATGGGCATTTGGCTTCTTTTCACACAGCTGTGAGAGAAGGGTAGGTTTCTACTGGAGAGAAAAGGGGTCTGTTCTTAGGGAGACAGGCTTGCTAGTGGCATCTTGCCCAGAAGCTCTCTCTTCACAGCTCCGATGATGGGGACTGGAGACAGGATAAGCAGACCAGTCCAGGCACTGGGAGGGAAGGGATCCTCGGGACTGGGGAGGTGAGCCCTGAGATGGGGGCCATTCGCCCCAAGCCTCAGGGGAGACCAAAGGTATCAGAACGAAGGCAAGACCAGAAAGTTGATGTAGCCGGCCTGTAAGAAAGTTACCCTTGAGGTCAAGATGAGTTGCTGGGAAGATCTGGACACTTAGGCACAGGTGGACATAGGAAAAGCTGCCCGGCAAAAATTCCACCAGGAAGAAAGTAGGAGAGGTTAATGGGGCCTGGCAGTGAGTGCAACACAGAAAAGCTCCCAGGGCTAACGGAGACTCAGAGGCGTCCTCCGAGACGAAAGAAACGACTCCCTTCTCGCAGCATAATGCAGTATGCAGTCATCGGAGCTTCCGGACTGCCCAGCAAACTGAAGAGTCGGGGGAGCAGAAAAGCAGCCACCGAAGGGAGCACCGTGAGCATCTGTACACCAGGAAGGACACTCTACTCTGGCAGAGGCTACGGAGCATAAGACTCTTTGGTCTGAACACTTAGAAATACATCCTCTGGCAGAAAGCAGCCCACTCCCAGATGGGTACATGGAACCCGAGTCTCCTACCTCCCCTCTCAGGAGATGAAAATGTGAGAGGACAGGGCCCCGGAAAGCAAGGGGGACTCTGAAGCATCACGCCCAAGGAGGAGACCGAGAGCAAGAACTGGAAGGGAGGGGCTCCCAGGTGGCCCAGTAGGTAGAGCGTCTGCCTTTGGCTCAGGTCACCATCCCAAGGTCCTGGGTTGAGCCCCCACATCAGCTCCCTGCTCCACGGGGAGCCTGCTTCTCCCTCTCCCTCCCCCTGCTTGTGCTCTCCCTCTCGGTCAAATAAATAAATAAAATCTTTAAAAAAAAAAAAAAAAAAGAAGAGGAAGAGGAGGAGGAGGAATAAGGAGGAAGAGGAGGAGGAGGAGGGGAGGAGGAACTGTAATGGAAGCAAAGCGCTGGCCACTGAGCCCAGGCAGACAGTGAGCCCAGGTTTGGAAGACAGGGGTGAGAAAGATCACTGAGGAGGGGAGATGCTTCAGAAGTGGCTACAGTTGAGCCCATGGGAGAGAGGGGTCCGTTAAGGGTGCCAAGCCTTCCGGGACACCCAAGACAAAATGCTAGGGTGGGGGCCTGGGGGTGGTCAGTACAACCCCTGGTATTAAATACAATCCTTCTCCCCCAGTCCCTGGTGAGAAGGGTTTAGTAGTCCCCAACCAAAGCAGCCGGTCGGGGGAATGGCACGGGGTCAGCGTCCTTCTAGGTCTGCAAAATGAACCCGCAGGAGAGCGTCTGTCATCCCCTTTCATTCTTCCACGGTCACGGAACCTGCCAAGCCCTCGGTTACGCAGACCCTAGCTACTTAACTGGAACCGGGTCAAGGACGATCCCTGAGTATTGCCAGGCAACAGTAACAAACTGACGAATATTTGCACAACTTTACAGTTCACAACGTGTTATCATAACGTTTCTCATGGGCCCTTCTTTGCCGTGCTATGAAGAAGGCCACGTGGCCGCAGAGAGGAAGTAAAGGAGCCAGAGCTCAGACGTGGGTCTTCAGACTCCAAGCCTGGTGTGATTTCTTATTACAGCAAATAGCTTTTATGTACGATTAAGATAACACAGAAATGCTCTGGCGGTCTGAGGAAATATCCGTGTTCTGCTCTCGAGAGAACGTGGTCAGGGCTTGAGGCAAAGTTCTCCAGAAGAGCCCATCTTCTCCTAACGTCCCTCAAAACGTGTCTAACTCTCAGTGTATATTTTGGGCCATCTGCCTTTTTGCCTCCCTGGCTGGTACAGACGGGGCCGTCTTGCCAGGATGACATCCTTAAGACAGATGATCTCCAGGACACTCCCTGCCCCCCTGCTTGGTGGCTGCTTGGTGACTATGCTAGGAATCAGGGCCATAGTCGCTTTGGTGGCAAAAGAACATAAGGAAAAAGAAATTCATGTAAAGGCTTGAATGACAGAAAAAAAGGACCATAATAAATGAACCGGTGTGTTCTTTTTTTTTTTTTTTTTAAAGATTCTATTTATTTATTCATGAGAGACATGGGCGGGGGGACAGAGACACAGGCAGAGGGAGAAGCAAGCTCCATGCAGGGAGCCTGATGTGGGACTCAATCCGGGGTCCCCAGGATCACGCCCTGGGCCGAAGGCAGGTGCTAAACTGCTGAGCCACCCAGGGATCCCCCAGCGTGGTTCTTAAAGCAGCATCAACCAGGAAAACAGCTAGCCCAAAGGACCTGGAATGGAGCTACCAGGCGGTGCCCGCCACATGCCCCTCTGCCCGCCTTCCCCCATTTCTTCCTCTTTTTTTTTTTTTTCATCTCTGCTATTAAGGATGCTCAGGATATAGCCACTGTCTAAAGGAAATAGGAAGCTCACTCCTGTCTGCATTCTTGCCCTCAGCCCTGGCTAGTGTGCAGGACCCAGCTTAAGGGGGGTTCTTGTGGAAGAAGTAAAGGCTCCAGATGAATGTTAAAGGTTGGTTGTGCAAGTAGATTATAAAATTCTGCTCCGTGTAGGAGGCTTTGGAGGTCTTGTCCTCTACCATAGTTCCTGGAGCTTGGTATGAGACTCTCCCCATCCGTTTACCCAAAGCAACCATAGTACAGGATGCCCAAGGCACACTCCTGCAGATCAGGGACAGAAGCGCTATGGGAATGAAGGGGAAAGCAGTTCAAACCTGGGAAAGCATTTCTCCCGTTCCTCCTTTTCTCCTTTCCCTGACCCCCTAAATGCTACCGAGCAGCCCGATGCTATTTCTGGCCGCCTTCCTTCACTCCAGCCTTCTCCCTCCCGTCCCCTCCACGCTCCCACCTGGAGTACCCGCACGTGCTGGGAGCCTCTCCCTCATGTTCTCTGTGCCTTTCCAATTTCCTTTAAAGTTCTCCTCTGTGGCTCCAGGAAGTCTTCAGAGCCCCGTATTCCCAAACTGCAGCCTGCCAAAGCCTTGACATGTACACTGTTTGTGTTTTGAAAAATTCAACAATCATCTACAGATTAAGATTCATAGCATCTTCGGGGCCGGAAGGAACAACTTGAAACAGAATTTGTCAGTTTTCAAACGTTTCTCTAGCTTCTGACAACTCTCGTCTGTAAAGCGAGGGTTCCGGGCCTTTGTTTCTAATGTTCTAGAAGTCGGCAGCTTGCTTAAAGTCACGTGGTTGGAGTTCCAGGACTAAAATCTGGGCCACAGGTACAGCTTCCTCCCTCCCTAAGTCCACACTCTTCATTCCGTGCCGCTGGGCACGCGTAAGTGTGAGCCTGCCTGCCCCCGCTGTGTTAAAGGCCGATCCACTCGAGACCAAGGAGCCATTCTTATCTTTACATCCTTAAATACTTAACATACTATTGGCTACTGAATCATTATTTTCTTAATTGCAGGTGCAAACGCTCTAGCCTTATCCATAATCTGTATCCGCCCACCACAGGCCAGCACCCCCTGCCTCGATGTCATGCAGATCCAAGATTCTTGAGAAATGCTTTTGAACGCTGAAATGAAGGAAGAACCTCCCATATTTGGTTATCTCAATGAGTACTGCTTGCAAGCTGATTGAGCTAGACTCCCTAATTCTCAAGCTGGTTTCCCTTCCAAATGTGCCCTGCCACGGTCTTGGCTCCACCATGAAGTAGCTGTATCACTCAGCAGTCACACAGCCTTGCTTCACCTGCATTTCCCCATCTGTAAAATGGGGATAAATAGGACTTACGTCATAGGGGCACAGTCAGGATTAAATGAGAGAATCCATAAAAAGCCCTGAGAACAGTGCCTGGCGATACAGAGCAAATGCTCAGTAAATATTAGCTACTGTTATTTTAAGCTCTATCTAGCATAAGCTTCGTTACCTATCACTGCGATTCGTGTTTAATTTGTTGACTTTTCAAAAAGACTATAGGCTCATGTCTGTCTTGGTCTGATCCCCGGCACAGTGGTCTGGCAGGGGGTAAGTGTCAATAAGTGTCCGAATGCATCCATCCATGCAAGGATGGGAATACTTTATGGCTGACACACATTTCCACGACCTTTGGACACTCTAAATGAGAGTGTTGACTCATGCTCCTACGCCATTCGAGAAGCAGATGATGGGCCAATTGCCAAACAGTTAAGAGCATAGACCTCAAAGCCAGGGAGAGTGGATATGAATCCGAGCTCCACTACTTACCAGAATGTGATCCTATGTGACTTAACTTCTGTGCCTCTTTTTCCTCATCTGTCAAATGGGAATAATAATAATAATGATAATACCTACCACAGAGGGGTGTTATGAAGATTAAACAAGTTAATGTTCGCAAAGCCCCCAGCATCACATAAATGTTAGCTGCTACCGTCATCATCATCAACAGGGCCTGTGAGCAAAGACACCACACAAAGACCTGAGTGTGAAGAGAGGTGTGTGGCCCTGTGCTCGCGGGGAAACACGGTGCACCAGTTCCAGAGGATCTGTGCGCTGGCCGAAAGGCAGCGCTCAAGATCAACACAAAGCTGTGCCATGACAATTTAGCCGTCATTAATAGTCTGTTGGAACAGTTTGGGGTTCACACAACCAAGGCCACACGTGAGGGTGGGAGGCTACGGGAGGGGCGTTTTGGGGAGAGCATCTGATTTGTAAAATGCAAGCAGGGCCTGGCCCACCAGCTCCCACCACAAACCCCACGCTCCTACCAGGTGGAAGCACACTGTGGCCCAGCCCACACGCCTCCTCAAGTCCCGTGGCTGGGACTGCTCTTCCCTCCCCATCAGCTCCTCCTGACCTGGGTGTTCTCATCATGCTCCAGTTCAAGGCTCCTTCCAAGACCTAGGGTGGCCGTCCTCTTCTTTGTGGCTGTGTCTCCAGAGACACTCTACATCACCACGATGGCTTCCGCTCCCCCTGCAGCCCAAACTCAGGAGGCTGATTTGCAGCTCACCACACTTAGCCACAGACTGATTTTAAAATCAGTCATGATTAGCCATCTCACCCCTATCTACCTGCCTCGAGATCAGATGCTGCCCCTATCTCACAATCCTCTTATAAGGGCCTGAAATCAAAATCTCCTCATGATTGGAATTTATCTGCGAATATGTACTGTGGCTTCTTATAAGAGTGCTCTTCTCAAGTCTTCGCTTAATCTACCTCTCTAATTTATGACATGCAAATGATATTGCAAATCCTATGTTAGGTGCAGAAAGAAAATCGCAACAGAACGTGCCATGGATCCACTACAATCAGTACTTTATTTGTTGTATCTATTGCTGATCATGACCTTCTGATGTTTGTCACCCCTGCCCTTAGACATACACACCATGGAAATGGGTCTCTGAAGATGCATCACAAATGGGTCAGCTTTGCTCAAGATGCATGGGTCTCATGTAATACTACTATTAAGCACTGGTGTGCTTACTCATATAATTTTAGGAAGACGTTTTTAAAACAGTTTTTTGAAGATTTTTACTTATTTATTTTTGTGTGAGAGAGTGTGCATGTGCATATGCATGAATGCAGAGAGGGGCAGAAGGAGAAGCAGATTCCCCACTGAGCAGGGAGCCCTATGTCCGGCTTGATCCCAGGACTTTGGGATCATGATCCCAGCTGAAGGCAGATGCTTAACTGACTGAGCCACTCAGGTGTCCAGCAAGATGTTAATAAATGAATATTATTTCCTTGGGACGGCCAAACTATGGCATCATGGTGACCACAGGAAGGCAGACAGAGGTGCCTGGCTGCCAGTGGAAGAATTTGATATCAGGAAGCATCTCAGAAAGGACCCAGAACACGGTCCATTGGGTTTCTCACTCAATAGAGCAGCATGGAAAGCTCCCCTAGTCTAGTCATGTGCTCACTGCCTGACTCTGGCGGGCAGATTCTCATCCATGTAACGTACAGTTTAAAACATTTTTTTAAAGGGGATGATGTCCCTGTTTAAATTGGCCAGGTGGAGGGGATCCCTGGGTGGCTCAGCGGTTTAGCACCACCTTCAGCCCAGGGCGTGATCCTGGAGTCTCAAGATCAAGTCCCACATCAGGCTCCCTGCATGGAGCCTGCTTCTCCCTCTGCCTGTCTCTGCCTCTGTGTGTGTGTGTGTGTGTCTCATGAATAAATAAATAAATAAATAAATAAAATCTTTTTAAAAAAATTGACCAGGAAGTAGTACAAAGGACAAAATCAAAATTCTTCACGGCTTCCCACGAGTGGCATCACGCTCTTTGGAGAGACAGGGAAGGGAAGGGTAGAGTTACACATGCTAGAATGTGTTGGGTTTGTGGCACGGCTCCTCTGGAATACAAGACAGGCACAAAACCTCTTGAAGCCATTGGGAGTCCAAGGTAAGCTGCTTCACAAACACTCAGCCAATAATAAAATGTTTTGAAAAGCACTTAAGCTTAATGGGTTGAGGTGTTAACTCAGTGGAAGCGTCTGTTACTATGGAGAGGGACTGTGAGAACAGGGCAACTCAACGCCACAGGGCCGGGAAGGGAAGGCCATCAGGAGGAGTCACGCCTCACCCAGCAAACACATAACAAGAGGGCCTCCCAGACAGAACAGGCGGCCACATCGGACCCAGAAGGATGATGATGTCCCCTAGAGGGAAACGTGATAGGTACCAGGATGGTCTCCAGATCCCTTGATGCCTCTTGGTTTGAGTCAGGCTTCTTGAGTCACTACTGTGTCCAGGTCTTCTATGGACCAGAACTTCGAGGACCTACTGAGTCT
This sequence comes from Vulpes lagopus, assembly GCF_018345385.1. Lineage (NCBI taxonomy): Eukaryota > Metazoa > Chordata > Mammalia > Carnivora > Canidae > Vulpes > Vulpes lagopus. The sequence goes on from NC_054826.1 coordinate 150,050,075, forward strand.
TCCAATCCCCTCTTGGCCATTTGCTCTGAAGCTAGGACCTTGCTGAAATGTACAGCCTGGTTTGGGCCTGCTGGTATCACAGGTTCTCATGTTACATGCCTCCAGAATCTCTGACACAAGCCAGGCCATAGACATCATCAGGCCCAGAAGGTTCTCCTGCAAGAATGATGATTTTAGTTCTCCGCGACTACTCACTCAGTAATTAGTCTTTTTATAACGTTGTTTCCTATCAAACATTGCATTCATTGCCTTTAAAAGGATTTCAGTCTCCAAACTTCCTGTGATTGCATCATACCCTGAATGCTCATGTTCTAGCGCCCATGCCATCTGGCAGCCATTCTAGTTCAGGAGCTGTGCATCAATGGGGAAAACTGGTTCATCCTAACACCATTTGACACATGCCTTCCTGACAGTCTTCTACGGTACAAGACACTGGGAGGGGCTGAGTCATCAGCCAGCGAAGTGCCTTCCTGACCCACACTGTTGAGTCATCTGAACGGTATTCAGAACCGTTGCTGTTGGCTCAGCAACAACTTAATGCTCTGAAATTTATCCTGCAACAGAAGTACCCAGTCTCCGAGCCTGAGATTCATAACATTCTTTGAACAGATTTTATATATATTTATATATATATATACGAATATATATATTCATTTTAATGAAAGAATAAAATAATAATAAATATTTATCTACAGAATAAACAGACCTCTGCCAGCCCAGGTAGAGATGATGGGAACTAGGGTTTGATTTTTCTAATTACACACAGCTTTTGGATAGGGGTGGTCGAAAGGACACTTTATTCCTCTCCCCGTAGTCATGATTGCTCTGTTGCAGCTAATCAAACTCTAATTCATTACAAACCAGGACAAGAAACAAAAGAGAAAAATAAATAATGGCTTCTACTGGCCCTTAAAGTCCTATGGGAATCTCTGATTAATGTGGCACCTGGGCCCTGTTACAATGTGCACTCCGCGAGAGCAGAGGCCTTGTCTGGTTTGCTTACAGATATATCTCCAGCACCTAGATGAGCACCTGGCACATTGTGATCACGTAAGTGGTATTTGCTCAATGAAGCAATGAAAGAATGAATGAATGAGCCAGGCCAGAGGCATCGAGAGTGGCAGAGGGGCCAAATTTCATAGTGCATAGAGTATGCAGTTGAAATCAAACACCTTGGGTTGAGTCCCAAGTCTTCTGACTGGATGAACTTGAATAAATTATCTTACTTCCATTTCCTCACCATAAAATGGAAGTAGCAAAAATATATATTCCACAGGGCTATTTTGCAGATTGAATGATGAAATTCCTGTGCAGGTATTTCATAAAGTCGCAGTTGCCCACACTAGCAATCTGGAGGCTCCCTTATATACCACTGGTTCACCTCCTCCCCTGCTCCAAGTACCTGCAGTCCCCACTTCCTCCCCATACCCACCACAACTGCCTTAGCTACATGATTCATCACCCAGAGAGTTCCTGTCCCTTCCTAATGGATTCCCTGCCTTGAGCCTGGCTCCTCTACAGCTCCCTGCTGCCAATAAGCTTCATGGCTAAGTGACCAGTGCATCTGCATGGGGGCCCATACTCAGAAGGACCCCCTCTTTGAGATTTAATGTACTGTGGTTGCCATCTTGAAATTCTGAATAATTTAGTGTTTTGGAAGTAAAGTCCATGAGACAACAAACTATGTGCTGGGGACTTAGGGCCACGTATGCCATAACTTCCACACCTTCTACCTCCTGGGACAGGTTCTCAGCCATCCGATTACCTGTGTTCTGGCACCGGAGGCCCTGCCCAGCCTGCCTTCTCCCTAATCCCTTCCAGTGACCACTGCCAACTCCACCAGCAGCAGGGGCCTGGGCACAGGTGTGGGAGGGTTGGGGTTGGGCAAGCATCCTTCACAATGTCTGGGGGGTTGGGCCTGGTGATGGCTGTCTCCACCCTCGGCTGACAGTGCCATGGTGCATTTGGCAGGTGACTTTGTGCAGGCAAGCCTTGCAACCACCCCAGACCCAGACACCTAGTGCATCCTGACACAGACATACCCTTGTGGGGGCATCTGCCTGCCCATGGTGGGGGCATCAGGCCTCTGCGAAGGGGAGATGCCTGGCTCCATCTGGAGCTGGAGCACAGCCCATTAGTCCAGCAGATACTGAGAGTGGAAAGTGGCAGCTAGTGGGTCACACACGTCCCAAGTCTTGGGGTAGGGCCCCAGGATTCTGTGACTGTCTGCATTTGCCCCATGGGTATCCCTGCACCTGCCAGGAGTAACATTAAATAGCAGATTTAAAAAGCACCATGACCAGTGAGAGACTACAGAATAAAAGGGGAAAAGCTCTTTATTTTAGTACCATTGACAGCTATTTTTTCTTCTTTTTGAATAGGGGGCCCCATTTTTTATTTTGTACTGGGCCCCAGTAGCTGATCCTGGCTCCCAGTATGACCCTTCTAAAGCTTGCCCCTAAAGATGTCTCTCACCAGTGAGACTCCTTCATTGCTTATCCAGGATGTAGGCTGTAACGTTCCAGCTCCCTGGCTAGGCCCCCAGACCCTTCCCCTCCTGGCACATGGTGACTTTCTCATTCCTTTCCACTCATCCACCCTCACCCTTCTCCTTGGCCATTTGAGACTGAACGTGCCTGTCATTGGTCCTCATATATGCTTCCTCGTTACCGTCCCCCTGCTCCCACTTGTATCTGACTATGTGCACTCAAGCCTCACTTCCTCCCACGGCCTTCCTGACTGTCATCGGACCCTCAGGCTGAACCGGGTGCTCCTTGCTGTGCTCCTGCATCAACCGCCCTCCCAGGAGAACCTTAGGCCATGCCCCTCATCTTTGTGTCCTATAATCCCTGAAGTCCCTCCCTGGCCTCTCCATCAGACTCATACCACCCGGTCCTGATAACAGGGACCACGTCTTCTGTGAATTTCTATTCCCAGCCCCAAGCATAGTGCTGCCACTTGCGGGGCGAGGGTGTCTAAATTAGTACTAAGCTGGACATGCTGCCCCACTCTGCTCACTGCCTTCACTGCCTACTTAGTGAAACGATCTGAATCAAACAAACCACAGCAGCCACCTTCTCCAGAGGGAGGGGCCTTTTCAATAACAAAGATGCCCAAAGGTACCATTTTAAATCGATGTTACAGACCCACCCCTTTCTGACCTGGCAAACTTCTATGACCCCGCTGGTTTTAGTCCTTGCTTATCACCAAGCCTCACCACAGAAATTGGAGATAGAAGGCCCTAGACTCATTTTCTTAAGAAAATAAATCCTTTTTTCTCTTCAGCACATTCATGAAGCTCTAGCAACTCTACCCCTCAACTGGGTTGGATCCTCCCTCTTCCACTTTCCTATGGAGGTTAATGCCCCACGTACTAGGAATCATGATCTTGGACTCAGAATCTCAGTGTAAGCTATTTGATCATCTGGTCCTTATTCTACTGTTGAAGGAGGCCAAGTGGCTGCCCCTGCTTCTGACACCCCCGGCCCTTGCTCCATCCACTCCATACGGGCTCTGGTGAACCAGGAATACTTCCTGACTTTTCACGCACTCCTTTCTTTCCCATCTTTCTTTGAAGATATAAAGTCATCCTTGCCTCTGGGCTCCTTTTCCTCGGGATCTCTAGACCATGATGGAACCCCTAAGTCAAAACCCACCAGCCAGGACTCAATGAACCAGGATTCTGGCATTTTCTATTGTCGTTTCTCACCAGTGCTTCCTGCCCTGCCTCCACCCCCAAACATCCCTCAGGTGGTTTTGTAAAAATTGGGAAGGAGGAGGGATGAGACTGTGGATAGCCATCGGCGATGGGACAATATACTTCACTACCGTGGGGGAGAGCCGATGATAAAGAAATGATCCTTGTTGACACGCAATATTGACACAGTAGCCACACAAACCACACTCATTATCTCCCTAAACCAGCCGTCGGCTTGGGGAGCAGCACAATTGCTGCCACCATGATTTCAGGAACGATCCCCTCCTTATTCCACCACCATTCATGAATTGGCTAATAAGCCAGTGAGTTTCTGTTCCAGGCAGAGAGCAATACGCAACTCAGAAGCTTTCCAAACAGTCTGGAAATGGGGGGTTTTATGGTACACATCCCTAGTCACCTTGCTACCAGCCTCGGGCTTCAGATATGTCATTAGATATTCCCTTCAAGAAACACAGGAACCCCTCGATGTGGCCCTCCTCCGCCCCACCCCTCCCGCACTGTCTCCCTCCTGCAGGCACGCTGCTCGAGACTCGCAGAAGTGTGGCCAGGAGAGAGTTAGACTATTGAGTGTGATGCAATACAGCCTGCTCAACTTTTGCATAGCAATTCAGCAAACACAGTTTTAAGCATTCAATTCTACTTCTACAGCTTCTTAAAATTCCCTGCAATATAATTATACTGATGGGAATGCAGAAAGATAATTGCTTTTAGAGGAAAGTTTCTCCTTTGTTCCATGTTCATCTGGCTTCCAGAAATGGAACAAGAGCCCTTGAACAGCAGAAATACGCATCCATGTGTCTCTAGTTATCATTTATTTACAAAGATAGACCTTGACAAATGTAATTTGTTCAATAAAATTAAAAGGATGCACGATAATTCACTTAGACAAAGAGACTTGAAAGGGGACGTCATCGCCAGCAGCGCCGTCCATCATTCCAAATGATCAGCTGACTTTGAAGAACTGGCAGGTGTTCCCCTTTTGGAATGCAGCATTGAAATAGTATTTAGAAGGGGGAAAAAAAGAAAGAGAGCTAGGAATTGGAGCAATTCTTTATTCAGGCAATAATTATACAAATTAGATCTATGAAAGCCAGAGAATGACTGTGCCTTGAACCCTGTCTGTGTGCATAGAACAATGGGGAAATTAATAATTAAATCTATTACATATGCTCATAATTCAATACAAAAGATACCTCAGTAGTTCAAACACTCCTGTATTTTCATTTGAATAAGGCTTTCACACATTCTCCTCATTATATATGTATTATATTTTAAATTTAACAGCTTATTTTGTTGCCTTTATGTTTGAATTAATAAGGGCACACTTTAATGCACTAATGGGGAAATGCATTAGCCGGCTTTGCAGACATAACTTTGAAAAATCTCCAGTTTCCCAGGGGTGAAATCAATTTGCCCCATAACGTGTTGTCTCACAGACACATCTGGAATCTTGGAGGAATAGCTCCCCTCTACAAGCTTCTGATTTGGGCCTCTGTATCTGAAAGAGCGGGAGCCTTTGCTAAGCTGAACAGACACATCAAGATCATCTTCTGGATTTTGCAACCTCTTAGCCAGCTACCATGGTTTTCTGTGCCTGGCCCATGCTTTTTTTTTTTTTTTTTCCAGAGAGCAAAAATAATTCTCCCATGAAAAAGTAAAGGTTTATTTTGAATCCAATAATTCTTTTCTCCTTTTTGCTTTCCCTCTCTCTCTCCCTCTGGCTCCTTCCATCTCCCTATTTTTAACTCTTCATACTACTTCTGAGCCATGGAGAGTGGCAAAGAAGTGGAAGGTAGAGGAGAAAGAAGAGGAGAAAGGAAGGTATATCTTAATGGAGGTAAAGGTGGTGGTGGAGGGGGGCTCTCCCAATTGACGAGGCACCAAGGATTACTGGGGTTCCAGGATAGAGGGAACACTGATGAACGGAAGCACTGAAATGCAAGAGGGCAAAATGAGGTCACAAAGTGGGGGGTCCCTCTTGCTCGGAAGCCAGAGGGACTCCACCGGAGGATGGGATGCGAAGGCTATAGGACCAAAGGAAAAAAATCCACCCCGCAGCCACCAGGAAGAAGAGACAAAGAAGCCAGTTGCTGAGAGAGGGAGAAGGAGAGGAAGCCTAACCAAATGCTCGCATTTTGGTGCAGCGCGCTGCCAGCATAGCTGTGGCGCCCCGACACGCGTGGAGGCGCTTGTCGCCGCTGCCACTGCGGTAGGACGACGAGCTCAGTGCCTTCGGAGGAGCGGAGGAGCGCCAAATCCAATGATGCTAATTGCATTGCAGATTTCTAGCATCATTAGCAATTCTTAAAATCACATTTGCCCTGCTTAGGTTCTCTATTTCCAGGTTGGTATGCGGAGGGGGCAGGTCTCTGAAGGGGACCCGGGTTACAAAGAAATTCAATTGGACACGTTGGCTTCAGGTGTGCAGGTGGAGGCTGGCCAGCGGGGATTCACAGACCAGGAAAAATGCTTGTTTGTCTTATTTTAAATGCTGATTGCCGGGAGAATAAACAAAACCCGCAGCTAAATGGGCCTTAAAGGAACGCTGGGAATTTTGGAAAGAAAAAAAAGCCTTACCGAATAACGGTTGGAACTAGCCCTGTGGGTCCTATGGTGACAAGCACCATCCAAACACCCCGAGCGATGGAGTAACTTGCATTTGAAATAGTTGGTGCAGAAATAACCGCTTCTCCCGCTCTCCTTTTGTTTGTTTGTATTTTAAACAAATGAATAAAATCCAGATGAATTAGTGTTTTTGCTTTGTTTGTTTGTTTCCTTAAAGAGAACATATTTGCTCATTAGGAAAGCTCGACAGCCAGCTCCAGAAACAAAAGCCCCAAGTCCATGTGTCTTTTGGCAAGGGCACCTTCCCCCCACCTGCCCCGGCTCAAGCACCTTGACACTGTTGGGACAGGGAAGGAGCATCCCAAGAGGAGATCAGATCAGAGCTCAGAGCCTGCCTCTCCCAAAGAAGCTGGGCCCTGCCACGGGGGCAGGGCTCTGTACGGCTGGGGCTTTCGGTGTGGAGTCACTGAGAAGCCACCAACGCCACCCCCTCACAGGGTGGCCTCTAGTCTGAATCTAGCAACAGAAAGGGGGCCAGCTCCTGGGTATTTTTCCAACAATTTATACCATATAATTAAATTGCTAAGTATATATATATATATAACACATACACACACTTAGGAATATATATTACATATACAGCTCTATATATAAACACACACATAGAAAGTATGTATAGCTTTTAATTGGGCCGTCTTTTAAAAATAATTAAGCCAGTTTTAATGAAATACTGCTTAAGGCTGCTGGCAAGTGAAGGAGCCATCTTCTGCAGAGCATTAATAAACTGGATCGTTCGTACTAAAGGATGGCCAGCTGTATCAGCCAATTCAGAGTGTTTACTAACGAACGAGCTCAGTTCTCCGCCATGGGCCCAGGACCACAGGGTCAGGGCACCGAGGCAGGGGCAGGAGTCTAGGCCTTTCCCGTTCACTGTCTCCAACAGTCCTCAGAGCTGCAGGACACTCACGGTCCCGAACTGGAAGAAGGGGGTGACTCCTTTGACACAGGGTCACAGCAGGAGGCCAAGTCCATTTGCTCTACCCATGGAAGGACAAGGGGGCTGACCACAGAGGCTGCTGGGACCTTCAGGGACCCCTGGAGCACTGTGGGCACAGTGGACCAGGACTGGGAACGAGATAAATGGATGATCAGAAGTGTTCCAGTTTCAGGGGTGCCTGGGCGGCTCGGACCCTTAATTGTCTGCCTTCAGCTCAGGTCCTGATCCTGGGATCCTGGGATCCTGGGATCCCAGGATCGAGCCCTGCATCGGGCTCCCTGCTCAGCAGGGAGTCTGCTTCTCCCTCTCCCTCTGCTCCTCCCCTCTACTCATGCATACTCTCTCTTTCTCACTCTCTTTCTCTCTCAAATAATCATAAAAAAAAGGAAGTGTCCCAGTTTCCTCATCTACAGAATGAAAGATATGTGCTTGTCAACCCCCTAATATCAATAAGATAAAAATATAGACAGCATTATTCAAATGTGAGATGTCGACGGCGTCAATATTTCAAACTCTTAAAATGAGGGTAGCACACACCTTCAACTAATACACTGTTGTATGTCAACTGTCTCTCAATAAAATTGGAAGAAAAAAGAGGGAAGTCATTCTTTAACAGCACACGATGATCTCTACATAACAAAACCAGGCATTTAGATAAGACTTTTCTTTATATTTTTGGTAGCAAGATGTATTTCGAGGCAAAGGGATGTCTGGCTTGGTTTTTAGTTAAAGGGATGGTTTCCACAGTCTCCCAGGAAGAAATCTTTACAAACCGACTGACTTCCACCAAAACCAAAGACACAGGCTGCCGTGCAGAGATCCATTGCACCGAGATGGTACAGCAATGTTTCTCGAAGGGAAGAGGCCTGTGTGAAGCCCCCTCCGGACAGGGGAGGAAGCTGAGGTGCCCCCATGTTCAGCCCCGGTGGCAGGGCTACATCATGAACCTCTGTCTTCCAGAGTCCCAGAGAAGACAGTAAGCCATTCACCCTCTCTTCCTTTCTACTGAGGAGACCAGAGGACACTGTAGCCCATAAATGAAGAAAAACAGGCCCGCCTGGTGGCTCAGTTGGTCAAGCATCTACCTTGGCTCGGGTCATGACCTCAGGGTCCAGGGCCCTGCTTTGGGCTCCCAGCTCTACAGGGAGAGAGCCTGCTGCTCTCCCTCCCTCTGTGCTCCCCCACCTGCCCCCCGCCACTCGCTTGTGCTCTCTCTCTCTCAAATAAATAAAATAAAATTTAAAAATGAAGGAAAACACCAGTTTGGGATTAGGGAAAACACCTTTCTTTCTCTTAATCCCAAACACAGTGAGAAAAGCTGGCACTTTCTCCCATCTGTAGGACCAGCCTGGTGGAAGGCTGGCAGGCGGCTTGGGCGGGAGCCCGCAAACAGCCGTCTGCACCTGCACCCCGAGCCTGTGTTACCTGCCGAGAGGGCACCGCAGAAGCCTAGGGTCCCTAATCTTCACCACACCCGTCGAGGCAGGTAGTAGTGTTCGCATCTTACCGAGCAGGGGACTGGGGCCCAGGAAGCGAAGTGACTTGCCCGCGCACCCAGAGTCAGAGCCGGGCTCAGACAGCCCAGGCCTGCAGACACGGCCCGGGTTCTCGTAGGGGCTCCAGACCCCCCTCCCCACCTTCTCCTTCCGCGGGCTCTCACCGCCCTGTCTGGGGCGTCCTCGTCCTCACAGCTGAGGCTAATGTGGCTGAAACCTCCAGCACCTTCCCAGGCCTGCACCCCTAGGACATGAGGCTCCCTAGTCCAAAGAGGGCTTGGGGGGCAGCAAAGGCACTGCCTGTGCTCCCAAGGCACTTCCCCAGGCCTGGGGGCCGGGAAGGCGGATCCAGGCCTCAGGTGTGCCCACCGCGCAGGGGAAGGTCCTGTGCAAGCTCCACTGCTGACTCTGCAGAATGGGGAGGCGGCTGCAGGGCGGGGGTGGGGGGGGACCCCGGATCCGGCCTAAGCCAGCGCCCCAGGGCCAACACCAGCCAAGAGGCCTCGGAGAAAGGGGCTGCACGCCCACTGGCGGAGGGAGGGGGACCACCCCGGGGGCGCCCAGAGAAGCCAGGTGTCCCGACGGGGCCGAGGCAACGGGCCAGGTGTCCGCGGTGATGCCGACGGGAGGGAACAGCAACGGACTCTGGAGGAGGAAACCTTTGCTGCGGCTTGGGAGGCCGCGGGATCCGGGCTGGGGCGGCGCTCCCCGACCCGCCTCCAGGGGGCGCTCGCGCGCCGCGGGGCTGCACCTGCGGAGCGCGGGGCTGCACCTGCGCGGAGGGGGCCCTGCACCTGCACCGCGGCCAGCGCTCTGGGCCGCCCCGAGGCGCCCACCGAGCAAGCAGAAGCGCATCACGTCTGCAGCCTTCCAAGGGGGGGACCCGGGGGGGTGCACTCGGCCCCCCACGGCCCTGGAAGGATGCCGCTCGAGGCACGTGAATCCTCACTGACACGGGGCGGGGCGGGGGCGGGGGCGGCCACCGATGGGGCCCTAACACGTCCGGCCTCTGGGGTTTAAAAGGCTAGACCGGTGGACCCTAAAACCAAATGGGGTACGACTCCCTCGGCCGGCGGGACATCGCCAGGGCCTTCCCCGGAGAGAGGCTGTGCTTCCGCTGGGCCGCAGGGCGGCGAGCGGGGGAAGCTAAGGCGGCGTGGAAAGCCCCAGAACCCGGCTCGGCGGCCGGGCCTGCCGCCTGCGACCGCGCCTCGGGCCGCGAGGATGTGCCTGTGGCGCCACCTAGTGTCCGAGGCGCAGACAGCGCCCCGGCGGGAGCCGCGGGGACCTCGCCCTGAGCCCCGCGGACCGGTAAACACCCTCCTCCGGCCGCCCCCAGAGCCTCCCAGGCCCCCGCTCCTGCTGCCACCAACCCTAAGGAGGAAATCTGCCAGAGTGAGTGGAATAAGTGACGCTCCCTTTCAATGAGACGTCCATGAGGTGATGTCTGGTTTCTCCTAAATACAATGGCAAGTCGATTATTAATTCATCCAGAAAAAATATAGATGCTGTCATCGTATAAACGCGAGTCCCACGCAGACCTGAGCCTCAGCCCATCTGGAGGAGCCTTCTGGGGAACACTGCATTAGGATTCTGGGCGGGACAAAGAAGCCTTCCTTTTTATTTAGTGAACTGCAGCCCTCCAGAGATCGCACCGCTTGACGGAGAGAATAGAGACCTGGGAGCCAGGGTACTAGGGCTCCCACGTTGGCTCTGCCTCCAATTATATGTGTGACCTTGACCAGGGGCAAACAGCCTTCACCTCTCACAACAATGCTGTGAGGTTCGGATTATTATTTCCACATGACAGAGGAGGGAAGAGGGGCTGGCGGAGGTTACCCAAGGTCAGACAGCTGGCCAGTGCCAAAGGCGAGCTTCAGACCCACGTCTGCTGAACTCTGAAGAGCACACTCCTCTCACAACCCGTCAGATGCCTCCGTGCCCTGGCCTCCTCACCTACAGCCTGGAGCGGCTGAGCCAAGTCATCACTCGGGCCCTTCCAGGTGCAGCAAACTCCCATCTGAGGTCGCTCCGGTCCCTGAAAACCCCCTTCTAGTGCTCGCAAACCCCACAGGGATAACAAAAGGACCTTTAAAAAGGATTTATCCACCTATAAGGACCATGGGGTTTCATTTTCAGCTGTGGGCAAGAAGACGCCAAAACAGGCGTGCTAGAGCCTCAAGCCTCCTTTAGAAACCAGGGCCGGGCCATGGGAACGAGGAGACTCTCCACACAGGGCATTGAATGACAACTTAGGGATCCAGGGCAGAAACCAGAGCTGCAGGGCGCTGCTTATCTCTTGAGCCACCGGCCTCCCAGGGGATAATTGCCTTCTGATAATTGTTTGGACTTGATAAATACAAGAAATCAGGCAGCCAGCAGTTTATCTGGCTACCAGTTCAGATCTGGACAGAACTAGATTAAGGAGTCAGGCACATTTGCAATAACCTCAAAGATAAACCCCTCGTATCTGAAGCAGTTTATCTCCTCCTCGAGGGTCATGTTGCCCAGTAACTGCCACCTCCAAAAGAAGGAAGAGAGAGATGCGCCAGAGGGCTCCAGAGCAGCCTGGAGCCCTCTCTCCCTGCTAATCCTTACAGGTCGCCAGCCTGAGAGCAGAGGCGGTGGCACTCTGCCTTGTCTGGAAAGCCCGGGGAAGTAGGTTCTCAAAGTGGGAACTAGGCAATTAGACCCCAAAGCCAAGGTCACCTGACCCCAAGGTCAATGGTTTTCTCATGGCTATTCCTCTATCGCAGAGGGACAAGCTAAAGGAGCCCCAACTGTCACCAGCAGAGATAAGAACAGGAACTACACGCTCAGATCTGGGACCCTGCTGAGCCACACACCCACCTTGTGACCAGAGGCCGGTTAAAGCTCCTCTGGACCTCAGTTTCCTCAACTCTAAACGCAGGGCTTGGTGCTAAGTAATCTCAGAGACCCCACTGAACCACTTTGTGGACCTGAATCCAATCAGCAGGTACCCTTCGGGGTTTCACTGAAGTACCATCTCCCTCACTTGCTTTCATCCTCCATCCCCTTCCCAACCTAAACTCCTCTCATACCCGGGGGGGGGGGGGCATATTTCTCTCATTGCGTGGTCACTTCTCTCCATCCTCGAGCTCCTTCCATCTGTTAGCAGCTGGCTTAGCAGGTGGCCGAGCAGCGCTGTAAGAGCGGCCCTCCTGGAAGGACCCCTGAGCGCTTGGCCTGCGGTGCAGATGCGGATTTTATTTTCCATTCTTTACAAAGAAGTGAGGCCACCTATTGTCCACTCCCTGTTCCCACTCTTCGACCTTCCAATGGGCAGACTCCTCGCCTTCCAGAATATCCTGCTGAGGGACAACAGGACATCTTCTTCAAGCAAGATCACTTGGGGTCAGAAACTGAGCCAGTCTCTCTGAGCCCTCCACACACTCCAGCCCTGGAGAAGGGGCTCCAAGAGGAAAGCAGCGGGCTCAGCAGGGCAGCGACCAAGGGTCTTCGTCAACTGCCGCAAAGCCCTGGCCTGACACCATTTCCTTTGTAAAAAAAAAAAAAAAACAAAAAACAGTTCAGGGGCCTTTGGGGTACAGGGCTCATAATTGAGTCATATCCTAGGAAAGAATTTTTTTTTAAGATTTTATTCATTCATTAGGGAGAGAAGGAGAGGGCGAGTCAGGGGAGGGACAGAGGGAGAGGGAGAAGCAGGCTCCCCGCTGAGTGTAGAGCCAACGCGGGGCTCGATCCCAGGACTCTGAGATCATAACCTGAGCCGGAGGCAGTTGTGTGACCAGCTGAGCCACCCAGGCACCCCGGGAAAGAATTCTTTAAAGAAAGGAATAAAGCACTGTCTTTCCAAGAACATTTTTGCCCTCAAGAAACTCAAAATTAACTAAGATTCTTGTACCTTGTTTTCCCTTTGCTGGTAGAAGAGGACAGGGAAGGAGTACCGCCTTTTTCTGGAGAGAGAAGGCCCAGAGGGTTGAGGTAAATCCTTTGTGAAGACAGACTGGTCTCCCTCTCAGAGCAGCCCCCACTCTGCCGGCCCCACCGGAAGCCTTTACGAGGTGCTGGCCCCTTGAGCGGACACCATGTGCTGATGGATTTATCCAGTAGAGGAGATTACAGAACGAGGTGCCAGCAAAGGCGAGCCATCCCGGCCCACTCATCAGACGGCCCCTCGGCCACCTCCCCCCCGCCAGCCTCAGACCTAAGCAAGGGGAGAGACGTGACATGGGCCCTGCACCGAAGGCCCTCTCTGGCCGCCAGGCCGGAGTGCCGTCCCTGGGTGCCTCTGTCGTCTGTCTTCCCTCTGAGCCATGATTCATGGCAGGTATTAGGGAGGAAACAGCGTCCTTCAGTTCTTCCTACCATCTCTCTTATCTTTACAGAGTTCTTATTAAGCGGTATCTTTAAACTTATTTATGTGATGTCCTGCTAGGAAGCAGTGTTGTCAACATGCCACTTCCCATGAGCACTGTATTCAATATAAATAAGAGCCAAATAAATGCCACACTGTCTCCATGCAGAATCTTCTCTGAGCAGGACTGGGAGCCTGGCTATCCACAGAGAGAGCTGATGAGCCCCTAAAGATAATCAGGTCATGGAAACTGGGCATCTACTGGGCAGATGAGAGCTCGCCTTTCCTCTTCTCGAGCGGTTGTTCCAGGGAAGCCAGCTCCCTGCTGGAGAACCAGCTCTGGAAGTGGGGACATAAAATCCCAGGTGCTGCCCATTGCCAAAGGGCCAAGTCATTACCCTTCACTTCCTATTTTTGTTAGTTCCTTTTTTGGATGTTGCAAAAGATGCACAGATATAGGTCTTTTACCCTTGTTTTCATACTGAAAATAAATGGGCAGGAGAGGAGGGGAAGGAGAAGAAACTAGCCTTGGAGCACATCAAGGGCCAAGCACTGTGTTGGGAGGTTGGTGAGGGGTCAAGCCCTCCAATCTTGGCCACGTGGGGACAGGGAATGGTCATCATCTTTTCTTTTATGTCTAAATAAATGCACATATTTGGCGATGGCTTGAACCACAACTAGACATGATGGGGAGCTCCCCCAGGGTCTCCGTGTCTTCTCTAAGAACCCCTCTTTCATCTAGTCATGTAGACCATCTTCCCTCCTCCGTTAGTTGATCACGCAGTTCCCTTGGCCGTCAGAAGCTTCCCACTCTCCACACCCTCATCTCCAGCCCCTTTCCACTGCTCATGACTCATTTAGACATCATCCTCAAGAAAGCTTCCCTGCTTCTCTCCTGTCCAATTCCATCTGGGTGGGCACCCAGATGCTCAGACAGCTTGTATCTCATTTGTCACCACCGTGATGTAATTCTCTGCTTATTTGTCTGCTTCCCCAAGGTACTGCGAGCTCTGTGAAGACAAGGTCTTTTTCATATTTGCATGTGAAATGGAGTTCTAGGCTACCGCTTGCCCAAACAACCCCTCTGTATTCTAGGAGAAAGATGCTTCTTTGGAAGAATGCAGGCCCATTCCTCCTACCCGCCCCGTATATACCCGATCGGCCTCCAAGCAAGACTTGACCAGGACATGACTGCCTTGTTCAAGTCAGGATGAGACGCTCTTTCCTCCCAGTGGACGCAGCCCTACAGAAGCAGCAAGGCTTAGCCAGGGGTACATGAGCTGGATCTCTGCACTCACTTGCCCCCGCCTCCAGGCAACCCGTGCCACTGTGCTGGGTGGCCCACTTCTCCTGACCTCTGGTTCAGCTCCCGAGATATCAGGCTGCTTTTCTACCCTGCTTCCTACCACCCCCCACCACCTAACCACAGCTGCTTGTGAGGTAAATAGCTGATGTGTCTCCAAAGTCACAATGCCCCGTGGAGCCCAATCACAGGAGCCAGGAGAGGGAGGCTGAAGTGGTCCCATTTCTTCCAAGTTCATTGCCGGCCTCCATCCCGGCCTGGACACCGGGGCTCATTTGCATGGCTGGTTGGGAACCTTTGACAGATGAAAGTGTGCAGATAGTTTTATATGTGTTGCTCATCATTAAACCTCCCCTTCAAGGGTTTCTTGTCGCCTTTGGTTTGTGTCTCAATCTGGAGCAAATTTAAGCAAAGGTTTAGGCCTCTGTGTTTTCTTGGTTTAATTAATAATTCATAATAAAATTTAATCAAGGCATAAGCTTTTGTGGAAGGTTATAAAACACTTTTATTTGCCCTGGAGATCAGAATGACCACTTTCTAAATCTGTGAAATGATTTCTTTTTTTCCCAAATGAGGAAATTTTACTCTCAACTGTAAATTTCAGCTGTTTGCCATATGTAACCACAGAGAATCTGTTTATTGACTTAGTATATTAGAAGTAGTTAGGCAGGAAGAAAAATAAACCCAAACTCCAGACGGGAGAGGGTAGGGAGAAGGAATGAAGAGCTGGAGCTAAGGGTCTCGCAAAACTCTGGCCTCGGAAAATAACAAGGAGAGACGAATGTCTGAACCCACCTCCCAAAGGAGAGGACAGACAGAGCAACCAGATTGGGAGACAAAGACAATGGCTGGATGGTAACCACAAGCTATTCAAGATCTCCAGAGAAATAAGCAGCAAATGCAACAGGAAAAATGGTGCCATGAAAGGATCTCAGACCCTGGAAGGTCTCCCCGGGGTGAGGGTCGGGGCGGGTGGGTGGGGAGCATGGAGCCCTGCTTGTTCCAGTCCAGCGCGGGACAGGTCTCCACCTGCCTGGAATAGCAGAAAGGAATTCTTGCCTAGTGGCAGAGAAAGGATCTAGGCCCCCATCTGTGGATCAAGCCAAACCACCAGGAAAGCAACTTAGAAATACAGATTCTTGAGCATCCACTTTAAATGCCTTACAATGCTCTGCAGGTGACTCCGGTGCGACCAGATTTGAGAACCGGTGATCCAGATGACCTTTCAGGGATCAGCACTAACTGTCTGAGATTTAACAAATTAGGGCCAGAGAGGAAGTTGGTGCAGAACTGGGCACCAGCCGTGCATTTAGGGGGTAGTGTATAATCATGAGTTGCTCTCCATGAGAGTTGCTGTAATAGCAACACGCTAGTAAGTGCATGTTACCCCCTTGAGCTGAAAACGGTCCAGAAAGAAGGGGATCATCATCCCCAGTTTTACAAAGGAGAAGATGCCATCTCAGAGAAGTGAAGTGACTGGCCCCAAGCCACACGGCCGGTGAGCAGCAGGGATGGGTCTCTCCTTAGAGCACCCCCAGGAGAGTTGCCAAGTTGTAAATTATGGCCTCACAACATGCTCGTGGCACATGCATCTCTCAGCCCTCAATGTAGCTTGATGACTTGACACTAAAACGCAGTTCAGTGAAACTAAGTTGGGGCAAGGGGTGGGGGGTACCCTGCAGTCCAGACGAGCACACTGATAGCCCAGGGAGGCAGGAGAAATGTCTGCTCATGTGGCCGTGGAACAGCAACCTGTGCAGGCCTGGGTGTGGGGGACCTTGTGACAGCACCGCTGACTCCCAGCACGGACTTGGCGAATATTGCCACTTGACCGCCCACCAGAGTCAACACTGGTATGAGGCTGACGTCCCTAAGAGCTCCAGCCTTCGAAGCTAAAAACTCTTCCCTAACTCATCTCTCATGCCAGGAGGCTTCAGGAAAGCCAGGCTTCCATGTGTCCATCTCAGCCCAGGTATTTTTGAGAATCCTCAAGGAATGGGTCCATGTCCCAGAGGTCAGGCCTGTTAGTCACTTGTCACATTGCTCCCCTTTCTCTGTATCCTCCGTCTCCCCCATCACTCCTACTCCCCCAGAACACAATCAAGGCCAACCTATAATATCAAGATGTTTTGAAAGCTTAGAGATAGCAGAAACATAGAAATAAAAAGCTTAAACCCCGGAGGTAGGGAGTCCAAGCCACCTTTGTTGTTAGCTTCTAACCTGCCCCACACGTCACATTTCAGGGGCCAGCCTACTTTCCCTCAATTAAATGCTTTGACTATGTCCCTTTTCTAGAACCTAGGTTGTCTGTTCCTTGCAGGGTCCAACGAGAGACAGAAACATCTCAGGCTGGTCTCCCAGTCAACACAACTCTGCATACCAAGAAGGCAACCCACCACCTTATTTCGCAAGTCATCTCGTTCCTCTTTGTCTCAAGTATCTCCATTCCAAGTAGACTTTACTTGAACATGACCGAGTGCCCATCACAGTGGTTCCTCCAAAATAAAGCACCATCTCCCTCAAGGATGAATCATAAAGTTGCAGTGAGTACATCTCCGTTTCTAGTTATCATGTTTCCAAAATTGCGGGGCACCATCTAAGTTCCAACGACACCCTTATCCCACTTCCACTGAGCAGAGCAGAAGGGGGCCGGGCTCATTCCTTCTGCCCGGCATACTCCTTCTGGCAGTGGGTAGGATTGCTTTAAATGCTTGTGGGTTGGTAATTTTTGGACTCATTTGCAAGGCAAATGCAGACTATCTAAAATTAAGGTTCAGTGATGTGGGGCCCTAGCTGAGGATTTCTTTTGTTTGTTTTGTTCTAAAACCACAGTCTTGCTCTACAAGATCATTATCACAGCCCCAGCAAGAGGGCTGATTGCTTTTTTTCAGAGTCCGTGCTGTCCCTCCTCATAAAGCTTGGATGAACACGTCCTAATAGAAGGGACGGTCGAGGTAGGGTTGTTGGCTGGTTGCACCTGAGTGCCCGCACCATTAGGGACAAGTCTAGGCTGGAAACTTGGCCCGGCCTGGGGGCCGGTCTCTTCACCAGCGTCATTGGTCACAGTCCGTGGGGAGGCCTTGGGCTGAGTCCTGTTGGAAAAGTGTGGCGGTCTAGAGTGTTCGGTCAACGTTAAAGCCCAGTGCCACTTCCTTGGCGGCTCCTTAGTTCAGATTCAACCCAAGTCTGATCCAAACGTGGGAAGTGGGGGCCGGGAGGGGCAGCACAGTGTTTAACTTCGTCTGCCCTTGGCCCACCAGATCTTCCCGAGTCTCAGCGGAGGGGAAAGAGCAGCTTAGACAGACGTAAACAGGCTCTGCGGCCCTCTGGACATCAAATAACACTAGCAAAACAACGTTTAGATGAGTTAAGTGTAAATCAATCAGAAACATATGGACCACATTTCCCTGAAAATACACAGGGGTTTACAAATTACAGGCACAGGGGTTTGGCAAAATGCAGTTCAGGTTTTTGCCAAACCTAAAATGTTTGGAGAAGATTTAAAGAAAGTAGAGTGACCCAAAATGCCTTCAACTTTGCCCATCCCTGACACTGATAATATCCCACACAACCGCAAGCGTTTAAGTGCATGGGTTTTAAGAGCTTTATGTGTTGAATAAACTTAACTACTCACAACAAGCTGAGATTCTTTTCCAGATGAACGTTCAGAGAAAGCTGAAACCGCCAGATGTGTGCCCTTACGGAAGGGAGAAAGCCTCCGCCCTCTGAGGTGGGCCAAGGAGATAGACCTACATGTTTAAACTCGCAACAACAACAACAAAATAAATAAATAAAAAATAAATAAATAAATAAATAATAAATAAGTAAATAAATAAACTTGCAACAGAATTAAGTATTCTGAGCTTTGGAGCCTGTAACTGCATGTGCTCGGAGCCCAGGCTCGGCTTTCCCCGGCCCGCGCTGTCTTTGCTCCCCCGGTGGTGTGGGTCCCCGTGTGGGGACGGGGTGTGGCCTCAGGCCCGGGAGTCGCTGTGCCTGTGACCCTCCCACAGGTGGCCGCAGGCCGTGACCTGTTCTATCTCCGGGGAAGGCTGCCCCCGTGGAAGTAGGGCCCCGACCCCCCAGGGTTGACATGTTGAGACTCAACAGTGAAGACAAAAGGCACAGCAGGCCTCACCCTGCGGGGAAGTCAAGGTCCCACAGGGGCTTGGAGACAGAGAAGACTCTGGGGACCCCCAGCCCTGCTTGGCACTGCCCCCCCAGGTTTTTTTTTTTTTTTTTTTTTTTTTTTTTAGTGAGACCGTCTTTATTGTCAGGTGTTAAGAGTGCAAAGTGGTGACAAATCCAGAGGGATGGGAAAAGAGGTGGGGCATGGTTCCCTTCCTCCAGGTGAAGGCCCTGTCACCAGGCCAGTGGGGTGGGAGCACTTGACGGTGGCCACTCTGGGCCCAGCACCCTTTGAAGAACAAGCTTCTAGGCAGAGGGATCCTCACAGCACAGAGGAGGAGAGGGTGGGTGGGGGAGGCCGGAGCCACCAAGACGGAGAAGTGGAGAGGAAAGGTCACCTCTGCCCTTCTGGGTGCCCAGAGCCAGCGGGCAGGAGGCAGAGCCAAGTGTCCCTGCGTGTGGCCCAGGGCCTCCTCGGTCCCAGCCGGGCAGACCCTCTCCCAGGGGCCTTGGCGGGGGGCGGGGGGGGGGACAGGGACACGAGGGGGACCCTGGGCAGGCCCGCCTCTCTCCACCCCTGCCTCTCCGCTCTCCAGCTGTGGCCACAGCCACAGGCCCTGCGGAAAGGGGACACAGCCCCGCCGACAGGGCCATGGGCGGCAGCTGGAGTTGCCAGTCACCACGCAGAAGGGGGACTTGCAAGGGAAATGACCTGAATGGCCTTTCTGGGCCCCCTGCGCTGTGCTTGGAGACCCTGCCTCCCCCTCCTGCCGTGGATGGGGTCGCAAGTCGGTCAGAGGCCGTGCGCCCCCTTGAATCCGACCCTCCAGGAGGCACTCAAGCCTCCGTGCGTCCCACTCCAGCCTGGGAAGAAAGGAGGTTGGCCTGGGTCCCCAGGGGAAGGGCCGAGGTGGCAGGGGGCTGGGGGGTGTCGGACGGGGCACAGATGGCAGTGGGAGGAACAAAGGGACCATGAAGGGACCTGGAGCACATGGCCAACCCCTTTTCATGGCTTCCTCATGGAATCCCAAACTTCTGAGGGACCTTCTCAGGGAGGTGGGGCCCATGGAGGACGACCTCTTCCCACCCTCCAGCACCCACAGAAGGCCCCGAAGATCCCAGAGAGCTCCCCGAGTGGTAAAGCAGGCCTCACTGAGAAGCGGAGCCTCTCTGGTACCATCACTTCATTGGGGCTGGAATCTTCTCTGGCCTTCTGAGGCCCTAGGGCTGAGACCAGGCTGGGGCGTGGAGCCAGGGAGGCAGGGAGGCCGGGGAGTCGCCTCCAGGAGGGAAGGCGGTGCCTGGTGTTTCACCGGACAGAGTCTGGTTTCCACACAGAGAAAGCCCAAATAATAGCAATAAAAATTACAAAGGATGGAAAAAAAGGTTTTTTCCCTCACTTAGAAAAAAATCCCTGTTCCTATAGTGGGAACCTCTGAGGTGAGGTTCTGATAATTCTTCGTGTCAGTGGTTGACAAGAGGGACAAACTGGCCACTGACAAGAATAATGACTTCCTGTCTCTAAGGTTCGTAGCTGGAATTTGTCCTTGGGGCAGAGGCTTTCTTCCTTCTGGGGGTTCCCTTGGTGACTCTCCGAGTCATGCAGGAGTCCATCAAGTGCCTTCTCTCGTCCTGACGTTGGTGAAGCTCTCCGTATGCAAATAATGCAGTCCATGCCAGGACCTTAGGAGCAGAAAGTCCTCGTTATTTGGGGACAGCCACCCAATAGGAAACTACTTGGAGAGCCAGTCGGATAGTAAAGAGGAGGGGAAGGAAAGGTTTGCTTGGAGCTGGCACTTGAAAACTAAAGCACAAGGTTATTAAATTAAGCTTTTCAAAACCTTATATCACAAATTAAGTTATAAGTAGGCATTAATTCTTAACGAACAACAAAAAGGAATTATTTATTTAAAAAAACACTTTCAAAATATTTTTACAGCAGCACTAAATCCACGGCCTCGTGTTTCACTTTTACAGCCAATCCCAGGAAGAGACATTTTAACCAAAGTATGCAAGAGCTCCGCGAATCTCCCCCAAGGCCGCTCACGAGTGTTAATACGTGCACGTCTCTCTCTGAAGTGCCTCTGGCGTCCCCTTCTCCGCGAGTTTTGTTCTCGAAGGAAGGCTACCCGGGCGCCGCCGCCCTGGCCCCAGTTCTGACGGCTCCCGTGACGTGAGCAGTTCTCCAACTTCATCTCCTTACCACCACGACAATCTCCCATCTCTTACAAGGTTTGAAAACTTGACTTTGCAATGGATTTGCACGGCTGACCCTGTCCTACCCGCTGTCCGTGACATGCCACCCGCATCCGGAGTCTGATCCAGAAGGGGCTTCATCGGCAGCTGGGTGGGGGTAGGGAGACGGCGCGCGTTCCCGGCAAGCCTTTCTGTGTGGTCACCTCCTCTCCCTCTGCAACCCTGGGGCCACGGGGACTCCAGTGATGAACCCTTGAGTCGCCTCTATAATCCGGTTTATGAAAATAGGGGGAGCACGCAGAACATCGCTACAAAAAAGGCTGTTGTTTTCTGGGTCGGTTTGTTATAAACTGTTGCTTTTCTGGCACCTTCCCCCTTGGCCCTCTTGAGGAGGGCAGCCAGCAACCTCAGCCTGTGCTAGGCTTTAACGTGAGGGTTCAGAACAATTCCTGGGGCCCAGGCCCATCAGCGATGGGAGGCCCGAGCTCGCGGGCCCAGGGGGCCTCTGCTCCAGGCCCAGGCCCAGCTCGTGTGCCCAGGGGGCCTCTGCTCTAGGCCCAGGCCCAGCTCGTGTGCCCAGGGGGCCTCTGCTCTAGGCCCAGGCCCAGCTCGTGTGCCCAGGGGGCCTCTGCTCTAGGCCCAGGCCCAGCGGCGATGGGAGGCCCGAGCTCACGTGCCCAGGGGGCCTCTGCTCTAGGCCCAGGCCCAGCTCGTGTGCCCAGGGGGCCTCTGCTCTAGGCCCAGGCCCAGCTCGTGTGCCCAGGGGGCCTCTGCTCTAGGCCCAGGCCCAGCGGCGATGGGAGGCCCGAGCTCGTGTGCCCAGGGGGCTCTCTGCTCTAGGCCCAGGCCCAGCCCGCGGGCCCAGAGGGCTCTCTGCTCTAACACCTGCTCGCCCGATCAACGCGTCCTTACTGCCCCTGGCGCGGCCGGTGAAGAGCCCAGCTTCACACTTGGGTGTCTCTCACTGCAGAGGACTGGGGACCTCAGAACTTCAACTTTATCAGGACACTCCACTCGTGATAACTGTCGGGGTGAACCAGTGGCACCCCCTCTAATGTGGGGTTCGAGACAGTTCAGGGACTCGAAACATGAGCCCGCTGCTGGGGAAGCGGAGTCGGAGATGCGGCCAAACTTCCAACCAGACGGGCTTTCCCGCTCTTTCCCCTCCAAGTTGACCTTCCCCCTCCCCCCAGCTCCCCCATCTAGGGGCAGGGCCAGGTGGGGGGGGGCGTGTACAGAGGGGAGAGGACACAGGGTCCCCAGGGCTCATGCGGGGCACATCTCAGAGGCAGAGCGGCCCTGAAAAGGAAATCGGGTTGGGCGTCGGGGCCACCCCAGCCCCCTGCTGCGGAGACGGAGGGAGATGTAGGAGCATGGGGAGCAATGGGGCTTGGACCGGAGCAGGGCGCCCAGGGCAGCGGGGCCTGGACGCACAGGAACCGGGGGGAGGCAGCGGTCCAGGCGGTCCAGGGGCCGGGCCTCGGGCTGCGAGGGGCCGGCCTCCGGGGGGGCAGCTAGCCGCAAGAGAGGCCTCGCTGTCCTAGACCAGGTGCCAGGCCTTCCCTGGGCCTAGGTGGCACGGGGATGGTCCCTCTTGCCCCCCGCCTGTGGCCTCCTGCTGGCCATGGGGCAGCGGGCGTATGGGGGCTGGAAGCAGTTGGATGTGAGGCCGCATCTGCGGCCGGGAAAGCACCAGAGACCTCAGCCGGGCCTCAGCAGCAGGCGACCAGTGGCGCAGTCAGGGCCACCCCGACGCCCCTGGCGCTGGCTGGGGGCGCACTGCTGCCGACTACCTGATGCAGATGTGGGATCTTACACTTCTTGATGTCAGAAGTCCAGAACGGGTCTCACGAGGCTAAAATTGAGGTGTTGTCAGAGCTGGGCTCCTTTCTGGAAGCTGCGTTCTCGCCTTGCTCATCTTCTAGAGGCTGCTCACATTCCTTGGCTCTCAGCCTCCTCCTATCTTTGAGTTGAGTCTTTTCATCGGTTGAGTCTTTTCATTTTGCATCCCCATCACCGATTTTTTCCCCATCTTCCAACTTCTAAGGGCCCGTGAGATGACACGGTGTCCACCTGGATAATCCAGGATGCTCTCCCAATTATTGGCAGGTCAGCTGACTAGCAAACTGGATTCCATCTGCCTCCTTAATTCTCTCTTGCACACACACACACACACACCCCTAAATACTCCCAAAGAGAAAAATCTGACCAAGAAACTCATATCTCGTGGCTTCTGCATGTGTTATATATGGTCCCTCTTCTAAATGAGGCTGTTTTTTACTCTTTCAGACATCAGAGATTCACTGCTTGCTGATTTTTCATCTTATATTAAGTTAGAAAAGCTTTAACCCAATTAGGAACAGCGTGTTGCATGTGGATGTGATCTCAAGCCAGTTATTTATTTATTTCCGACGGGCTTCAGCTGAGCAGAGCCCTTTCATGCCTGCACACTCCCCAAGGTGTGCTCAGGAGGGTTGGGCCCAGCCTCCACAGCAACATCTGCACGTCTGCAGAGCTGCTTCTAGCAGTGGAAGTGTTAACTGCATGATTAAAGATCATGAGAGGAGACAAATATTTTATATTTTTAAAACCCCACAGTTATCAATCTTTATTATAAAAAACATATGCGCCTCCCCTCCTGTAGTAGACGTGTTCCTGACCGGGTGTATGTAAATCAAATTCTTTATAAATTGAGTCATATTTTAAATGCACTAGGGGAGCTGGCTATTTAAAGGCATCCTGCTGTGAATCTTTTTGTCAAGCCAAGCGGCTGTTTGTGATGCTAATTTTCACCCCTTAATTTGTCTGTTTTGTAGGTGCAGATTTTCATAAAATCCCCCAAATTCACAAACCCAAACAAGGCACACCTGTATCCTATATTTCAAGGGTATCTTTTTCATAAGAGCTCAAAGAGCTGTCAGGTGGATTATCTCATTTATCTTCTCAACATTCTTCCAAAGGAGTTTGGGGCAGTCTTTATTATCCTCAAAGGAGGTGTAACTGTCTCCCCAACAGCCACTGCTTGCAGGGGGCCCCATGAAAGGAGAAGGCATGCTCAGCTGAGAGCTATTTATTTTCCAATTAACGATGGGCTCAGTCCTGGGAGGAATGCTTGGGAAGCTTTTCTTTAGACCCCAGAATGTTCTTTTTTGCTACTATTTGTCACTCCTGTCCAGAGAGAGAAACTGAAGAACAGAGAAATTAAGTGCTTGCAAATGTTTTAAATGCTTACTGAACGCCCACTGTGTACAAGGTGTGGGGTTGGAGTTGGGGAGGGGGGGCAGCTGTCCTGATGGCCAGTGTGGCCCAGACCTAGAGCTGGCCACCTAGCGGGGACACGGGCAGGCTGACAATACCTAGAGTGCAACATTAGGAACACTGGTGCCTTGACCTTGCCCACAATTTTCTTCTCCCAAGGATTTCACCGATAGGAACCCATTCAATCCTCACAACACTGTTAGGTAAGGTAGGCTTTGGTTTTCCTTTTTGTAGCACACAGAAACTTAGAGATTAATGATTTTCCAGAAGTCACATGACAGAGCCAGGACTAAAACCCAAGTCCGTTCATTCCAAAAAGCATGCGCTTCACATGTCATTATTACTGAGCCCAGGCACACGCAATGGGCTTTGTGGGTGTAGTGGCAGGAACAATAGAATCTGACTTTCAGAATCAAAGATGCTATTTGAACCAGGCCTGGACTAGTAAGAAGGCCTTCCACAGAGAACTGAGAAAAGAAAATGGTCGAAGGCATGAAAGTATATATGAGTGGTCTGGTGGGCCCAGGTTATGAGAGGGAGCTACGGAAGTCAACAAGCTTGAAAGGGGAATAAGGGACATATCATAGAAGGTCTTGAGTGCTTTATTAAAGGAGCTGAAACTCCTTCCTACAGTGGTGGGAAGCCACGGAGATTTTTCGAGTGAGGAAGTAAATTCTCTCTGGAAAGCAATTTTGTCATCAATGTGAAGAATGAGTTTGAGCCAGAAAATCAAATCTTGATAAAAGTTAGGTGGTATTCTCTCCTCCAACAGAAAGAAAGCAAAACCTCGTGGATCTGCCCTAACCCCTGGTGAGAAAGGGGGCAGTCAGAACTAGAAGCTGTGCTGCCTGTTGCCAAGACTAAGCCTTTTTTGCCCCCCCCTATTATCAATCCAAACGCCTGGACCTTTGAATAAAGGGCAGGGCAGGGGTGGGCCAGAGCCAGCACCGGCTTACCTGCCCTCCCTCTGCTCCCTGCGGTGCCCGGTGCAGCGCTGTAGGCCTCGGTCTATACTTCTCTTCACCCTCAAACATCCTCTCAGGTGCTAAGGACGGGGCTGTGTGGCCAAAACCCAACTCTTGCCCTTTAAGCTGATTTTATCCTTCAAGGCATGTGTCCTAAGGCCCGCAACAAGCTGGGCCTGCTGAGCGCCACCAGGGGCACAGGAGACTACGGGTGATCACACTGAACTTTCTCTCTTCTTCTAAAATGCACATTTGTTAGATTCATCCAAGTGGAGTTCCACGGTCTTTGAGCTGCAAAACCGGGGAAGAGAAGAGGGTGAAAGCTGTGGGGGCGTGGGACAACCCGGAGCCTCAGGTCTCCTTTGTAGATGCAAACCGCCCACTGTCGTTGAGGAATCTCTAACCTCCACCTCTCAGAGCGACTGTGCAAGGCCATGGAGGAGGAGGAGGAGGAGGAGGAGGAGGACTGGAATACGGTGGAAATTCTCCCCCCCCACCCGTTTCTGGTTTCCGCCCTGCACCGTGATGCTTGCACGCATTAAAGAAACTGGGGCTCCTGGAAGAAAGGAAACTTAAGTATAAAAGTGATTGTGATCGTATTGCCATTAGCAGTGGTGGGTTTGGCAGGAGGCCCGGGCCACCCGGACACCAGAGGCCTAAGTGACTACACGGGAGGCTCAGTCTGACTCAGTTGGGTCTGTCATCAGCCAGGACCGTGCTGGGAAACCTCCTCGAGGCGGAGACAGAGGGGATGGCAGGGGCGGGGAGCAGGGAGTTAGACGGGGTGGGGGACACGGGGACACGAGGTGGCAACGGAGGGTGTAACCAGGCTCGGGGCGCTCTGGAGAGCTCGGAGCAGGTGCCACCCACGAAGCGAGGTCTCTGGGGGCGGGGCCCTTGGACTGGCCTGCTACTGTGCCAGCCCTCCCGGCCGGACCCGGGCCTTCCACAGGCCGCGATCCTGCTCCCTCGGGGCCAGGCGTCCGCGCACCGCAGGTTCACCGCCGGGCAGCACTGGCCTCTGCAAAGCCCCGTTTGCAGAAGGTCCCCGGGTGGGTGTGTAGAGGGAGGGAGCGCGAAGAGAGCCCCAGGTCAGGGGAGGGGGCCCCCGGGGCCGGCTGGGCTTTGCGGGGTCCCCAGGCTGCGTCTGGGCCACGTGGGCGGAGGCTTGGCGCCTCCACGTCCCCCTCTCGGGGCGGCCGGGGCGGGGCGAGGTCTGCAGGCGGGAGCGCGCCCGGGCACGGGGAGGGGCAGCCCCGGGGCACCGGCTGCTCGCTCTTCGGTCCCGGGGACAGGCTTCGGGTCATGCCCCTGGGAAGGACGCGCGGGGAGAGGGCAGGAGCGGCCTTCCGCGGGCCACGTGGCCTAGGCGCACTCCGAGGACACGCGCCCCCCCCCCCCCCCAGCTGTCGCAGCCCGTGTCACACCATGAATGTGCAGGCAGGCGTGCACACCGGGCTTTTTCTTTAAAACGAAACAAAACAAAACCTACTTGCCCCTCTTTGGGAAGCTGTGTGCCAAAGAGCCGGTGTCATCCCCCCCACCCCGCCGAGCTGACCGTGGGGTTGCAAAGCCCAGCTCCGCCCCGCCCGGGGGTGGGAAGCTGCGTGTAGCCTGCGCAGGCCGCCGCGCTCCCCGCCAGGTGCGTGCAGTGCGCCGTGGTGTGGGGGTTGGGGCACATAGTAAACACGTTGCAGCAGAAACTAACTAACTAACTAACTAACTAACTAACTAACTAACTAACTAACTAACTAACGCAACCCCTTGACTCCCGTCTCGGCCGCCCCCTGGCTGCAGGACTGGGGCCGTCCGCCCCGTCTGTAAATGGGGCCGAGAGCGCTCTCCTCGGGCGCAGGGCGGCCCCGTTTTCCTCTTCCAAAGGGAAAGGCTCAGCCTCCCCCCTCGCTGGCCTCTAGAGCCTGTGGGAGATGTGGGGGCGCCTGGGGGGCGGCAGCTCTGGTTTCCCTGGAAACGCCTAGAGCTGTGGAGCAGCCTCAGCTCCTGCTTCGAGGAGACCTGAAGTGCAGGTGGGCTTCGTGGGAAGCAGGGACGCCTCCGTTCCCGCCCCCAGCGGACAGGGCCCATGTGACCGCGGGCCGGCGCTCCGCGGGGAAATCACAGCCAGGAGGGCGCCCCCCCAACCTGCCCGCCAGCACCCGCCTGCACCCACCAGCACCCGCCTGCACCTGCCTGCACCCACCAGCACCCGCCTGCACCCGCCTGCACCCACCAGCACCCGCCTGCACCCGCCTGCACCCGCCTGCACCCGCCAGCACCCGCCTGCACCCACCTGCACCCGCCTGCACCCACCTGCACCCGCCAGCACCCGCCTGCACCCGCCTGCACCCGCCAGCACCCGCCTGCACCCGCCGGCACCCGCCTGCACCCGCCAGCACCCGCCTGCACCCGCCGGCACCCGCCTGCACCCGCCTGCACCTGCCTGCACCCACCGGCATCCGCCTGCACCCGCCTGCACCCACCGGCACCCGCCTGCACCCACCGGCACCCGCCTGCACGGTCCCGCCGGGCACGGACAGGGCGCCCTCGCGCCAGCACATCCACCACAGTAAAGTATCAGGAGGGAGCAAGACCATTGGGCCCGGAAGCCCTGGGTGAGATGTGTTTATTCTGGGGAGCCACTTGGGGCCCTCTACCCTACTGCTGGGTTTCCTGGCGGTGGCGCCTCTAGTGGTGATTTTGAGCCCCCACCCCCACCCCGGGACCCCATGTTCATCTCACCCAGAAAACAAACTCATCCGATGGAGCAGAATCTGTGCCTTATACCAAGAGATGGGTTCTTATAGACCTTTTCTCTTCTCCCCCAAGGATATTTCATCATTTACCAAAACAGAAAATGGAAGATAGATTACAGTAAGGAGCCCACATGGAAAACACCTGGCAGCGGAGCCAGACGGACCTGGGTTCAAATCCTAGCTCACCGCTGCTTTGTCATGGGACGCCTTTGTCACCTCCTCCGCAGGCTGGTGCCCCAGCCTCGCGGCTCTTGCACTTGACTGGTCAGAACCTTGGCTTCTTAACACAGAGGTTGCTGGCTCGACTCAGAAGGTGTGGGGCCTAAGAAGATGGCCTTTCAGCAAGTTCCCAGCTGCTGCTGCGGCTGCTGATGCAGAGACAGGACCGCACTCTGAGAATCACTGCAAGTTCACCTGTACCAGAGCCTCTGTTCACAGAGAGATAGGCACCTGGCGGAGGAACGTCACAGTTTGCTGAACCAGGAATCCTGAGGGCTGGTGAGCCCACCGTCCTCTTACTAGCTGTGCAGGGTCCTCAGTCGTAAACGAGGCTCATGCCAGCCACCTTTCAGGCAAGAACATAGGAGAAGGTAAATGTGACAGTGCCTTGTAAAGTATAACATTCTATACGATTGTAAAGGATTCAATACGAGGATTACTCTAAGGGTTAAAATTTAATGTGCATATGGAGGTCTGTTGTGCAGTGCCTGGCACATAGTGTGGCTCATTAAATATTAATTAAATGAAAAGACACAATATCTAAAAATAGCCACGGACACCATGCCAGAGATTTTGGTATCTGTCATATATTAAAACAAAAAAAAATGGTAATAAAGTTACAACACATGAAATTCATATTTCAATCGTGGGTGGCAGGGACCTCCTTCTTGGCTTCTGATCCAATTCATTATTCAAATCCTTTTACCATAGAGCACTCCACTGCTTAATGTGGAACCAACTATGGATCTTGATAAGAAGAAAAGGCTGGGCTCTGTTTCCACTTTGCTCTTGGCAGTCCTTAGGCCTCCAGGATAACTTTCTTACAAAATGAATAGTGTTGGCTCCCAGAGAGACCAATCTAATCTCATCTTGTCCACTCAGAAGATCCGTATCAAACATTATAGACTGGCTGACTGCAGGAAGGGGCATCTAATTCCATCTGGATTTGGATCAGTGTTTAAATGATCAAGAAGGGAGCCATTAGCATGGTAGAAATAGAGAAGCAAAATATAACTGGCCCACTTTTTAAACATTGTTCTTGTCTAGGTTTATTTGAAAAGCTCCCAAATGAGACAGAGAGAAACAGCACGAGTGAGAAAGAGCAAGAAGAGAGTTTAAAGCCCATCGCCTCCTTTAAAAACACGTATGAATGAATCAACATCCTGATTTTTTACTGTTTATGGGCATGACAGTCTGATCAGATAACCATGCTGTGCCAAGAGACCTAATTACAGATCTACTGGAGAATTTAAATTACTTTTAAAGGGGGAAAAAAAAAGTCTCTGGTTACTCTTGGTGAAATAAAATGTCACATTTCCAGCGGGCCGTTTTCAGAAAGACTCTGCCCACCTCGAATGGCATTACTAGTGAGCTGTTATGCAGAAAAGGTGTAACTTCATACAATCAGTTTTGAGAGAAGCTAAAAAAAAAAAAAAAAATCAGTTTCTAACACACAAAACTCTGAAGTCTCCACATGGCTTTTTACCTCTCAACCTGGCTGTGTTATTAACAGGGTCCCCAGAATCAGTAAAAGGGATGTAAATGAAATGTTATTGCCACAAACACTTTAAATCAATCTCTAGGGATGCTGCATGAAATATCCCAATTTAGGTCAAAATGGCTCACACTTGGGAGAGAAAAACCAAAGTTCAGAAGCCAGATCACTAGAGGCCTGGAGGTCTACCCTTTGCTGGATTTTAACACTCCATCAGATGCAGGGTAAAGCTTTAATTTGCTACTGTAAGAAGGCACTTTTTTTTTTTTTTTTGCTAAATCAAATTAGGTGTTCAAATGTCAGAGTTTCTTTGATGTCAAGTTTCTACTAAGAGATTGAATGATTTAAATTGGAAAGAAAGAAGAGAGGGAGGGGAAGAGCCGACCTGTGATTCTAGAATTCTGGGATAAGGACTCTTGGACCTGCCTGACTCCCAGCCTCGCAGAGGATTGCGGAGTCCCCGTCCCCCCTCCACTGCACAGCAGGAAGGATTTCTTAATATTCTCATAGTCCCAAGTACCCGTTGCCTGTTTGCTGGGAGGGCGGGGAGTGTTTAGCAATAAAACAGGAACACAGGGTCAGTCACTGCACTTGGAGCTCACCGTGTGCCTGTCCCAGCATCACTGACAGGCGACAGCTCTAGGAATCTGCTTTGCCCGGTGTTTGACTGCAACTCTAAAATGAAAATGGATCCAACGATGCTTTTTCTATTTCCCTTTAAATTCTCAGCGCTAGTGATGTGAAACATTTCCAATCATGATTGTAGTTTTGAGGCTTTGGCTTTAGGAAGATCACAGAGATGAGGCAAAGCCTAAAGGCGACTGGTGTGTCGCACTAGATGCCACCAGGCAGCAGCGAAGTTTCAGGGGGGCTCGTCGCCACACCCTCAACCTGGGGCACAACATCTGCATGAGCAAAAACATGGGAATCGAATATTTGATGGCGACACCATGAATTCTGTCTTTCTGATCCTAGTGTTTGGGCGAACACTCGCCTGTTTTATAAACTTGCGCTTGGAAAATAGCCATCATCGCAGAACTGGGGCAAAGGCGAGAGATGTTGAACATTTGTACAGACGCAGGGTTTGTTAAACCCCAATACTGCTTCCCACTCTCCATTCACTGCTCACTTCCCATCTGTCACAAACAGTGGCTTTTCTGACCCTGAGATACAACTGATCCCCCGGACAACCTGCAGAAACCTCCTCAGGGGTTTCCGTGTCCCCCCTTCCAGCCGGGGAGACCATTCTCTACGACTGTGGCAAGTAGCTTTCAAAAACTCTAACATGACGAGCCTCTACTTACAACCCCCATCACCCACGGGTTAAAATATAAACTGCTTAGCTTTAGGATTCAATAGTAAAAACATCTTCTTGGGGGAAACAGCAGAAAAACAGGAAGGACAGAGCCCTTAGCTTCCTCTCCTCTAAGGGAGGGATAAATCCTTGAATGTTCGGATTACACCCACTTCTGTGCATTGGGTCCACATGTATACTGGTTCCACATGGGTTTCAAACAACCAGTTTACACTGAATTCTGAGAACACAACCCAGTGATAAGATTGGGATTAGGGATATTGCTTTGTGTTTCTCCTTGTTTTACTGACTTTGGAATTGAAAGGTGTTAAAACTTATATCTGAATGTTAGCAACGCTTCTCACAGTGAAACCTTATCCTTCTAACCTATGAACCCAATTAGGTGTCTAGAGAAGTAGGAGGACAGACTCATTTGTCAGTAAATTAAGCCTATCATATGGATGAATATGGAGGTTTACATTTTTGAGCCAGCTAATGAGTCCTCGGCATCTAGAACTTGATTGCCTTGGTGCTGCTGCTATTTCAAGGTCAAAACTAAGAGATGAGCTGTTAGGTGTATTAAATTCAAAGATCTGAAAGGGGGGCTAAGAATATATATATATATTTTTTAAAGATTTTGTTTGAGAGCCAGAGCGAGAGAGAGCACAGAGGCAGAGGGAGAAGCAGACTTCCCGCTGAGCAGGGAGCCCGATGTGGCTGGGGCTCGAACCCAGGACCTTGGGATCACAACCCGAGCTGAAGGCAGACGCTTAACCGACTGAGCCACCCAGGTGCCCCAAGACTCTTTTAACAATAACAAAAGAGGTGGTTTACCAGGAAGGTAAGAAAGAGATTTTTGCTCAATGCCCTGCATTTCTTCTTGGCCTTTCTTTTCAATGCCTCGTGCCCACCTTTCACATTCCTCAGGCCCGGCGCCCGCTCACGGATGACTGAGCGCACGTACACCTCAACACAGATGTCTGAATAAATGATTCCGCATCTTTCTCTTTCATCTCCACCACAGAAGAGCACGCTAGCACTTCTTCAGTGATCACTATGTAGCAGGAACTAAGTACCAGGTTTACACGCACATTATCTCAATCCTTGAACTAACTGTCCATTTTACAGATGAGGAAACTGGGTCTCAGAGGTTGATGCTCGTGAGCAGTGGTGCTCCAGAGCCCGTTTTCTAACTCCCGTGAAACTGCCTCTCTTTCGCAGCCTATCGTGGGACTCTATTTTGTAACTGAGTCTTTCTAAGGTGACTGTGAGCAGTCCAGCTCTGAGGGTCTGCAGAAGCAACGTGGTGCCTGGTGAAGGGCCCTGGGGACACGGAGGGGGCACTGAATCCTATAGGAAGAGGGGAGATCAGGTGAAGGTGGAGAGCTGTTTTCAAGGTGAATAGCAAGGATATCAAGTTTTTCAGAAAGGGGTATGATGATCTCACCCAGATGGTCATGTGGTTTTGAATACACACAGGGCCAAAAGCTGGAAGGAAAGGAATAACCACCAGTCAGCTCTTAGCGGTTATCTTCTCGTGATTTCCCACAGTCATCGTTTTCAAACCAAAAATGTCATCTACTCAAGGGACTTTATTCTCTCTTATAAAATGACACGGATAAAAGGTGGCAGCAACGACAAACTCAACTTTTTTCCTGTTGTTACTCCTTGAGTGGTATTTACATTCATTATTATCTAGAAGTCCACTGTACCTTATATACGTCCTTGGAATATTTTTAAAGCTTATATTTAGT
Organism: Vulpes lagopus; assembly: GCF_018345385.1. NCBI lineage: Eukaryota > Metazoa > Chordata > Mammalia > Carnivora > Canidae > Vulpes > Vulpes lagopus. The sequence continues at coordinate 150,082,555 of NC_054826.1, forward strand.
TTCATGCTACTAGAAGAAATATAGCAAATCACAAAGAGAACAGCCTTTATAAATTTTTCCTTGTTTGCTCATTCCTGGAGTAGAAAGGGGGAAAACCTGCATTTTGAATTTTGTTTTTGGTGCTGTTATGATTTGGTTGCATGGTGACACACCTGTGGTCTGTGGTAACAAAGCTGAGACAGGGCATGGAGAAGACAATGTCAGGCAGTGGTGGGGAGATGCCTTCAGAGAAAGAAAACCCAGGGACAGTGACTTGGCATGTGCATTTCTGTACGTGTTACTGGGGGAAAGTTCCAGAAGCTGAACTGCTGCTTTAAAAAACAGGTAGTGACAGGCTGCCTGGCTCAGTCGGCAGAGCATGCAACTCTTGGCCTTGGGGTCATGAGTTCGAGCCCCATGCTGGGTGTAAAGATTACTTAAAAAATAAAGAAAGCTCACTAGCTTAATTCTATTTTTTTAAAAAAAGGTAAGGACGATGAGAGTACGTGAAGGTTTAGGCAACAATCACTGGGTATTAAATTTGATCTTCAGATGTCCTAAACACCTGGAAATCTAACATGATCACCTGATTCGTAAGTCTAAGGCAAATGTTTTCTTAAATAGAGTATAGGTTTGTTTGTTGTTGGTTTTTATGTTGAAAGAGGGCAAACCATTTTAGTCCAGGCATCCTCAGCTTTACACAGTACTTCTTGGCAGTCCACACTGTTCAAATAGAGTATGTGGGCACAGCCACTTCTGGAATATGCAAGTCCAGCCTCCTTCAGCACAATTAGCACCTCCCACCTCACACTTTTCTCATAGGAAATTTGTAGTTGGAGACAAGAGCAGGTATCAGAACCAAGAATATGTTATGGGTGCACAGGAGGCATCACAATAATAACTTGTCAGTAAAAAGTAAAGTTCAGTGGCATTTGAAAATATTTATGGGATCCCTGGGTGGCTCAGCAGTTGAGTGCCTGCCTTTGGCCCAGGGCGTGATCCTAGAGACTGGGGATCGAGTCCCACATCGGGCTCCCTGCATGGAGCCTGCTTCTCCCTCTGCCTGTGTCTCTGCCTCTCTCTCTGTGTCTCTCATGAATAAATAAAACCTTAAAAAAAATCTATAAGATCTTCTATAAAGTGACACAACTAGCGCTCCGCAGGGTCAGAAGGGCAGGCCAGCTTCCTAACAATATTCTAAGAGAGCATAGAAGAGCTAGTAGTTATTAGTCTGCCCCGGGCCAGCAGTTCATATCCCCAATGTCCAACCTTCACTTCACAGTACTGTTCTCCCCATTTACTAACGTCACACCATAAATGGAGGCCCTTCTGACTCTCATACATGTACAGACCAAATTCTGTTTCCAATCTTTTCAGTGAACTGGTATGTTATTCACCACAAGACTATATAATACAAAAAGAAGCAATTACTTGCTCAGAACAATGAGCCAGTGGCTGGAAATTGGCAATCTACACAACTGAGAGTTTCTCCTTTAAGGGTGAAAAAACAATGATTAAAAATGTATATTCTGAAAAAGCATCATGGGCATGTCTGCACTGCGTATAAATGTTAATCAGATTACCCCCCCACCTCCTTCTTATTCTAAGAAGATAGCCCTTATTTCCTTTATTCTTCTAATTAAGTGTATGTATTAAGTATACCTTGTACATTTTCTATCTGAAATTTCAATACTAATGATGAAGTACCAAGCAAAAAAGCGGCAGGGGCATGTCTGTCTGCATGTCACAAATAAGCCAGAAAATCATTACAGACCAATGATGATGCATACGTTTCTTGAGGCGGTGATAGCTGAGACATCCAACACCGAGTCCACTTGGAAAACGTCCATCAGTGTCAAGGCTACGGAAGAAAATATTAAAACAGGACACCAAACCATTTTTCCCCTTCCCACTGAGTGTTTATTTTATAGCTTTTGCATCAGGTAATCAACTGAAACACTTCAACAACAGAAAGCTAGCAGAATGTTAAGGAAGAGGAGTGATTATCTCTCCAACAGATGTGACAAAATGGTTTCAAGTTGGAAACAGTATTGCATAAATGAATCAACTGCGTGGGGGGGGGGCTGGGGGAGAGGCGGGAGAGCCGAGACAGGAAGGCCGAGCATCTTCCAACATGGATTGTGGTGGGGAAGGCACTGTTTAGCTCTCCGGAGTATTCATAAAATAAAAGTCAAAACATACAATCCATGTTTCTCAAAATTACATTCAACGCTGCTGTAGAGATGCTCCCATACCCGACTCTCAGTGGAAAGCTAGGGAGGCTGTCTAAAAAAAAAAACCACATAGACAGCACCGGTGGCTCTAAATCACAGGCTCACCAGTCATGTGTCTTAAAGAGATCATCACCATCAGGGTCCTTCTATAAATAGTACCGCAAAGGTCACAAAGCTGCATGAACTTAAATTATAGGATAAATCTGACTAACCGATCGCCCATTTCAATCTCTAAAATTCCCACTGCGGGAAATCAGAAAGCTCGCTCCACTCCAGAGGAGCTGAATTGGCAGTGCATTTGAAACAGGGTTGCTTTTCCCTCAAAAGGCTGCCTGAGCAGCAGTCTAGTTGGCGAGGTATAGCAATTCCGCAGAGGGTAAAAAGATGCAAAAATCTCACAGCAATTGCCCTGCTTCCTCTCAGAGTAAACAACACTAATTTAGGAAGAGGCAAATTTTCAAAGCATAAAGTCGAAGCACCTGGGCCTCTTACAGACAAACTTCATAAAAGGTTACAGTACCGTACAGCCTGGTACTTCTCCTAATAAAGCCTTCTAGGACCATAGGTGTGTTGGAGAATGATCAGTGGGAAAACCTAGATAGATGGCTTACGCAGATGTTCTCTATGTGGAATTTGAATATAAATTAAAAGACCAGCTATGCACTTGGGAACCAGCCTTTAAATTCTCTAGCGCTTTTAAGAATTTTTATTTCATTTTATTAGAAAAAGAGAATCATTGTCTACAAACTATTTTCTTTCTAACTATGCAAATACAATGAGCAAATCATCTGCAATATCAAAATACTGTTTGTAAATCACTGATGGCACTAACAATTTTAGGAATTTCCAACAGGACATATATTGAGAAAGAACAACAAGAGATTTCAAATTATAGGCATTAACTGAATTTTAAGAATAGAAAATAAAATTTAAAGTTTAAAAGTAAGTTTAAGTTCTCTGATTTTCAATTTAAACCCAATCATTGAGAATTCAAAAGCACCCAATATGTTCAAAGTTGCACAAATGGGTATGGATGATAGAAAAGTAATCCCCATGCAATATTTTAAGTGTTGCTATCAGATATATTTAAGTGATACTTTACAGATTAAAGCTCCGTAAAATCAAAATATATCCTCCCCATCACATTTTAAAACAGTCACAATAATTTATCAACAGTTGCCATTTCACAGCAATTAGAAAACAGGAGTTGATACAAGTTGAACAAAAAAAGTACTTTTCCCTCTTTTAGGAAATAAACATATGTATATATTTATACACACACACACACATACACACATAACATCATCTTTTAAAATTCAGAGTGGTTAATTTGCTTTTGTATTATAAAAAAAAAAAAAAAGAATTTCCCTATGGTCAAAATACTGAAAAGCCCAAAGGCTGAAAAAAGAAAACCACATTTGCCACTTTTAAAAAATACATTATTGTCTCAGTGGTCCTATTTTTTTTAATTATTATTATTATAAAGTTAGGTATTACGAGGACTCTGCACTCGTCAGACTCTTAGGACTGTACTGGACCAGATGGAATTAAACCTAACCCTTTATCCGTCTCAAGGAAGGATACTCCTTAACCAATCCTACTAGATGATAGAATAAATGCCTCTATTCTGAACTGTTAAACTGGGAAAGAAAACATGCCCACCTGGAAGCAATCTAAGTCATAAAAGTTTATGAATCTGGGGTAGAGACTGCCTGAATAAGAAAGCTATTCTTTGGATATAAGTTAGGAGCTTTTGGAAGTATATAAACTCTTTTCGGTCACTAGAATACAGATTTAAAAAATGATTTCTCCATAAATAATGATCTAATACGGGGGTTGGTAAACTACAACCTGTGGTCCCTATCTGGCATGTCACCTGTCTTTGAAATAAAGTATTACTGGAACACAACCATGCTCACTCATTTATGTGTTGTCTGTAGCTGCTTTTGTGTTAAAATGACAGAGTTGAGTAGTTTTGACAGAGACTGTATAGACTGCAAAGCCTAGAACAGTTACCCTCTGGACCTTTACAGGAAAAGTCTACTGCACTCATGACGTAGGGCACTGCATGCCACTCTAGTTTCCTAAGAGTTAATGCACCTTAAGATTTTAGCATGTGCTCCAAGAATAACCTGCATCTTGGGGAGTTCCTTAGCAGATTAAATGTCAAACACCCACCTGTGAAGTGGTGCTTTCCTTTTGGGCAAGGGAATAATTTGTATAAATTTCCCATAAATATCCGTAAAAGTTAATAAATACACAAAAAAAGCAGAAAGCCAGATAAGGAAACTATATGCCTGTCAACGTTCTCTTAATGTTGTCTAATTGCTGGGAGAAAAGGGTGCTAAATGATTCTGGAAACTTCCTTTTTAGCTTTTCTTTATATTTGTTTATGGATTGATAAGTAGTGCTCCCTCCACCCCCCTACCATTAATAACCTTTACAGCAGCTTGCCTAAAATGTTTACTTGCCTAGTTTGGTGAGGCCTTGTTCAGAAACAGTATTTATTTAAACTAAACACAGTAAAGATTAAATTTTTTAGGAAATGTTTCTGAAATTCTTCACCTCTGTTACTCTATGAAGGGTAAGACGGTACAGGGAAATTAAACTCTGCGATACATACCTTGACAACCCAGAGGTATAAAATAGCTACCATTTCTCAATGGTGATGTAAAATAAAAACAGACAAATCTCCCAAATTTGAAGAGTACATTTTCCCCTGCCCTGAGTCAGCTAACGAAGTGTTTTTCAAGAACTCAAACCTCCTGAACTCAAGCAGCTGTTCATGAATCTTTAAGAGTTCACAGGTGTTTCATATTTCCAAAGTTGTTGAAACAGGGAAGATACAACGTGGAAGATATTTATCAAACATAAATTTATATCAAGATTAACCACTTTTCCAACCAGCTTAGAAGTGGACTTTTCCCTTTCTTTGTCCCAAAAAAAAAAAAAAAAAAAAAATGAACGTTATGGAACCATACGTGAAAGATGTTTCCATCATCCCTTACTTTTCTAGAGCGCGTTAACAGTTTTCAAAGTGCCTTCACGTGCCGTCTTGTTTATTCCTCACAACACCCCTGTGAGGTAGGTACAGCAGGTATTAGTCTCCTCATTTCAAGATGAGGAAATTGAGGCAAAGAGAGGTTAAGTGACTTGCCCAAGATCACACAGCTGAAAAGTGGCAGAGCCGGGACCAGAAATCAAATTTTCTGACTCCTTGGCCAGTACTCTTTCCACTCTGACTACTGCCCCCAATTATGAATAATGTACTGTGTATCAAAATTGAAAGGTTACTGAAGTTCATTTCAGTGATGTCTTAACAGTAAAGTTAAACAAGAACTACAAGAACAGTAGGTCTGATGATTTTACTTGAAATAATAAAACTGGTGCAAAACCACTTTTACCTAATTACTTATAACCTTTTGGTCCAAATACATAAAATATGCAATATTTACAGCATTTTCCTTTCTTTCTTTTTTTTTTTTTTGTAAATGCAATGCTTTAAAACACATTATAAAGCACCTTAGTAAAAATAGTCTACAAGTAAAAGTACAGAAGTAGGGAAATCCTACCCATACCACAGCTCACTAATGAGTCATAATATGGAGTCACCAATATGTCAGTTTACCGCTCTACAAATAACCCATGGAGGAACGAATACTAAACTTACTTTTTTGATATTAATGTGTGGAAGCCTTAACTAAAATTCCAGAAAGTGTCAACATTCTTTGAAGTGTCTTCCCAGTCTTAGAGACAGGGGAGACAGGAATGAGAAATACTGCTCTCTTTTAAAATTGGTTTTTAACACTAATGATCAGGTTTGGTTTGTTTTTTTTTTTAAGAATATTCAAACAACCTACATAAATATGGGCAATTCCAACTATAGCAGAAACATTCTTAGCAAACAGTATCAAACATTCCAATAAATTTCATGAGACATGATTCACAGAAACAAAGCACACACTGCCAAACAGTTAGTAACACTATTCAGTAGAGGTGTATAACCCAAACCTCCAGGTGAAGGTGGAAGGAGCAAATGGATTCATCTTCATTCATGGTTAGGTGAAAAAAACAAAAAGCTTTATCAAAAAGAGAATACCAGAACTTTTTTTGAAATTGTATTTAGCCTCCAATGAGACCTGCTATGTGTTTATTTTTGGTGATGTGTAGGCTTTTTCCAGGCAGGAAATTATAACTCCCACCAAAATTTAACTGGGGGGTGGGGGGAGAAAAAGGAAAAAAGAAAGAAAGAAAAAAAGAAAAAAGGCAGAAACTTAAACCTCTTAGGCCACTGAAACTTACCAGCCAGTATCCACTTCCTCCGTGTTACTGCCCCCTAATGTGGCTCAATACACATGGTCTTACACACCGATCCCCAACCCGACTTGTGGAGCTGAGTACTAAGGTGAAGACAGGGTCAAGGTTTTAGTTCAAGAACCTAACAGTCACACCTGGCACTCAGTTCGATTTCGGGTAAATCTTTTCATAGAAAAAGTTTTGTGCGAGGATGTAGAGGTCTCCGTCTTTTTCCCGTACAGCGTGGGCTCTGATGAACTGGAACTGCTCTAGCGCAAATTCATAGAACTCATTCTCCATTTTCCAAATGTCAGATTGCTGTAGTTTTGCAATGGTTTGTTTAGTTGGGAGTTTCTTCTCTGTGGTTTTCCTAAGATGAGATTTCTTTCCTACTTACAAAGGAAAAAAAGAAAAGGTGAATAATTCTGAGAACACACAAAAGAGTGATGCTTCTTTATGTGGAGAGATGGATTGAGTTGATGTGGCACACTGAAGGCCATTAACAACTGTTTTTGCATTAATATCATTCAGGCAAAATTGGTACCCTAATCATACTAGAAGTGTCATTTAAAAAAAAAAGATTTATTTATTTTGAGAGAGAGAGAGAGAGAGAGAGAGAGAGAGAGTAAGTGAGCATGGGGGGGGGGGAGAGTGCAGAGGGAGAGAATCTTTCAAGTAGGCTCCCTGCTGAGTGAGGAGCCCAACTTGTGGCTCAAGTCCCAGGACACATGAGATCATGACCTGAGCCAAAACCAAGAGTCAAACACTCAACCGATTGAGCCACCCAAGCACCCCTAAAACTGTGATTTATTCCTTTATAGTGTAAATCCTTAACCTGTTAAAGACTTAATGAGGGATGTCTGGGTGGCTCAGTGGTTGAGTGTGTCTGCGTTTGGTCATGATCCCGGGGTCCTGGGATCGAGTCCCACATTGGGCTCCCTGCAAGAAGCCTGCTTCTTTCTCTGCCTATGTCTCTGCCTCTCTCTGTGTGTCTCTCATGAATAAATAAATACAATCTTAAAAAAAAAAAAAAGAGATGCCAAATAATAAAAGTAAGGATTACCACTCAGTAAAGTGTAGGCTGTCACCTTTCATGTTATACTGTTCTAATCTCAAATTCTTGGTGCTCTGACTAGTTTAATTTTTCAATATGATAGAATCTCTACTTTCAAACTTAATACTAATTTACCATAACCTGTTAGAACGTAGGGCATATGCATACTCTAGGAAGAGTTACTATATTGTATCTTACCAAAGAACGGGGGAAAAATCCACATTAGATTGGACCAGAGCCCTGTCACTTCCAGATATGTCATACAGTCGAGGCTGCTGAAGCACACTTCACCAGGACAGACACAGCACATGCTGATTATCATGGGTGGGACTCAGTCTCACCATCCCATCCTTACTCTAAACAGCATTAGGCAGGACTCAGGTGCAATATGGTCATAATGTTTGGTGTCTGGCATTAGCTAATATTACACATTTCTAACTAAGGCTGGTTCTGCAGATCATATCTTTCCACTATCCCTACAATACCTTCTAACTATCATGTTTATTTGCTCAAAAAAATATGTAATGAACACCAGCTGTGTGCCAGGCACTGTTTTGTATTGAAAATGGTTAAGAAAAAACAGGCAATATACCTTCTTTACTGCAGTTATTTCTCGTGCTTTGAGTTACTCAAGAAACATTAAATCCCACATTTTTCAGGTTCCAAACAAACAAAGTTAAAGACAGCTTTAACAAGAAACCCATCCTTTATATACCTGTACGGTAGAGTTCTGTAGCGCCCCTGAAGAACCGGGGCAAAGCTGCCTCCAGCAACATGATAAAATCTTCAAGTTCTTCAGTAACTCCCACCAGAAAGTATTCATTAATTAGGTTATACTTGGCTTGATCCATAGCCCACCTGCTTCCCACATTCCTAAAACCAAAGAAAAGGAATTAAAAACCTAGCTGTGAAATCTACTAAGTATTTTTGATGCCTCTGACACTATATACTATGGAGAAAATAAGCACATGTCCATCCAAAATCTTAATGCCCTTTTATTAATGTCTTTGGTGGGAGGGGAGTAAATTACTTGATTTCGAAGGTCCTTCCCAGTTCTATGAATCTATGAAACATACTAAAGAAGTTCAATTAAAATCACTTCACTAACGTCCAAAAGAGCAGTACCCTTTTATTGCTCTAAGGCGGGGATTGGCAAACTTTTTCCTGTTAAGTGCCAGAGAGTAAATATCTTAGGTTTTGCAGGCCATATGTTCTTGGTTACAAATATTTAACATTGCTCTTGCAGCATGAATACAGTCATAGACAAGAAGTAAATAAATGGAGATGGCTGTGTTCCAATAAAACTTTATTTATAAAAAACAGGTGATCGGCCAAATTTGGTCTCCAGGTTGTAATTTGCCAATCCCTGTTCTAAGGAAATGATTAAAAATTGAGATGTTCTTCCTATGATTCCAATTCTTTTTATGGTGTTATTATGATCTGATATAGTCTACTGAGTAGGACCTTACAGTTCACAATGATCTAATAACATGTTTCATATAATAAGGTAAAGAATTAAGGGATTCCTTGCATTTCTCATCATGGTTTTAAGGAAGAGATACTAACTTTGAATGCGTTCCTCTTTCTGCTTTTCCTATTAAAATGATTAGAACAAATAAATATATATAAACATGTACTGTTTTTTAAAAACTGAAAACTCTGCACATTCAGAGGAAATAAACTCTTCCTTAAAGATAAAATTTATTTTCCACCTCACGTTTATTAGCAGACTAAACCATAACCTTGGCTTTTCTCAAGGTAAAAAAAATCAGTTAACAGTAAAACCAGGTGAATAATGTACTCACTAAGCCTTTTCTTGATCTAAAATGAATGGCTAAAACAATAAGCTTAGGAGAAAATGAGGTTTATGAAATGACCCCTGGCCTCTAATTAAGAGCTCTGCTGGAATATAGCAAAACTTGGTAATACCAAAAACAATAAATTAAAAACCAGCATCTGTGAAAACACTGCAAGGATATGATGTATGAAGAATCTTTTCTATGCACTTAAAGGTAACTATAAAACTAGATATTTAATTACATGCTATTTTTAATCCGGTCTTTCACTAAATGCCCTACATCTAGCCCTTGACTAGTATGTTCACACTTGCGATATACAAAATACAGAGATAATAAAGAAGATTATCAATTTAAGCTAACTATGTCCCTACCAGCATTCCGAGCTATGGCCACAGAAGAATGGGATTTGAAGCCAGAGCTTCTCCGGAGCACAGTCTGAGCCGCCTTCAGCTACACACTCATCAAAGGTCTAGAACAGACACAAAGCAACATAGGTGAGCCATAAATGGAGGTCTTAGTTATCAAATACCTTAAGAGGGTAAGTTATGAAATACACAGGCAGCAGCTGGTGGGATGAGCTAGTGAATGGAATAGGTGGGTTATAAAAACATACTTCAGATATTAAGGAAAGTTAAGCAGATTTTTCTCCTATCTTTGTTTAATGCCAATGTATATAGGAGTTTGGGGGGGGGTTGTTTTGCTTTGTTTACTGTATGAGTTAAATCCTCCCCTCCCTCAGGTAATAATTTGTCCTTGAGAATAAGTACTAGTTCATGTTGAACTTGTGTATTTGCATTTTCTAGCCCCCCTACAAGGGAAATTAAATAAAAACAAGGCTAAAGATTCTCTATGTGAAATCATTTGAAATGAATATAAAGGAGGACTACATTTAAGTCTTCTCCCCTTTTCTCATTAAAACAAACAAAAATTCATTGTACAAAGCAGAAATGACTTCAGATATTGATGATTTGTATACCCTCCTGGCCAGGGCATCTGACTGAATTATTTAAAAGGGAAAGAGACTCACAGGTTATCAAACTAAAATTAATCAGCTTCACTTCCTCAGGTACTTACTGTTTGTCACAGGCATTTTAACAGTAGGCACTACCTATTTGAAATGATACTGAGATCCCAGAGAACAAACTTGGGAGCTCTAGTTGTCGTTGTGAGACTTTTACAAATGCCACCTGTTAATGCTGAGAAGAAAAAGTATGAAAGAATAGAAAGAGCATGAGAGCATGAGAGCCTCTTGAGTTTCTGGAACCAGGTTTGACCTTATAAGTGTCTTTAAGGACTCCAAACCTCAGTTCTCTGAGAATAGAGCCAAAAAATCCTTACAGCTGGTGTCGGGTGGCACTAGACTGGAATGATTCTCTTTATCCTGGCAACATTCAAAAGACAACAGCAGACCACAGTTCAAAATTTGCCCATTGGTTTTACAGATGATTTTCTCCATGATATAGCAAAAAGGTCAATGACTTGGGTTTGAATCCTGAACCCAGAAAATGTAAGCTTTGCATTTGTTTCCTTATGTAAAAAAAGGAGGACACGATCTTACTTTGAGGAAGAAATAAGGGGCAGCCAGGGTGGCTCAGCGGTTTAGCGCTGCCTTCAGCCCAGGACAGGATCCTGGAGACCCAGGATGGAGTTCCACGTCTGGCTCCCTGCGTGGAGCCCGCTTCTCCCTCTGCCTATGTCTCTGCTTCTCTCTTTTTCTGTCTCATGAATAAATAAAGTCTTAAAAAAAAAAAAAAGCAAGGAAGAAATAAAATCATGGATGCAAAAGAATCTACCACAGTGACTGTTCATTGTAAGCATTAGATAAATGGAATGTGTCTGTCTGTGCCTGTCTCTCTCCCTGCCTTGCCTCCCTCATAGTCAAATACAAGGTCTTATTGGTTCTTGTTCTCCCTGACCTAGATAGCATTTGACCATCTCTCGTTTCTGAAAATCTCTTGGCCTCTCTACCCCTAAAGGCTTCTTGTCTATGTCTTTGGCCACTCCCCTTTCTGGCTTTGTTGGTTCTCTGTACCTTTCTGAATGCACTATCATCATCTTCTTTGAAGGCACGTCCTTCCATCAGGTATGGAAATTCATCTCAGTGATCTTCTCTTTTCCCACTCCCTTCTTAACTTATTCACACTTCTTACTTCCTTGGCTTCATTTATCATTTCTAGGCACAAGACTTCTACAACTGTACCTCCAGATCAATCACTTCTCATCTTCTAATACTTAGTGTGCATTTTCATTTAACTTTCCAATATTACTTCATACTCAATACTCCTGGCAACTGCAAGGACATTTCTAAATCTTTCTTCTACAGACTACATTTAAGTCTTCTCCCCTTTTCTCATTTAAACAAACAAAAATTCATTGTACAAAGAAGAAATGACCTCAGATATTGATGATTTGTATACCCTCCTGACATCATTGAGGTAATGTCTTTCTTTTTTTTTAATGTTTCTTTATTTATTTATTCATGAGACACACACACACACACACACAGGGAGAGAGAGAGAGAGAGATTGAGAGAGAGAGAGAGAAGATAAGGGCAGAAGCACAGGCAGAGGGAGAAGCAGGCTCCATGCAGGAAGCCTGACATGGGACTCGATCCCGGGTCTCCAGGATCAGGTCCTGGGCTGAAGGTGGCACTAAACTGCTGAGCCACCCAGGTAATGTCTTTCTAATCCATCTCTTCTTTTTTCAATCTTGGTCCTCTCAGGGTCCTTCAATGCCATGTCTCCATTGTTACAATCATTTTCTAATGGGCTCCCTTCACTCCTTCCCTCAATTCCTTCACCTTGCTCTGTACAGTTACCAGATTAGTCTAAGGAGTCACTTCTAACATTCTCTACTCAGAAACCTTCAATGCTTTCCAATGTCTCAACAAAAAAAAATCCAAATTTTTTATCCTGGCTTTAAGAAATGCTTTATACTCTGACCTTGAAATGCTAGTCTAGCCTTATCTCTATGTGTAACTTCCACGTTTGCCAGATTAGCCTGTTTTACTGTTTCTCAAGTATGTGATATGTAACTTAAATCTATATACCTTTGCTGACTACATTTTCTTCCTCTAAAAGCGCCTTCCTTCTATGAATCTAGTTTACATGAAGACTATCTTTCCAATGATTCTGGCCCAAAGTTACTCTTATTTTCTTTGGGCTTGTACAAATTAATTGTATACTACCTTCTAATAGCCAGCTCATAGGCTCCAGTTATGTGTATCTATCTATACACCTTTATCTGAAGAACTTGCTTCATGTACTTTTTTTTTTAATGTGTATTATATTCTCACCCAACTACAATGAAAACTTCTTTGAGGGATCATGCAATATGCATTTGTGTCCTCCACAGCATACAATCTATTGCTGTACAAATTGTCTGCAGAGTTGGTAGTTGTAAACGACTGGAAAGACTGTACTTCAGCGATTTACGGAATATTAAAGGCACAGTTCTAGTGAAGATGAAGATAGGACAGGAACATTTTCTCGTGAAGCATTCTGACAGTCCTTAGAGTTCTCTCAAATTCTCTTAGGTTCTCTCTGTAGCTAGCTAGATACACATACACAATTACACACACACACACACACACACACACACACACACACATACATACACACATGAAATGAAAACAACTGAGTTTACTTTTAAGACTCAATAAACCCCATTTCAGTGGCCATAACATTATTTCTGAATTTTATGACATGGTCTGACTTAGATGTGCTGGCCTAAGTCACTTTCTAAAAAGTCGTTTTATTATCATTTATGCCAACTTGTAGCTCATAAAAATAAAACAACCGATGTATGTATCTATCTCAACCATGTTCCAATTTCCAAGAAATCTTTGGCTCAATGAACTGAGTGATGATATATTGGAAGGTTTCTGATTCCATGCCTATCCAATTTAAAAAAGATCCTAGATCATAGTGAGGTGCCTCTGAAGCTCAGAAGAAGCGCTCTGCTTCTTTACACCTCCATCTGATTAGAGTTCCTGATAGAAAATAAATGAATTATTAAGGTGATTGTGGGTGAATGCACAATCTCTACCACCATTTTGTGTGTGTAAGACACTGAAAAGATTTTCCTTAAATATAAGAAACTAGGGTTTTAAAATGCTGCAGTATTGAAAGTTTCCATAGAGTTACTCTATGGACAACTTTGGGAATTCAAAGATTCACTATTGGAATAAAAACTAATGAATAGGGACACCTGGGTGGCTCAGCCGTTGAGCGTCTGCCTTCGGCTCAGGGTGTGATCCTGGGATCCTGGATCGAGTACCGCATCAGGCTCCCTGTGAGGAGCCTGCTTTTTCCTCTACCTGTGTTTCTTCCTGTCTCTCACTGTGTCGCTCATGAATAAATAAATAAATCTTTAAAAAACAAAAAAAATAGATAAAAAATAAAAACTAATGAATACGCATGAATTAAATTCTCTAGTTAGCTCCTAATTCCTGTGCTCTTCAAGTATTTTAGTACTGTAGATAAAACAATGTGTAGTTAATCTTCAAGTCTATTTCTGGCCAGTAGTTTTAAATTTGCTAGCCCACTCTGGCAGTCTACAAAATTCATTCTTCATCCTTCCGGAGTCATATAGTTTTAGCCTCTCTTGCAGTTCTTGTCAGTGGACTGAAGGCAGAAGTGATATGAGCAGGCCCTGGGTCATTTGGTTAAAAGGAAACTGCTTGCCCTCTACTTCCTTCCTTCACACAGGCTGGAATGCAGATGTGGTGATGACCCAAATCCAACCAAGCACATAATGACAACTTCCTAAAGAAGAGCAGAGTAACAACACAGTAGGAAACTAGGTCCCTGAATAACAGTATGGAGCAAAGTTGCTCTAAGAGCCTAGGCCCCTCACTTTTAGGCTTTCAAGTATGATAAAAAATAATCTTATTTGGGCACATGGGTGGCTCAGTTGGTTAAACATCTGGCTTCAGCTCAGGTCATGATCTCAGGGTCCTGGGATGGAGCCCCATGTGGAGTCCTACAACCTGAAGTCTGGAGCCCATCCCCAGGGCTCCATGCTCAGCAGGAAGTCTACTTCTCCCTCTCTCTCTCCTTCTGCCCTTCCCCTCACTCATGCTTGCTTGCTCTCTCTCTCTCTCTCAAATAAATAAAATCTTTAAAAAAATGAAAATAATCTTAAATTACTTGGGTTTCTTTTAGAAGGCTAGCATCTACTTTAATTCACCAAATACTTTATTAGACAATAGAAAAATAGAAAAATAAATTGGGTTTTGCTTCTTTTATCATTTGGGAGAGGAATTTTGCTCCCATCAACTAAAAGAAACAATCCAAATATGGCCAAGTAGCAAGAAGGCATGGAGAAAACAAAAGACCATGAAAAATCAAAATTTGGTGAATGTACACAAGTGTGCCAGATCTTAGCATAACAGAAGTTCTCTCATTTCTACATAAGTATTTGATGAATTAAGTAAACCAAGTATTTCCCAGTGAGAGAAACCAAATTAAGACATCTCAATTCCATCTTTACCACATACACCTTGATGATTCAGTCCACTAAGATTTTAATCAAGATGAGCTGCTGCACGGACTTCCCAACACTGACCTCACTCAGCACCTGGGCTTCTGTACTCCTAAGGCTCAAGACTGTCACTCAAATGCATGGTCATCAGAATTTTCCCGCTTATTTCCAAATTCTATTAGCCTTCTCCTACACATTTTGGTCATATTTCAGAAATAGGATTTTCTCTACATAAATATTTTTCTCTTTTAAATTGAAGTCCTTAAAATAACAGAGCAAAAACAAATGAAAGCACTCCAGACTCTCTTTCTCTCCCACAAAACCCAGTTCAGTACACCACAGAAACAAAAAATTATGATCAGTTCTCTCACTTAAAAACCATCTATTTTTAGAAAGAACAATTCAATATGAGCAAGATACAGATGTTTTTAAAAGCATGAAATATCAAAATGTTCTTTAGACTATTTAGATTATTAGTTTAGATATTTAATTCCTAAAGCTGAAGTTTAAGAAAATTAATCAAAATTCGATGCTTGATAGTGATGGCAATTATATTTACACTCAAATCCTTTTCTGCAAATGATCTTACTTCACACTTTATATAAAAAACTGAGGCTAAGAGTAAGCTCCCCCAATTTCCTGCTTAGACAAAAGCTTATCTGCATTTCTAGCCCCCTGCTGCCCTCATCTTTAAAGAGGTAATTCTTTCTCCTATCTTTGAATACCATCCTCACCCCCTTCTGAGACCCTGCTCCATCAATTTTTCTCTAGTCTCTTGTATCAGCCATCACCCTTGCTCTCTTTAGATATATAATATGCCCAAGTGTCTGTCATCTTAAAGAAATATTCCTGATGCTTTTTGTTCCTTCTAAAGCCAAACTTCTATCTCAAGAGTGCTCTTTTCTCTGGGTCTTAACTTCATTTTTCAGTTACTCCTCCACCCTTTGGATTCTACTTTTCTTCTTTTTTTTAAGATTTTATTTATTTCCTTGATAGAGAGAGAACAAGCAGGAGTGGCAGGCAGAGGGAGAGGAAGAAGCAGGCTCCCTACTGAGGACATCTTGTCTTTGAAGACAAAGACGAAGATGAAGATGAAGATGCAGGGCCCATCCCAGGACCCCGGGATCATAACCCGAGCTTAGTCTTAGTTAGGCAGACACCTAACTGACTGAGCCACCCAGGCATGCCCCTGGATTCTACTTATATTACTTTCTCAAAAGCCCTAATGACCTCCTCATTGACAAATCTAAGGTACAGTTTTAAATCCTCAATTCACTAAACCCTTTGCAACTGAAATTATTTTCCTATCCATTTGGACTCATTGGGTCTATCTTCTGATTCCCTGACCTTAATCTCCTTGCCATGCTCCTCTTTCTCTGCCTACTCCTTAAATGCTAGCACGACCCAGAGCTACACATTTGCTCCCTTTCTTTTTCTTCTTCCTTTTTTATTTGGACCTTTTTTTTATTTTCCATATTCTAGGTCTTCTAAGTGCAGTTTCATTAACTCCCTTGTTTCAACTCCCTTCCCAACTAATACTGATGACTCCCAAATCTATAATTTAGTTGCTTGAGATACAAATACAATTTTTGGAGGATACCTAAACTGACTTGTACATTACTAAAAATAATATTCAATTTGAACTCATCATCTCTTTCTTCAACTCCATGATAACTGACTCTTCTGTTTGTTCTCTTTTGGTAAAAGGAAATACCTATGGTCCCATCAGATACCTGAGAAGAAGAAAAGTCAAGGCTGACTCTAGGTTGTTCACCTTTTACTGAGACAAAGAATACTAGTCTATATGTATGAAGCTTTCAAATAAATATGAGCTATAACAAATTATATTGCTTTCCTGTGATGCTTTCAACATATAAAGTACTTGCTATGCAAACAATAATTTTTTAAATGCCTTTGTGAGACAGAATTGTAAAAGTCATGTTCCATAAACAAAGCATGGTCAGGGGATTGTGAATTGTTAAGAACTGTACAGGTAGTATTTTGTAAGTTAATGACTGAATTGGCTAGCACTAAGTATAGATTTCTTCTAATCTCATTACTATCTTTTATAAACTAATATATGTTTTTGGGTAGAATATTCTAAATTCACTGTAATACTTAATAGCTGTCAATAAATCTAGTTAATTTAGAGTAAGAAAAAAAGAATACAAATTGGGGTAGAAACTGTGATCCCTGGGACTAGTGAGTACTTAAACATAAACTGATTCTCCTTTAGATTGTTATTTTGAGCACTTAACTATTTACTCTTAGAAATATGACTCCCTCCCACTTGGTGTTAACAAAATAATAGTTAATTTAAAAAATGTTGGGATGCCTGGGTGGCTCAGTAGTTAAAGCATCTGACTTTGGCCCAGGGCATGATCCTGGAGTTCTGGATTGAGTCCCACATCAGGCTCCTTGCATGGAGCCTGCTTTTCCCTCTGCCTGTGTCTCTACCTCTCTCTCTCTCTCTCTCTCTCTCTCTCTCTGTGTGTGTGTCTCTCATGAATAAATAAATAAAATCTTTAAAAAAAGTTTAATAATCTATAGGGCAGTTCAAAGCTGAAATATTTATAATATTTAGACAATGTGAGTGATGACTATTACAGGCACAGTTAATATTACTTAGAAGCTATACGAAGGCTCACATTGAAAGAAGGACTGAGAGACAAACTATGGATTCAAACTTGGATATTTGGTAGATTATTTTCTCAAAATGAATGAAGTGCACCTGCCACTTGGCAGAAAACAACTGACAGTATTAGTAGCCCAGTGGTTCCCAAATGAAGCTGTTTTGACCCAGCAGATAACACCTGGCAATGTCAAGAGACATTTTGGTGCTTACAACTAGAGAGCGTGGAGAGGATGCTATTAGTTTGAGGTCAGAATCACTGGTTAACTTCCTATGTGTATAGGCAGCCCCTTACAACAAGGAGTTGTTTGGCCCAAAACAACAATAGCGTACAGGCCAAGAAATCCTGTGGCAGGTGATGACAAAAGTTAAGCTTTCAAGCAAAAAAAAAAATAAAATTTTGGAAAACCTGATCTGTCACCACAGGTTTGATAGTTTCCCAATATTTAAAGACTTCTCTGATGAGATCTGTGGCAACATTAATGAATGTGAATTTCTGATATTGTACACAAAAATGTGTCAACATTTGGAAGGTCCACCTAATTTAGTGTATGAATGTTTCCAGTGACCAATGCATGATGTTATACAATTATGCTCAGTTGAAAAATCCATTGAAAATATAAAATATATCAAAGGATTTTAATGTAGCAGAGCATAAAAAGTTCACTACTGTGGTTTCAGATTCCATACTTCAACAACTTTAAGAAGCTACTACTTGTCAAGTTTTAGTGTAATATTAAAGAAAAAACATCCACAATCTTCTAAAAAGGCTATTAAAATCCTACCTTTTCCAATTACATATCTATGTAAACCTGGATTTTCTTTATATACTTCAACCAAAAGAACATACTCAAACAGATGGATTCAATAGCAGATATGAAAATCCAGCTGCCTACATTAAGCCAGATATTTAAAATAATTTGCAAAAATGTAAAATACAACTCTTTATGCTTTTTTGAAAAATGGTTATTTGCATTAAAATATGTTACCATATGATAGGTTTCCTATTGTTACTTTTAAATTATTATTTTTAAGATTTCCCAGTAAATTGGTATATTTATTGATACTGATAAATATCACCCAAACACAGGCTCTTTGGGGTCTTCAAGAACTTAAAAGTAAAAGGAGTTCTGAGACCATAAAGTTTGAGAATCACTGATTTCTCTATATAGTTCCTTAGCACTGACCTTTGTATTATTTAATAAAGCTTGAGAATCACTCATTTCTCTAGTTCTTTAGCGCTGACCTTTGTATTATTTAATATCCCTATTTTCCAGGTTCTGGGCAGAGATTACACTAAGTAAACCTCTAGTTACAAATATAAAGAACAGAGTATTTGAAATCTCCCAAATAAAACAAATCTTTTGTTTCTTACAAGATCAACTGAAAGCTATCATAGGTATACATATGCCTGAAATGTGTTTGAAATTACTGTTTGACAGTGTAAGGAGGAAACAGTTTAGATTATGAGGTATTACAGTTTAAAATACAATAGTTGCCATGAGTGCTGAACTGAATATTATCTAATATGCTTTCAAGTATCACATGAGGTGTAAACAATATACAATTTAATGGAAATGAAGCCAATGCAAGGTATTTCCAACCTTTGCCAGGTATTTCCTACATCATCATAGCCACCTATTAATCCCCCTTATCTTCAAATACCTTGCCATTTAAAAAATGTTGTATGTCATGTAGTCTTATCAACTCTATAGATATGAGTTTATTAATGAATGAAAGCTCTTTCCAGTTTAAGATATGGAGTTATTTGCAATAAAATAACATCATTTAACTAATTAGGTACCAGAATGTTGCCAACACTTGAGACATAATAAGCCGTTTTTAATGTGTATGTTTCAAGACCAAAAGGTCCATTTGCCTAACACAAAACAAAGTAATTGTTTATTTTAAAAAAGCATTTGTAGATGATAACACAAAAGTATTTTGCTGATGTTACTAATATTACATCAAAATATTACAACTAAATAAAGTAGTGTATTAATATGTATTTTGCAATGACATAAAAAGACAAAAACAGGGATGCCTGGGCGGCTCAGCAGTTGAGCACCAGCCTTCAGCCCAGGGCATGATTCTGGAGTCCTGGGATCGAGTCCCACATCAGGCTCCCTGCATGGAGCCTGCTTCTCTCTCTGCCTGAGTCTCTGCCTCTCTCTCTCTGTGTTTCTCATGAATAAATAAATAAAACCTTTAAAGAAAAAAAAAAAAAAAAAGACAAAACAAAAACAAATCAAGCTCCATCATTATCAGAGTAAATGGTTAAGTCTCCAGGCTTGAGAGGGCATATATACCTAAAACTTTCAAATACAAAAGGAAAATGATGTTAAAACATCTGCCTGAATTTTTCTGTGGGTATTGAAAATGCAACATGGGAACATCTCTCACAAATAAATGTCAGGTAACATGTTGTATTCCCTCTCTCCTTTTGAAAGAGAATAGAGGGCTTAAGACGGTGAGCTCTGGAATTAGAGTACTTAGGTTTAAATTCCAGCTTTACCATTTACTGGTAGTATAACACTGGACATGGCACTTAACCTTTCTGTGCCTCAGTTTCCTTATCTGTAAAATAGAGACAAGAACAGCAGCCACCCTACAGAACTGCTGTACAGGCTTCCTGAAAAAATACACACATCTGTACATATATAAAACAGTACTTGATACACAATAAGCATTCAAGAGATGTGAACTATTATTGTTGTCATATTAAATATTATGATTACCCTAATTATCCCAACTACATAGGGCAACAATCACTAAACCATGGTATCCAGGGCTTACAGTGACCGATGTTGCATATAAGACCTGATGTGATTGTACATCTTCTCTTTACCCACATTAATATTCCTTTGGTCAAACGTGTGAAATGGACACTAACATTTACTGAGTAAAAACACTGTAAGTGAAAGGGCTAAAATAAAAAAAATAAAAGAAAGAAAGAAAGAAAGAAAGAAGAAGGAAAAGGAAGGAAGGAAAGTAGGAAATAGTGTTGGAGTGAATTTAGAAATAACTATCAATAAATTCTAAAGTACAAAGTCACAAAAGAGTTACATTATTAGATTTTATAAAACACTGCAGAATCACCATAATAACTAAGTATACATATTTTTAGAAGATTAAATAATGCTAAGAGATCAATGGACATTTAAAAAAAAGATCTGGTCAGTTATCTGTGTTTGAATCAGTACTTTTTGCCTAAAGCTTTAAGATTAAGGAAAGAAATAGCAATTTCTAACAGAAAAAAGTAAATTAAAAAAACCCCACTGCCTCATGTGACACAAAAGGCACATCCAACTTAAGAAAAATTAATTGTCAGATCAGGTATCCAACATCATGATTATGCAACACTTTAGGTTTCAAAGATGCAGGACTCATTCAGTCAACTCATTTGCTAATAAGCCCTTCACTGTGCTGCACACTAGGGAAACGTGGGAGAGTGAGATACAGCCCCCACTTCAGGAAGCTCACAACCTTCTGAAGGAGACAGATATGTAAACCA
Source organism: Vulpes lagopus (assembly GCF_018345385.1). Lineage (NCBI taxonomy): Eukaryota > Metazoa > Chordata > Mammalia > Carnivora > Canidae > Vulpes > Vulpes lagopus. The sequence goes on from NC_054826.1 coordinate 150,103,547, forward strand.
GTAACTCAAATACCACAAATAAATGCTTTAAAAAGGGGTTTGAATAGAGTGCTCTGGGAGCCTTCAAAGAAGCGACATAACTAACTGCCAATGGCGCACCAGAAAAGACTTCATCAAAGAGCTACCATTCGAGCTGGACCTTAGAAGTGGACGGTTTTCCAGAGGGAAGGGGAGACGTTCTAAGCATGGGGAACAAAGGTGCCCAAGTATGGAGCGACAGTAAGTTTGGAGGACAGCAACATTTTATGCGGCTGAAGCACTGGGCGCCCCAAGGACAACAAGGCCGGAGAAGTCAGTCTCAGGTGTTGTCAGATTGTGTCTCATGTGCCTGGGGCAGACTTGTGAGCAATGGGGTCCCAGTAAAGGTGTTCCACCAGAAAAGTGACAAATCAGATTGGTTTCTCAGAAAAGTAAAAGTGGTGCTACTCTGAAGATGCACTTAAACAGAAGACAACCCTTTTGAATAGAAGACAACCCAAATCCAAACCTGCTAATAAGTAAGAACTGTTATTCTCATCTTGCCTGAAAAAACCCAGCTGCTTTAGCAAAACAGTGTTCTTAAACCAATGAACAGATATCAATATAAATTGCCATGATTGAGACTAAGAGAACCAAAGGACATATACAAAATCATCACATGAATGAATAGTTATAATGGTCTCACAGAAAATTGTTAGGACTATAGTGAAAGGAATATTCAGCCGTGGAACTGAAGTATCGTTTTTTAAATGACCAAAAGAATGATGTGTACTCCAAAATATCAACTATCGTTTTACTTTTGCTTCTTCATATTTTTGGGTTCTTTTCCCAAAAATTCCCACCATTAGCAAGTAGTACATTATAATTAAGAAAAAAAATTTAAAGCGCACTGTTCATTGCAGTTGATAAACAATTATCTTTATAGACATCTTAAAACTAAAATATTACCTTTTTGTCTCCTTGTTTTCGTCTTCTTAATCCTGGTCTATAATCATCTCCAAATCTCAGAAAGTAATAGTAAGAAACTAGCCTCTCAATAGGATCCCTTATGACATTAATGTAAATTGGCTTCTTCTTCACACCAAATCTGAAACAGAAGAAAAATGTAAAAGGTAAAATCTGTATTTTCACTTGGCTTAGGGGGGGTCCTAAAATTATAAATTCTATATGGAAAGAAAAACATGAATTTAAATAAAACAGAGTATGTAGAGATTAGGAAATAGTTTATGATTATTTATGCTATAATACAGTGAACAGGAAATAATTTAAAAATTACTGCTGACGATAAAGACGGGAAGTTTGTATGAAAAACAATTTTACATTTTACTGGTAAGAATTACAAAAAACATTTTCATTTTATGTAGCAATGATTTCTCATTTCTGGCTCACTGAACGAGACACATGTTATCCATGGATTCAGCTTAAATCCATGTAAGTGTGACCACTGGAGTCTACCTTCTGCCATTGCTGATTTTAAAGACAAGAGTGAAAGACATTCAGTTTCCAGCACAGTTTCCTTAGGGAATGAGAAAGAGGTGATAGAACAGAGGAGACAGAGAAGGCTTTCACTGTAGCCACCGGGGCAGCCCCTAGAAGCATCCAGCTGGCTCCTGTTCTAATATCCGCACTGTCCCAGTCTTGAGACCTTCGTGTTATCTTGACCTTTATTTTCCTTTATCCTTCATTTAGTACAGTTACCAGGTCCTTTTGATTCTTCCTGCTGTTGGCTTCCCCACAGATCTGACCTGTCCTCATTGCTCCCTTCCTTTCCCACTACCACCCTCTCCCAAGGCCTCTTGTTTGGATTACTCCAATAACCTCATTGGTTTTCTTGCCTCAGGCTTACCTTTTCAACCTACCTTCCAGACCAATTCCCAACTGATAATCCAAAAGCACCACTGGTTAGATTATTCTTCTTAGGAAGCTGGAACAACTCTACTGTTTATGTTGATATCAAACCCAAACTCCTTTGTCTGGTTGCTAATGACTCAGGTACCACCTTACTGTCCTCAAAGAAGAAACCATCCATCTGTTACAGTTTGGCCCACCTCTTCTATCTCACCCAACATATATTTATTCCTATTTCTCCTTACACGCCTCTGCTCCTTAACTAAAATGCCATTCTCATTTTTCTATTCTATTACATTAGTTCATTTTAAAAAATACTTTTTTGTGTACCCAATACATGCACCAATATTCTAATGCTACGATTACAGCAGTGAGTTAAAAAAAAAAAAAAAAAAGACTAAATTCCTTGTCCTAATGGAGCCAACGTTCTACTTGGGGAAGACGGAATATAAACAAATAAGTAAATATGTGAGATGGTAAAAAGTACTGAGGAAAAACATGATGCAGTGAAAGGGAACAAGGACCAAGAGAAGTGGGGACAGAGTACAATTCAAAATAGGCAGGCCTCACTAGTATTATGTGATGAGAGAAGGGAGCCATGGAGCTATCTGGAGGAAAATGTTCCAGGAAGATGAAACTCTAGGAGTATGAAACCCTCACCCCAAGCTGCTAAGTGCCAGGCATTTTCAAGGAACAGCAAGATTAGCCTAGCTGCAGCAGAATCAGAAAGCAAGGAGAGAGAAGGAGGGGGAGTGGAGGAAGCACAGATCATGTAGACCTTTATAAGCACCAGGAGGGAAGCCTGAGTCAGCACTGAAGTGTCATGATGTGGGTTGTAGTCAACAGCAGGGTGACTAGAGTTACCAACACTGTATTGTAAACTTGGGAGTTCCTACGGAGAGTAGATTCTAAATGTTCTCACCATAACAACAGCAACCACAAGATAGTAACTGTGTGAGGTGAAGGATGTGTTAATTAACCTTATCCTGGTAAACATTTTACAATACACAATGTATGGTAAAATAGAATCACACTATACACCTTAAACTTACACAGTGTATATGTCAATATATCTCAATAAAGCAGGAGAGGAAAAAACAACTGGCTGCTGTTTGGGAATAAAATGCAGTGGGGCAATAATGAAATCTTGTACAGCCTAGGAAGCCGATGGCACACGGTACTATCTATCACTGACACCTGCACCCAGGAGTCACTGCTCTGGCAATTCTACTCCCTGCTTATCCTGCTAGTGTTTCTCTTCTTTTTCTCCTAGTATGATTAAAAACCACTTGAGAACAGGCACAGTACTGTACCCTTATTTTATATATTTCACAGGGCCTCATATACATAAATACTTGCCCACTCATTAGTACTAATTTCAAAGATTAAAAAAAATATTAGCAATTTCTCCTAAAATAGGAATCACAATGAGAAACAACAGAACTATGCTTAGGTTGTGTGACTCTGGTAAGAGATGGTGAAAGCTGCTTATTCTTTTAACCACTTTTTAAAAAAAATATTTTTATTATTTATTTGAAAGAGAGAGAGTGAGTGAGTGAATGAGCACAAACAGGAGGAACAGCAGAGGGAAAAGCAGACTCTTGGCTGAACAGGGAGCCTGACCCAGGGCTCGATCCCAGGACCCTGGAATCAGGACCTGAGCTGAAGGCAGATGCTTAACCGATGAAGCCACTCAAGTGCCATTCTTTTCAACCACTCTTGATATTTTCACTCATCTGTTCACAGAAACCTTCAATTTTAGCCAATAGATTATAACTGAAATTTCCCTTCTTACTAAAATCTTTTTCCAAAGGCACTAAAAAGCATATAGCTGAACTAAACAATTTCACATTTCCCTGTCTTCTGCCCACTGCAATCAATGTCTTGTACTCAGCAGGCATTCTATAAATGTTTTCTACTTTGTTCTTAAGCAATTGAGTAGAAAAGAGATAATAGAAGAGAAAAAAACAGGGTGCCTGGATAACTCGATTCTTTCAGCCCCTGAATTATTGAAAATTAACTAACCAGGAAGTTTCTAATTTACAAATAGGTTGTAATCTATAAGAACCACTTTGTGTGTAAGAAGGGGTCAGCAGTCTTGACTTCTAGTTCTTTTCTCACTATTAAGTGAGTGACCCAAAGTCACTAAAATTCTGTGTACATATGGAAATACTGCAAACTACAAAGAATCCTTTGTCAAACATTATAATACTAAAGCTGTGAGTTGAACAGAATTAGTATGCATTTTTTTCAATCATAAAACCATAAAACCAATAACACAGTAAAAAATTTTCACCATTTGTTAAAATAGGAAACAGTATCATTGCCAAATATATGGCACTGCCATGTTGGGCATTACAATAGAAGCTCCTTGAGGGCAGGACTGTTTCCCTCGTATTCATGGCTTTATCACTAGTTGTTCAACATAGTGCCAAGACACACTTGTTGAATATTATAGAATTAGGCTGAAGAGACTGCTGGGAAGTAACCACTTAGGAAGTCTTTCTGTAGGAGAGCGAACAAGGTAAGAAGAGGCATCAGAAATGCACAGTTGTGGGGTGCCTAGGTGGGTCAGTTTTGTTTTTTGTTTTTTGTTTTTTTTAAAGAGAGATGTGTTTATTCCATGATTAGTACAGACCAAATGCATACTCACCATATGAAAGTCAAACCAGTCAGTGACTCCAGAGTTTGGCTAACACTGAGGCACCAGCATCATGGTGTAGAGTGGGTTCTCATGGCACACGTAACCTCACCAAGGGCTCCAATTATAAAATTAAAAAAAAAAAAAGTGGGGGAAGGGGCAGCCGGCTGGTCGGGCTGGGTGGGGAGCTGTGGCTCCCCAGCCCCCGGAGCCCGCCTCATCCCCTGACCCTTCCTTTCCTGGTAAAAAACAACTCAAACAGATTTGACATGAAAAACAAACAAGGGGAGAGGGAAAAGAAAACATGGCTTTATAATTAAAAATAGACTAATAAAGTTTGAAACTGAGTAAAATATAGGCAGGTTTTTTTGTGTGTGTTTTGTGTGTTTCTTGGTTTCAGCTTAGGTTGGATCTTGGGGTCCGGAGATCAAGACCCGAGTAGAGTTCCATGCTCAGTGTGGAATCCACTTCAGATTCTCTGCCTCTCTCTGCCCTTCCCACTCATGCTCTCTCTTTCCCCTTCTTTTTGTCTCTCAAAAATAAAAAATAATAATAATAATAAATCTTAAAAACGGGGGCAGGGAGCCTGGGTGGCTCAGTGGTTGAGCATCTGCCTTCGGTTCAGGTCGTGATCCAGGGTCCTGGGATCAAGTCCCACATCAGGCCCCCTGCAGGAAGCCTGCTTCTCCCTCTGCCTATGTCTCTTCCTCTCTATGTCTCTTGTGAATAAATAGAATCTTAAAAAAAAGAAAACAATTACACAGTTGCTACCTTAACTGAGAGTGCAGAGAGTCTTGTAATAGGAAGCTACAAGGAGGAGAAAGCACAGGACGATGGACAATGACTCCAATCTTAAACCTGTAGGATTCCCTGGGAACCCCCTTACCATCTCCATTATTAGCCAGTGACCACCCTGAGTCATTCTTATGGGAATTACCTCCCCATATCATCTCCCACCATTGCTTCCTCTTTTTCCCTTCTCCCCGATCTCTGACATGTGGGACAGACAGCAACTCTTACCAAGTGGCACTAGAAAGGGGATATGGCGCTTTACAAAATTCTTCTTGCTGTCTGGAAAATGACTTTCTGGGGCATGGCTTTGGGTGACATTTATGTGTATGAAGTATGATTTTAATGAGATAACGTGTGAACTCATTCTGAAGATGGAGAGGATTATTATTTATAAGTTAGTATGGTTATATAGACATGGAGACAAGAGATTTTTTTTTAAGATTGTATTTATTTATTTGAGAGAGCGATTGAGACAGTGAACACAAGCAGAGAGGAGGGGCAATGGGAGAGGGAGAAGCAGACTCCCCAATGAGCAGAGAGCCCGATACAGGGACTGATCCCAGGACCCTGGGACCATAGCCGAAGCTGAAGCCAAACAACTGAGCCACCCAGGAGCTCCAGGCGCCTGTGTTAGTTAGAATCTCTAACAGAAAACAGACATGATAAAAATAGCATCTGGGCTATTCAGCTCAGCTGGTTAGGAAACAAGCATCCTTTTAGGTTTGTAGGTTTAATTCTTTTGCCAGCCAGGTAGTTTTGTACACGGGGAAAATGTGTTGTGTAGTCACAAACTCTACCTTTAACCTTGGCCAGGCATCTGAGCTGTTCCTCAGGAGGGCTCAGGTGAAGAAAGAGACAACCTATCTTCATTCCAAAAATAGAAACTATTATTGACCTGTTAGAAAATGATCTTCTTAGGAAAAGAACAGCATATTGGGTAGGAATGTTCTGTAAAGATCAAAAGGCAAAAAATATAATCTGAGGAGCAGGTTGGTAAGAAGACACTTTAGAAACCTTATTCTTGCCACATCAGCATATGTGATACGACACAGCAAGGAATACAAGGTAGGCTCCTGTCTTTACAACTACCCTCCATACAGTTTGGATAAATGGGTAAACATCGAGAATGGTTGAAAGAATTAGTGCACACTCAGAACATTTGAAAGGAACTTGTCCTTAGCTGGCCAAAGCTGACATGGAACATGATGAAGCTGAAAGAGGGCTGACTAGCTTTGGGAAGCACAATGCTTTGTGATTTTTTTTTTTAATATTTTATTTATTTATTCATGAGAGACATAGAGAGAGAGAGACAGACACATAGGCAGAGGGAGAAGTAGGCCCCCTGCAGGCAGCCTGATACAGGATTTGATCCCAGGACTCTGGATCACGACCTGAGCCTACGGCAGACACTCAACCACTGAGCCACCCAGCGTCCCTGCTTTGTGATTTCTGCTTCATTTTGGATTTAACATCTCTAGGAAAGCAGCAGTCTCACTAGGGACACTGGTATCATATATATATTTGTGCTGGACTTTCTTAGCCCTTCACAGAAACTTTCAAATGCTTCCCATGAGACAGGTTCCCATGGCCTTGTTTCAAAAATAGTGAATGACCTGTTGGTATTTGGCACTCCCACTGGTGATGTCGTTTTTGTAGTAATTACTTACCTCTTAAAAAGGGCATTCATCTACTATGTATCTATTAGAATGGCCCAAAATTTTAAAAAAGAAACAAAAGAGGTCTAACAATAACAGATGTTGGCAAGGATGCACAGCACCCAGAACTCTCATACACTGTTGGTGAGATTGCAAAATAACACAGCCACATGAAAAACCAGTTTTGCAGTGTCTTAGAGAGTTACTATACAATCTAGCAATCCCACTTCTAGGTTTTACGCAAGAGAAATGAAGACATATGTCCACATAAAACCTATGTGCAAGTGTTTTAGCAGTTTTACTCATAATCACTAAAAGCTGGAAACAACCCAAGTATCCAGAAAATGGTGAATGGATAAAGACTGCGGTGTATCCACACAATGGCATACTATTCATCCAAGAAGTACTAATGGATGCGTACAATAGATGAATGTCAAAAGCCTCAAGCTAAGTGAAAGAAGCCGAACTCAAAAGACCTGGTGACTGATGAAATGTATGTGGTAAGGAAAGGGGTTGAGTTTTTGGCTTCGAGGTTTTGATAAAGAAAAATGGGTAAACTTCCCAAAAGGGAATACTGAGGCAAAGATAGAATCTTGAGCAATGCCTTATTAAGAGTTGGGAATAAGGGCAGCCCAGGTGGCTCAGCAGTTTAGCCCCGCCTTCAGCCCAGGGCGTGATCCTGGAGACCCGGGATAGAGCCCTATGTCCGGCTCCCTGCATGGAGCCTGCTTCTCCCTCTGCCTGTGTCACTCTCTCTCTGTGTGTGTGTCTCTCATGAATAAATAAATAAAATCTTAAAAAAAAAAAAGAGGGGACTAAGAAGCGCCAGCATGGATTCAGACTGGGAGAAGAAGAAAACACCAGTAAGACAATGTGGTTACCGAGAGAAGACAGAATTATAAAAGAACATAACACTGCTTTGTGTGAGACACAGAACCTACTGCTTCACATACATTTTCATATTTAATCCTTGCAACCACCAGGAAGTAGTTACTTTAATTATCTTCACTTTACAAATCGGGAAAATGCAGATCTGAAACGATGTGGCTAAAACCACAGAGCTGGTAAGGAAGGGGTGGGGGTGGAGGGGTGTTTACTGCAGATCCAGCCGGCTTCAGAGGCTGCTCCGGAGCAGTCTACAGGATCAGTGCTGTAGAAAGAGCTGGTGGTACAAGGTCAATAAAAAGGCAACTCTTACATATTGCCTATAATGATTACAATAACTTAAGAAATGTTTCTATAGTGTTGTGACATATTTGCTGAAAACGATAGAAAATGGTGAAACTTCAATTGGTTTAGCAGAGAAGCACAAGGTAAAAGGGACAACCTCACATAAATCTAAAGACTCACAAACTATATTAGGCCTAAAAATATTGTCATTTTATTACTCTCCAAGATACTTCAGACCTAGTGAACCATTTGATTATGTGTTTCTTGTCCTGACATAGATGCTCTTTACTGAGTCACCTCAATTGTTCTGAGAAAGACAACGGGTGATATGGAGAAACCAGAATGACAGCGATTAAGACACACACTCATTCCTGGGCACAGCCACAAAGGCATACACCTGACAGGCACCTGGATATGACTGCTGTCTGTATCAAAAATAATTTCCAAAGATCGAAGAGAGATGCTGACATGTCACCCATAGGTAGCTAGATCATAGAAAATCTCAGCAGACTGATTGAAACCAGCATTCACACAGTTTTCTTTCAGCTGAACATTATTCACTATAAAGGAAAATGTCACTGAAATAAATGAAAGGGATATTCTAATGTTTTTATTTTGTAAAATCTGAAGAAAATCAAAGTGGAGGTAATAGATGCCTCTGGTAAAGGAGTATGAATTTAAAAGGCAGGATGATCTGTAATATTTTCACTGTTTATAATGAAACATAATGAACTGATAATTACAGAAAAAAAATGGGATTTCAGTGAACTCACTGAGGACAAGAACTACAACTTATTTATTCAACTTTATATTATCTGCACTCTTGGACATTTTGAAAAAGTCCAACCTACACACAACTTTATATTATCTGCACTCTTGGACATTTTGAAAAAGTCCAACCTACACACATTTTTTAGTGAAAAATGTTTAAATTTTAAATTTATAACATTAATGATCCTATCCAATTTAATTTAAAAATTGTGCTGCCCACCAATTGAAATGAAAACAAAAATTAATTGAACACTAAAGAGAAAAATGGAAAAAGGAACTAGGAAATGTGCTAAAACAAACAAACAAAAAAATCGAGAATAAGACCATGAGAAAAAGGAGCAACATAGAACAGGAATATAAACTTGAAACAAGGAGATGTTGTTATTATGCTGAAGTTCTGAATAAAACCAGAAAAATATAACCAAAACATGGCTTGAGCACATATAGGCTTGCAAATAAAATGCTTATTTCTTAGTGATCAGTCTAAACCAAAAAAACCACTTTTCTTTTTTTATTTTCTTTATCTTGCTTCCTGGGTTTCCTGGGATATACTGAATTTATATGCTTTTTAGGGACTCTTTTAAGGCAATTGAAAAGCTAAGTGATTAAACATTTCTTTCACCAAAGTCAACTGTTTTCTCCTGAAGGCAAGTATTTTAATGGATTCCACAAAGTACTATGGCAGTCGAGAATATGTTTTGAAGAATAAAGCATTTTAAAAATTGGTGATATTTCTTTCCTCTTTCTTACTCATTCATGGTCAGTATGTCTGTCAAACTAAAATTAATTTTAAAAGATACTGGTTACATCTACAGTAGTTCTTGACTATATACTTCAAAATATATTTCTTTTAGGTGATTTCTTTAAGGTGTTTGTTTAAAATCTTGTAAAAGTCTATTGAAATTTCTTACAATAATTTTCACTTCCAATAACATGAGACCCATTATGAAAATATTCAAAACCTTAAACGTTCATGTTAGTATTTAATAAATGAGATTAATCTTTTCAAGAAACTTTATACTTTTTCAACTGCAAGAACCCTAGCATATACCAGAGCTACAAGTACAAGACTTTTGCCAAAAGCAAAAGCACTCAATATATTATTTTAATAATGGAAACTTCAAGTATTAGAAACCAAGCTGTGTGTGGAAAAAAATAAATCATTTAGGTGAAAGGGTAACAAACATTCAATTGAAGGATAATGCAGCCCTGAGGGAAAATATGCATATGAATGGAGTTTATGAAATTGGTTCAGTGCCTCTGCAAGGAAAAAATAATTAGTTTATTTTAAAGCTGCCTATAAAATGTTTTCAATATTGCAGTATGAATTATTTACAGAAAAATGTACATCTAACTTTATTTTTTTATTTTATTTTTTTTACATCTAACTTTAAAGATACCATTTTACTGAGACATCTAGAGTATTGTGGAACTAGAAATAAAAATATATCGTTTACTGTACGTAGTATCTGGGAGATTCTCTTTTAATTACATGCCTTTCAAAAAGTTCAGGGCTAGTATCTAAATCAGTGGTAATTCAACTCTTTCTCTTCAATATAAGAAGTTAAAGTGACTGGAATATCAATTTAATTTTCAACTTTGATACAGAATGTTCTCTAGAGCTGACAAATACTTGAGAGTATATTACTATTAAGTCATGACTGCTAATGAAATGACTGAGGGAACATATCTTAGATGAAATAATTTTTAAAATACTTATTAAATATGTCTTTGAAGTTAGTACAGGTTTTTGGGGAAAAGATTTGGATTTGAGGTTTTAACCATAATGCTACTCTATGTGTTACAAAAAATATTCAAATGGATTCACAAAATAACCCATGTTTAGAATATTCCTTTACCCAGTTTTTTGAATAGTACCTTAATGTGGCACAGACTGGGGGGGATTGGGTTGTGTGTGGGAAACACAGTGCTTGGATACCATGCGTAGGCCTCTAGTTTTATGAACTTTTCTTGAGAGAATCATGATAGAATTACCATGAACCCACTCTACTCCCCAAAATATGGAAAATCAGAGATACTTATCATCAGTTTCAAGCAAATCACTAAAGGAAAATCACTATGTTTTTTAAAAGTCAATTTTGAATATATCACAATTTTAAAGCTAAAACTAGGGAGCCCAAAACAAAGTGTACACTTTACTGTGTCCTGGCTGAAAAGTAGATGCAAAGTAGGTATTGGAGTTCTTCGCTTTCTCAGCTCTCAGTCAATAATGTAGTAAGTCAGAATCTGATTGGTCTCTAGGTTAAAACGTGGGGCTCTCCTAAAACAGTGTCACGTGCTTATACAAGACACACAAATAGAATAATGTTAAATAACTTTAGAGTATTATCTGTATTGAGTCTACTTTGAATTTCTAAAATTAATGTGACAATTATCAATTTATGAACACTAGAGGGCAGTAAAACACTAGAAGGTGTATTTAAATTACATACCTAAAAGTGGCAAAGGCAAGCCAGTACACTTTTTTAATCAAAATTCTAACAATTTAATAAACTCGTTTCTTTTTAGGTTGCTAAAGTACAAAGCATTCTTCAGTGTGTCATTTTAGGTATAACTTACTTTGCAAAATCCAAATAAGAAACATGTCCATGATAAAACCCTGGTTTCATCTCTTTCCAGGAAGTTATATTCTTTACAAAGCGTACCTAAAACAGGAGAACACACTCATTACTGAAGTTCAATATAAAGGAAAATGAAATCTGATGATAGCAAAATACTTTCCATTTAGACATTTAAAACAAATCACACCAGTTTGACAATTACAGTGCTTGAAACACAGGTTTCAACTAAGGAGAGCACAGTGTGATCTGTAATTACCAATTCATCACAGAGAGAGCTATTATCACCACACTCAGAAAAGAGAGAGAATCCTGAGAGAAAAACCCACACAGTGCAATCATTTACAATGTTGCACTGTGAGTAATTCACATGGGCGAGGGGAGAGTGGGTACCAACACATATGCCCAAGTCTGTTTTCCACTCCCAGAGACTTGTTATTCATATAAACTCATACTTATCAACGGTTCAACAAATTAAAACAAAAAGTAATCCTTAAGCCAAAATGATTAAAGAAAAGATGATAATTATCAGAGGACTTAACAAAGAACAGATATCATAAGCTTGTTGATAAAAGAGATTAATAAAATTAGAGAGGTGATATTTTTTGGGTAAAATTTTTAAAAACTTGAATATCTAATTATTACTATTTTAATTTGCTGGAATTAAAGGTGCTCAAAAGATTAGTTAATAGAAAAATTCTTTTAGTGTAAATGTGCTAAAAAAATTTCAAGAACTGATTAATATAGAACGTGATAAGACTAAGTATCACCAGCTGCAAAGCAGTGATACACAATTTTTCAAAGAAATGTGGTATATATTTTTGATGAGCAAATTTCTGCATTATAAGCAGCAAGTGGTTAAGACTCTCTTCTGGGGACTGGCTGTCGGGTGGTGGAGAAGGGCTGAAAGGAAGGGGATCCACCACCTTAAACTGCGCTAAGGCATCTGCAAGCTGTGACCTCAGCCTCTGGAACACAGGCCTGTCAATTGCGTACTTCTGACAATTTATCAATCTTGCATTTACATTTTAGAATAGCGTATGTCACATGTAGATATTCTGGACCACTTCTATCAGATTAGCCAATAAATTAATGGCAATGAATGATGATGGCCACCTCCTAGAAAAGGCTTATTTGTATGGCAGAGTACAAAACAGTGCAGAAGCAGCCATATGTCAGAGAATGTGAACTAGGGAAAAACAGAAGGTTCTGGGGAAATTTATTTTTTAGGGAAAGCATTAATAACTCCGATACTAAGGGAAATAATGGAGTTCTTAGAAGGAAAGTGATATGAACCTTATCTTATTATCTTATGTACACATACACACTTAAATCTGAAAACTGAATGTAGATGGTAAAAGTATGTTGCATTAGAAAATACACAATTATATTTCAACAGATATTTACAATTTTTCCCACTAGAAAAAAGAGCCAAATAAATGTGTGATTTGAGGTTCTCATGTTCCTTCCTATCTGTTCTTTAAGGCACAAGAGAATGAAAATATCAAATGGCAAATGAAAATTAAACAGAAAATTAAAATTATATAACCTAAAACTGAATCCTTAAAAAATATCACGTTGAACGTGTAAAGTCCTTATAAACTGCCACTTACTGGTAAATTATTTCATGTAAGCCTTTGGTTCTGTGAAAATCAGTTCCATTATTTTAGCTGAAAGTGAGGGAGAAATAGAAGGAAAAGAGAATAGGAATGGGAGGTGGTGGTTTGAGGGTATTTAAGGCATATTTAGCAACTGAGCTCTATTTTCCAGAAGCCCAGATTTAATGTGGAGGTGATGCTGTAGGAGAGAAACGAAAGGAGATGCTGGATTGAAATCTGAGAAAATGGTGTTATGTAAGCCAAATGTTAGAGAGGATCAATAGTACAAACTTAAGAGTACATGGTGCGGTGAAAGACGGAAATAAGGTGGAAATGAGAGTTAGGTATGAATATAAACTTCAAGGATACTTCTTTCTTGCACCTTTCCTAAGGATGGTCAGGATTAAACTGAACCCTCCTAAGGACATACTTCATCCAATATGTGCCCTTCAGTGTCAGGTGAAGAGCCCAGGGAGCTGGACAATATGTGGACTGCTGCAGGGCTTCTCAAACAAATGAATCATCTGGGACTCACTCCTGATAAAACAAAGATTTTGATTCAGTGGGTCTAGAGTGGGGCCCAAGGTTCTGCACTTCTTACAAGTCTCCACATGATGGCAGGTCAGCGGACCACACTGAGGAGCACAGGTAGGCAGGCCCAGGAGCTACTGTGTGGTTTTATTTACATGAAGCTTCTTTTTGTAGTTGCTTTGCAAAGGAGGCCCTGAGGTCTATAAAAGCTCTTTAGCAGAGATATACTCTCATGTTCACTACTTTTATGATAAGGAAAAAAAAGTATACTGAAATATAACTGATTTTTAAAGATCATCTTGTAAGCCACCACAATATACAGAAGTGAGGACAGGAGCAGAATGAACTCTGCTTGCTCAGTCTCCTACCCGCACAGTGACGCCTGAAGCATACTGGAACTGAAGCATTCCAAGAAACACAGTTTAAAAACTAATGAAGTGAGAAAAAGGGTTGTACTTCCAGCTGGACTCAGGGAAGAGTTGGAGATGGGCGAGACCAGAACAAAGCATGAATCTTCCACTGTTGTCACCAACCTCAAACTCTATAGTTTAGAGAATCAGCATTTTAGAGGTGGAAGGAACTTAGGATATCTTATACTCTTTATTTTACAGATAAAAAAAACTGAAGCTCAAGAACCACACACCTTAAATTTTGGTCTAATAATCCTTCTAAACCACAAGATAATTTCTTAAATTTATTATTGTTCAAATTAAGTTGAGAGGAAAAAAACCCAGAAGGATGTGAAAAGAGAGTAATTGTATCATGACTTTGATCAACAAACTTGGGCACTGAGAATTTCATGTTTTATCCACTGCTAAGGAAATGTCTCAGATCCAGTCATTCAAAACACCTCAGGCACCTGGGTGGCTCAGTCTGTTAGCGTCTGCCTTTGGCACAGGTCATGATCCCAGGGTCCTGGGATCGAGTCCTGAGTGGGGCTCCCTGTTCAGCAGGGAACCTGCTTTTCCCTCTACCCCTCCCTCCTGCTCCTGCTCTCTCTCTCTCTCTCAAATAAATAAAATCTTAACAAACAAACAAACAAAAAAAACACTCCTCAACCCACAAGATCTCAATCCACCTGTTCACTACTCTTTATTGGACAAGGATTTTGTAACGACTGCTGACTTATTCTTGCCTTTCTACTATCTTGGGTAACCTCAGGGGTTGTTGAACACTGCTAGTCAAAACTAAGAGACCTGATTTAAAAGTCTATATAGGACTTTACATTTTATTTTCTAAATTCATTCCGAGGTAAATTTACATGGGTTATTATTGCTTTTAAATTCTCTATATTATTACTATTAAAGTCTCTTAAAACACACAGAATCTTTCTCTAATCTCCAGCTACAAGAATATTGAAGGCTACATATTTAATATATATGTGCATATGTTTTTCTTTCATCTCATCAATATTTAAGGCAATGTGGTAAAGTCTCATTAATAAAGCTGTGGCTGATTTACAATTTGCAATAAATCAAAAGATGCTGAGACTGACCTTCCCTTTACAGAAAAGAAAAAAGTGCTAAGCAAACAAATGATGTCGATAAGGTTCGAGCAGCAGTTCAGACTAATGTGGCGAACAGGTGGAGCATTTAAAAGTGCCATTTACATACTGCTGAAATTCTAGAACTATCCTTTAACCCCCTTTGAAGAACAACCTTTTTAAAGTTCCTTTTTTTGAGGGGCCTGGGTGGCTCAGTCGGTTAAGCAGACGACTCTTGATTTCAGCTCAGGTCACAATCTCAGGGTCATGAGATGGAGCCCAGCATCTGGCTCCATGTTCAGCAAGCAGTCTGTTTCCCGTCCCCACCCCCAACTCCCTCTCCCTCTGCTCCCCCACCTCCCCTTAAAATAAATAAATAAATCTTTTAGAAAAGCTTCCTTTTCAAAGTCTGAATTTAGCCACTTCTTTTAGCCATGTTCACTGGTTCTCCCCAGAGTTCCCCCTGCAGGGTTTCCCTTGCCTCTCCTCCCTCCATCCCCATTCTCACCCTTTCACCAGTCAGCCTCACTGCAGTTCCTGCCCTATCATTTTCTGCCTTCTGCCCTCTCCTGTACCATTCACCTAGCCTTTCATTTTTCTTCTGGTTTTCCCCTGCAGTGGGGCGTTCTGCTCAAGACCCTGAGACAAGGCTCTGGAATACAGAGGAATGAGTGGACATGGAGATTAGATGAGCAACCTTCCGCACCATTTACTGTGTGGACTCTCCCCAACTAGACCTGACACTAGTGAAAGAGAAAGTAGTAGGTGAAAGGAGCAAAACGTTAACAGTAGCAAATGAAGTGAAGGAGAGACTGAAGAAGACACTGAAAACAGTGGCTTGGGGAGAAGAAAGTCACCATACTGAGTTTATTCAAAGAGTATTTTCATACTCTGATTGAAAGAGACTATCAAGAAGGATGTTTCAGAAGTAGTTGTTAGATATACTACATAAAAAGAGACGTTTTTATAACTAGCCTGGAGCAGATCCGAAACTGTGATTTCTGTCAGATTTTATAAGTCAAGCAGAGTCAGGCTAGCAAGTAACCAGAGAAGACCTTTAGGGAAAACACAAGTGGTATAGGGAATGGTGCTGTGATTCATCTGCTAGTGGATTCAGACCTGAATCAGCGCTAGAGGAAAAAGCTAAGAAAGCACCATCTTATAACAGGGTACTCAGACCTACATTCTTAATAAGATTCATCTTAACATTAATTATCTGAAAGAACTTGTTTTCATTATCCATAAGTAGGAATGTCATCCTGACAATCCTGGCCAAATTCCAACTTTGTAATTACTACCTAGTGAATGAATACTACTATTAACTTGGGTAATGACTATATACCAAACTCCTACTCATGAGTATACTTAAAATACACATCCACTGTAAGGCTGTGGGTAGTTTTATGAGACAAATCTAGAGAAGAAATTTTCTACACAAAAAGGAAAAATGAATAATAATTGGATAAAATATAAGAAAGATCCAGCAGCAATAAAACATAATATTTTCACCAAAGTCCAGAACTGTATTGTTCAATCCTTTCTGCAGAGGCAGGGTGGGTGTGTCCCAAAACACCTGAGGTAAGGGGAGACCATATTACTATCAATCAGAGGGGCTCATTCTGCCAGTAATCATCATTATTGGCATTGTGCTCCACTAAGAACTACTTTCAGTACCTAAGCCCATTCATTTGTTCTCTCATGTGTTCATTTAACAGAATTCATAAAACATGTACTACGACTCAGACACCATTCTAAACACAAGGAATACAGTGGTAAATAAGACAGGAGCTTATACAGAAGAAAAGACCAATAGTAAACAAATAAATCAGTAAGTAACAGGAAAGATACAGAAAGAATGGTGATGGTACATAGTAACCTGGAAGATGCATTTAATACATAGGATGGCCCAGTAAGGTTTTTCTGAGAGGATATCATTTAGAGAATGTTAAAAGGATAACTAATATGAAGTCAATGGTGAGAAACCAGGAGACGTGCATTCTAAGACAGAATGGTTAAGTGGAGACAGCTTGCAATGAGAAAAGCTTGATACATCCAATGAACCAGAAGACTAGGCTAGTGTGGCTAGTAAACAAGAATTTGGAGCAATGGACAAAGACTAGATTTAAAAGGGCCTGTTGGCCAAGATAAGAATTCTGGATTTTGTTGGGGAGGTTGGAATTTGAATTTATTATTTTTTTTATTTTATGTATGTATGTATGTATGTATGTTTGGAATTTGAATTGAAAGGTAAGTACTTCACTGTCCTGGGAAGATTATAATATGCATCTTCTCATAACCCACTGAGAACTGTGTTTTGGTCTTTGCTACTCAAACTGTGGTTAAAGGACCAGAAGAACCAGTTTTGGCCTCAGGTTCCATCCCAGTCCTTCTGAATCAGAATCTGCATCTTAACTAGTGATTAATATACGTATTACAAGTTAAGAAGCACTCATCTAAAGTGATGCTCTAAAAAATCAGTATCTGAAACTAACACCAAATCATGGACTGTAATGCAAAAGACCAGAAGGTGCCTTAATAGTGAATTAAGAGGGGGAAAAAATTACTATGTTGTCCTACAGAGAATGAAAATTCTGGATATTTCCAATGCTCAGAAAAGGGTTAAATATGATCACAAACCTAAACAGTTAAGAGTAGAAGAGAATTAAGAAAGATCCTAAAAGATGCTGCCACTTAATACTTGACAGTTAAAAGCAAGATGTTCTCTAAAGCAGAGAGATTTTCATGATAGAAGAGTAAACTTCATCTTCCAACTACAAAAGCCAACTAATTACCTGTCTCCTGACAATCCCTGCCTATTCACTGAGTAAAGCCTGCCTCACAGATATAACTCCCACAACTCAGTCCATCTCAGTCTCATTGCATCCCACACTTCATATTCTCAAATGTTTATCTTTTCATTTCCTAGTTTTAACTTTCCCTCTTATTTTATTTCAATTTCTTAACTGTGAAAAAATCCCTGAACTACAGAAAAGTTGAAAAATAATATGGTCAACATCTGTACACTCATTCACCAAGATTCACTAACTTCACATTTTGTCAATCTGCTTCTCTCTTTGTTCTCTCCATATGCATGCACAAACTTAATTTTTTCTGAACCATCTGAAAACAAGTAGCAGACATTTTTGATCAAAGATCCAATTACAAATCACACATTACACTTGGTTTTCATATCTCTTTAGCCTTCTTACTTCTAAAGAGGACTGTCCTGCCTTACCCCCAACCACATCTTGTTTGACTGTCATGATGTTGACACAATTGTTCAGGACAATTATTCTGGAGAATGTTCTAACAAGACAGATTTATTTGCTTGTTCAAGATTAGGTCTAGATTAAACATTCTGGTGAGAAACAGTTTGGTTTAAATAATTTGGTAAGAATAACATAAAATGATGTTTTCTTTAAACAGTCCTCATGATTCCTACATCTATGTTTTATGTTCCAAGTTAATTACAAATAAGCTTCTTGAAGGATGTAGCCTTACTTTTTAATTTCTTTAAGAATGTAGCACAATCTCTGTACATACTATATACTCAATAAATGAAAACTTGAGAGCATAGTTGACAACTGTTTCTAAGGATCAGAGGATATGCAGAGATAGCTATTACTCACTCAACAGTTTTATACCAGACTCAAAATATTTGGACTCTGCCTCTAAAATTTGAGAAATAATGAAGTATGTGAACAGTTTAGCACAGTGCCTAGTACAGCACATACAAAATACATCCAGGGAAGAGCTGGAGCTAAAGACTATTTCTCTACTCTGCCCCACACAAACATGTTTTAAGTGTTCATTATGAAATCCAACTGCTTTGAAGATAGTGTTTATGCCTCTCCTCTAATGGTTTTTTTTCTATATATAACTAACGAGGTATTGAAAGAAAAACAGAAGGTTTATCTCATCCAAATGCAACTGGGAAAATGTATCATTACATGATGCCCGTAAATGTCATATGTGGAGAGCTTCCATAGATTCTTATTTCATGAAAAAAATGGTCGGTCAATGTCACCATCAGACATCTTGTAGCTGCCATACAATTTTGTAATGCTGGACACAAAATAAACAAGGTAACTTTATTTTCCTAAAAAATATTACTGAAATAAATCTAAAATTACTATGTATTAAGAGATGTTCCTTTTAAACCAAGATGTATTTTGAAAAGCAATCAAGCAAAGAAATTTAAAATCTACCACACACTATATAAAAACAGATTATTTAGGATACTTGCCCTTGAGATATACAATATTACATAATGAATAGTTTTTATGATCCACTTAGCTTAATAAGCTCATGTTTCTTCTCATTTACAGAAGAGTTGTTTAGTTTGGCTGATGGATGCAGATTTTTGGTTTTATGAAAAAGAGTAATTGAGGATGCTGCAGAGAGCCAAGAATTATATGGCCAGATGATATGCTATATACTATTAGCCTTTATAAACAGCTCTTGTTTTGGTTAAGAAACCAAATCTTAACCTTATGAATCAATGTTATTCTCTTGCTTCAGTGTAAGGATTTTAAGTATGCTTAAGAGTGGGATAAGAGTAAATTCTGTAACAATTAAACAAGTTCAGCTGCCCTCAAAGAGATCAATAATTCTTAACTGTCTATCACAAAACCTTTCCAATAAGGCTACCTTAACATGGTATTTAATCCTAGATAGTATTGTCAAATATTTTCTCCTCATAAGGCCCAATTCCATTCCCTTCAATATTTATAGAGAATTCTTTTTTTTTTTTTTAAGATTTTATTTATTTATTCATAGAGACACACACACAGAGAGAGGCAGAGACACAGGCAGAGGGAGAAGCAGGCTCCATGTAGGGAGCCCGATGTGGGACTCGATCCCAGGTCTTCAGGATCACGCCCCAGGCTGCAGGCGGCACTAAACCGCTGAGCCACTGGGACTGCCCTTTTCAGAGAATTCTATTTATAATTATAATCAGAACTCCGGGTGTGGAGAAAATGTGTGCGACTACTGCGAAAGAGATAAGGGATTTTATTTCATGAGATAATTTCCTCCACTTTTCTTAAAGCTATTTATCTAAAGTTTCTTAACAACTTAAGAGGCAAGATTATGTTAAAAATATAAGCCACAATCTCTGTTCTCCAGGAGTTTGTATCTAATATTATATAAATTACTAGTAAGGATAAGATGAAGTTTAGGAGGCTAGTCACAAAACTGAGGATACAGAACATAGGTATTCATTAAATAAAGATTTCTCTATCATAAAATGAGATGACAGAATGATTTTATTGCAAGGTATCTTGCTAAAAATATTTCATATTTCTAAAAGGATACCATACTAAAGAGCATCATTTTCTCTTCAAAAATTCAAGCTTTTAATAAGTTCATTAATTTTATGAATATTTGAATATATACAATATGCAAAGAAATGTATCAAATACTGTGAAAGATATAAAATTACAGAAAAGTTGTTTGGTACTGTTCCCCAAGAGACTTATAATTCAATGAGGTCAGTACACAAATCCCTTAAAATGCTTTTTCCTCTTGAGATACAAAATATGAGTGAGGAAGTGTCAGAAAACATTTATTCATCCTCTACGAGTTTACCTGGTCTTGCAGTGACATCACTGGATTATTTTTGGTAGTGTTGATGTGAAGAACATGGTATTTATTCTTTGCACACAGGTCATAGGCAATATTGGTAAAAGAGGTGCTTGCAGTTTTGGGGACTCTGTTATAAATGATCACCATGTCCTCTTCCTCATCCAGTGCTGCCTCTTGCCGAGGGCCATCCATCGTATGTCGCTGCTCAATTTCTCGAACTTCATGTCTTGCAATCGCCCTTTCTGCAAAGAAAAACAGTTACGAACTCAGATTTTAAAGACAATGAAAATAATTTCCCATTCCTGGAACATAATTTTCCTATTCAAGAAATGTGTAAGAGCACTTGAAGAAATGTTCTGAAGACCGAACATTTAGAATTACTCTTCAAAGGATAATACATATGCATATACAGAACAACTGAATAATCAGTCATCAACTTTAGAATACCACAGACCAGAGACCAGTGCAGTTCAAAAGTCATACTACATCCTAACAGAATTTCTACAGCCTGAATTAATTCTCAAGTACACAAAGACAGATTGCATGGAATACTAAACTTCACAGTAAAAATGCACTTAGAAAGTCATTGTAACTTAAGCAAAGATTCTCAAATTTATACTTAGTATTTAATTACTCCCTGGTTTATTAAAAAGTAGCAGGGTAGTGGTTATAAATGCTGGAGTGATTTTAGGAAACAAGAGTAGAAACTATACCATTACAAATCCTTTTTCTTTTTGGTGTTGCATTACATTCTAAGTCCTGGCTATGCTTACTCCTTAAATTCTATGGTTTGTCTAACTCAAATCACTACCATGCAGTTTGAAAAATAGTTAGCATTTTCCATTCTATTACTATTATTCTCTATTTAATACAAACTTCAGCTTTGGATGTTTTTTAGAATAAGGAAGCAAGAGAAGGGAAAGAGAGAAATTAGAGGATAAAAACCTCTAACAAGATTACAAAAGTTACCTTGCACACAGACAGCTGCCTACACATACTGTGCACCCTCCTACCACCAGATCTTTGTGCAAGCTGTCTCACCTGCTTTGCACACTCTTCCATTTCCCCTATACCCTAATGCTGCCTGGTGAATTCCTCAGCCTCCACACAGAATGCCCAAAGGGGAAGTATTATCTGATCTCCCTAACACAACACATTCATGTATACCCCATGCCACAGGTCTCATAATTGCAATTTTTAAATATCGTGTTACTGATGGTCTACCATCATATCATTATGTCTACCATAATACCAATACTCCACTTAACATAATACTCCATAATACTCCACTTAACAAAATGACATGAAAAAGCAATGAGGTACAATTACAGTAACAAGTGCAGACTTCAAATATGGTCAAATCATGCATCTTCTATTTTGGTTCAGAAGATATGGTCACCACTTTATAGAAAGTATACTCTGAGCTGAGATTCACAGTCACAAGACTTGAATAAAAGTTCCAGGCCTGCTCTTATTAGGAGTGGGCTTTCCAAAACAGAAGGAGAAGCACATATATTCTATATGTCTATGCATATATGTGTTCTTTTCTTTTTGTTTTCCTCTTGGGAGTGTTAGATGGGAATGTTCAGTGAACGAAATGAGCTTAATGATGAACACACTGTTAGATTGCCTGGGATATCCAGATGTTATGTAGATAACTGGGCACATGGGTCAAGAGTTGAGAATAAACATTCAACTACAAGACATCTGGGAAAACCACAGAAAAGAATGAAACTGCCTAGATAATCTAGAATATGTAGCATGGGAAAGAGGCTGTGGGACAGAATCTTAGGAAATGCCAGTATTTAAGGAGCAAGTAGAGACAATCTATAGAAGGAGGCTAAGAAGAAAAAGAAAAAAACAGGATAAACTTTTAAAAAAGCACATGCCACATGACAGAATACTTTTCAAATGGACCTATAAATCAAGGTAATACACGAGGCTACAAGCATCTACATAGGATTTGGAAGCTACCTCAGGTTAAATTCAACAAGCATTTATTGAGAGCCTACACACATCATTATATTTAATAATTTTTAAGGACTCTAATCTCCCAAACCTCGAACTGTCATCATAGTCCAAAACTCTTACGATATTGTTATATACACATGCCATCCTCTTTCCACAAAAGAAAATAAAACAGTGCTGCTGTCATTCAGGTGCTAACAGAAACATAAGAAGTCCCCTTTGGCAGCCCAGACATGCATAAAATTGCCTTTAAAAGATTCACCTAAAAAAAAAAATTAAAAAAAAAATTAAAAAAAAAATAAAAGATTCACCTAAAAGCAACAAGGCTGAATTCACTTTAACTAGTTTTTCTGACATCAAGCATTTGGAAAAGAAGATTTTAGGTGTTATTTCATAAGTGAGTATTCATTTTACCTACAGACTACTTAATGACTAAAGAAAATCTGCACTATTAATGGTTTTTATAATTATTCCATCTATTTAATAAAATTTTACAAGCTCAGTAACTGCTGGGAAAATTAGCTACTAAATTAAAAATATTTTTAAAAAGAAGTGACCATTTAGTTCATGGATTTTTTTATTTCTTAAAGTGGTCACATGTTATAAAAATTAATCATAATTCTTGGCTCATCGTGTGTATTAAATTATATGACTGTATGTTAACACAATTTAAAAAGACTTCTATGAAAAGGTACAAATATGGGAGTCACTACTTTCCTGATTCAAATTATATATTCATATGCATTTCCTGTTTTTCAAGCATCTTTGCTTTGACAAACAGAATAATTATTAACATAGTGTTATGCCTAAAACTACATAAAGATAAAATTGCGTGTAACGTCAAGAGAACTTTGGTTAGTAATATTTGCTTATAAAATCAAATCTCGGGGTGCCCGGCTGGCTTAGTCAGTTAAGCATTCGATTCTTGATTTCGGCTCAGGTCATGATCTCAGGATTCTGAGGTAGAGCTGGGCCCGTGTTGGGCTCTGTGCTCAACAGGAGTCTGCTTGAGATTCTCACTTTCCCTCTACTTCTGCCTCTGCCCCTCCTCCTGTTCATGCTTTCTCTCTCTAAAATAAATAATCTTTAAAAAAAAATCAAATCTTTAGTTGAATAATAGTAACAACTGGTGATGGTAAAAAAACTCTCTTTCCACCTGGGACAAATGTAAAACCAGCAAGGGTGTTTGCAACATAGCCATATTCTTTACTTACTAGGTATTTGACATTTCCAGTCTTTTTTTTTTTTTTTAATCAGAGATGCTCTGCATCTAGTTAGTACAGCTTCTTCTGATTCTGACTCTCTTAAATCAATAGGGAAGCTCTATTAGTTACAGCACATTTGTTGTGCACTTAGAGAATGTAGGCAGTAATTTAAAATACTTACGATGTTTTCTGAAATAATTTTTTTTCATGTTTGAGTAACGAATTATAAAGAATCTGCCATGCAAGCTATTTCAGAACTACCACAAAATGTATAGCAACATGGGATGCGATCTGAGAATCATGAAACTACAGAGAGGCCAGGTGCCACTGGCACTAATGCTCCCAACACTGAAGAAAGATACCGAATGTCATGGTAATTCTAGTTCTTTCTAGGCTCCTGTGTAAGGAGGCATATCTTTCAGCCCAATGAACCTTTCCATGTGGCAGATTATCAACAAACTTAAGTCTTTTAAAAGTCCATTCATAACAGCAGTGATTACCTACTTCTGAACTGGAAGGGCAATAAAGGTCTTATTTAGTCCAAGAACATAGTGATGAAGCTACATATAAAACACTGCACTAAATACACCAAGCCAGATCCTACACAGCATTAAGTCACAAAGATGTATGTATCAGACATCTGATACATATAGAAAAACGGAATAAAACAGAAAAAGAGTTTTTTTTTAATCACAACACAACTTTTTTTTAAAGATTCTATTTATTTATTCAAGAGAGAGAGAGAGAGGCAGAGACACAGGCAGAGGGAGAAGCAGGCTTCATGCAGGGAGCCTGACATGGGACTCGATCCCAGGTCCCCAGGATCCCACCCTGGGCCAAAGGCAGAGCTAAACCGCTGAGCCACTGGGGCTGCCCCACAACACAACTTTTTATGACAATTTTTTTTAATATTATGATTGTTGTTTTGGGGAAACACCTTTCCTCTTTGAACACGTTATTAAATGTTCAATGTACACATAATTTAACTTATATCTTTATAGAGAAATAAGAGAAATTATAGAGAAACAAGTTTTGTGTTTTATACAAATAAAAGGATCCATGCATATGTAACTCTCCCCCTGCCACAGCTCAATTTTAAAATGGTCTTAGCAGGAAATAAATACTTCACAAATGTCCAAAATGTGTAGTATTTCTGTATTGTGGATAACAGATTAGGGCCTGAGGGACAAAAAAAAAAAAAAAGAAGAAGAAGGAAAGAGCAATACATTGCCTTGTCTTTAAATACTGAAACTTCTGCATTTTCAAATAAAAAAATGTAGTTAGGTAACAGGTAAATAAGTAATAAATAAGAGAATACTAAGAAAAAATTACCAACTTTTTTCTAATTATAAGAAAAAACGTAGAAATTGGAAATGACGCTACTAATACTTCAGTAGATAATAAGGTTTAAAAGAGATATAAATCATATATGCATGATGCAGGGCGGAGCAAAGGTATTAGTGGCATTATGACTTTTTGGGTCATGGAATCTTTTAAGAGTATGATGAAAACTATGGACGCTTTCTCCAGAAAGACTGACTTGTGCATTTCAGGAAGGGGGCTCTATGACTCCAGATTAACTACTGGGGGAAAATAAAAGCTCCAAGGACAGCAAGCCTAACAGTAAACTGCCTTTAGGCAGTAGGATATAATAATATATAGGAAAAAAATAGGTTACTCATAAGTAAGGATTGTAGGTGGAAAGAACTGAGGAAACCAGCAGTGTCCATCTGAGAAATAGCTATGGGTGAGGATGCCCTGGCACAGAACTTGACCTGTCCAGGCCCCATGGCAAGTGTGCCTATTGCACAGCTAGATAAACTGGGCTCTAAGAGCCTGGTGCCATCAAATACCCTAATTAAGGTGGATCTTCAGCATTCTCTAGGGACAGACTTTCAATTGTGTAAATCCCTAAACCGTGTTACAAAGTATAATTTATTCAGCAGGCATAAAATGTGTACATTATGCAAAGTAGGAAGCGACAAAGTTGCACCAAAAGAAAATTATTATGAAGCTATTGAACTGGTCCTTTCTTCAGCACCATTCCCTGTGAATGTACTATCTAACCAAACACCACCTGACCCTTATGTACGTAGTACTTGGCAATCATTATAATTTAAATAAATTGGTTGCCTCACTGTATACATCACTTTCGTAAGAATATTTTTAGCCTAGACCAGCCTTCTTGAAATCAATCACCATGGGGACAAAATAAATTTCTATATGAAATGCTGAAGACTGGACACTTAACACTGGCAAGTGCTTTCCTGTGTGGCTTCCAAGCAGTCAATAAGGGTGCTTGAGCTATCATTAAAAGTTGTAAGTTTAAGTGGATCCTCCTGTAAAACGGAGCTGACAGCATCCTTCACTTTAAGGGAGATGGGGTAGACCAATGTTCTGCTATACTTTTCACTACGTACAACTAAAAACCCTGCACATTATATACAAACAAGCACAAGACTCTCAAAGACGGGGAGAGAAGGCAGCCAACGAGTTAGGGTTCTTAGGACTTAGGAATGACAAAGTGACAAGTTCCCTACCTTTTCTTTTAGCTTCATACATCCCAGATTTGGAGCAATAGAGGCTGATAGCCCAGAAATGGGCACACGCAGAAAGAACCCAAACAATACCCTATTCTCTCTAGCCAAAAGACCAAGAGGAGGACAGCAAGGCAAGATTTAAAACTGGTAGACAATGACTCTACTTTAGTCAAACCCTACAGAAAAAAACTGTGGTCTCATGTCCACCCTCAAAGGTCCAAGGACAGCAAGTCTAACAGGTGGGTAGCCCAGACTTCTACCCTCATCATGAAGCTATAAGAAGGAACTCCATTTCCCTGATAGGGTGGTTTCAGAGAAGATCAAGGAGGTAGTCAGGACTTTCATCCTGGGCAGCAGGTCTCATATCACCTCTACAGTGTCAGGGAGACCATGCAAACATACCTACTTCCACATGCCAGTAATGAGGGGCCTCTTCCCCTCCCCTCCTTGGTAGTGTTAGAGGAGACCTAGTGGAGAGTCAGACTTGCACCAACCTCCACAGTGATAAAGCCACTCACATCCCTGCCCAGCAGTCCCCCAGATCTTGACAGTGGCTGAGCAAGGACCTGGACTTCCACTTGGAAGTGAAAAAGAGCACACCTTCCCTTGTCAGAGCAGTGTCAGAAAAAAACTAAAAGAGAAGGTTTAAATAAGACTGAGTCTCACATAATATAAAAATGTTCAAGTTTCAATCAAATACTATTCAACGTACCAAGAACCAAGAAGATCTCAAACTCAATGAACAGAGACAAACAAAAAATGACAACACTCAGAAGACAGAGATATTAGAATTATTAAAGATTTAAAGTAGTCACGATAAAAATGCTTTCATGAACAATTATGAACAAGATTTAACCAAATTAAGAAACAGAAAGGTTCAGCAAATAGGCTCAGTAATGAAAAATATATATAAAAATAAGGACTTAAATGGAAATTTTAGAACTCAAATTTTTTTTGAATAAAAATTAAAAACTCAGTGAATAGGCTCAATAGCAGAATGGTAGGTAGGAAAGGAAAAAAGTTCAGTAAACTGGAAGACAAAACAAAGGAAATTACCCAACAGCAGTAACAGTGAGAAACTCTACTGCAAACAATAGTAGAACCTCAGGGAACTGTGGGATATAACAAAAGATCTATTTATTTTAGAAAGAGAGAGAGTGCAAGCACAAGCAGAGGGGCGGGACAGAGGGAGAGAGGAAATCCCAAACAGACTCCGCACTGAGTGTGGAGCCCAACATGGAGCCCAATCTCACAACCCTGAGATCATGAGATGAAACCAGGAGTTGGACACTTAACCAAACGAGCCACCCAGGCACCCTTCTGTCACAGAATCTTGAAAGGAGAGAAGGCAGCACCATAAGGGTACTGAAAGAATTCACAGCTGAAAACACGACATTCTGACAAGAGACCAAAACATAAATATTCAAAATACTGAATAAACTCCTAACAAGAAAACCAAAGATATCCATAATAGGACACATCATAATTAAACTCTAAAAAATAAAGACAAAGAAACAAATCTTGAAAGTAGCCAGAGCACATGAAGCCCTAACTATAGGAGAAAACTGTAATGACAGGAGAATAACAGCATGAAGTTGTACAATGTACCTCAAGTGCTGAAACAAACAAAAATCCAATACTCAGAGAAAATAATCTTCAGGAATGAAAAATATATTCTCATAAGTAAAAGTAAAAAAAGTAAACTAAGAAAACTTACCACCAGTAGATTTACCCTAAAAAACTGGCTGAAGAAAGTTATCTAAACCTTGTGTGATGTAGTTCTAAATATATACAGAGGAAGTATTTAAGACAATTATGTTGTAAATGGCAGATAGTAAAGGGATGTAAGTGGAGATAAGGTTTCTATACTTCACTTATGGCATCAATAGACTGTGACAAGTGATATTTATATAAATACATAAAGCAACCATAAGAAAAGCTATAAGAAGACATTACACTCAGAAACACTAGATAAATCAAAAGTAATTCTAAATAATAATTTTTAAAAACCTACAGGAATGCAGAAAGAACAAAACAGAAACAACAAAACCAGAGAAAACAAACAAAAAGTAAAAGCATCACGGGGAATTTTAAAAAGACAAGTGAATTAAAAGAAAATTTGTGGGATATGGCTAATGCAGGACTAAGATGGAAATTTACAACGCTGCATGCATACATAAAAAAAAGAACAGTCTCGGGGATCCCTGGATGGCTCAGCGGTTTGGTGCTGCCTTCAGCCCAGGGTGTGATCGTGTAGTCCTGGGATCGAGTCCTGCATCGGGCTCCCTGCATGGAGCCTGCTTCTCTCTCTGCCTGTGTCTCTGCCTCTCTCTCCCTCTCTCTCTGTGTGTCTCTTATGAATAAATAAATAAAATCTTAAAAAAAGAAAATCTCTAACCAATCATCTAAGTTCCTACCTCAAAAACCACAAAAAACAGCAAGATAAACTCAAAGCAAGAAGGAATGAAATAAAGAACAAAAATCAATGAAATTGAAGACAGAATAACAATAAGGGGGAGATCAATAAAACAAATACTAGCTCTTTGAAATAAATCAATTAAATTGATAAAATTTTAGCAAGACTGATAAAAACAAAGACAAATTACTAATATTAGGAATAAACAAGACACCACTAGAAATTCTGTAGAGATCAAAAGGTTAGAAAACTACAACTTAACACACATAAATTTG
Source organism: Vulpes lagopus (assembly GCF_018345385.1). NCBI lineage: Eukaryota > Metazoa > Chordata > Mammalia > Carnivora > Canidae > Vulpes > Vulpes lagopus. The sequence continues at coordinate 150,132,584 of NC_054826.1, forward strand.
ACAGCCTGATAAAATGGACAACTTCCTTGAAAAATAAACTGAGAATTCATTCAATATGAAATTTATAATTTGAGCTTCTTTGTAACTGTTATTTCATCTAGATGATTAGTGTTTTTCTCAGATTCATAATAAAGTTGTAACCTAAGAATTTCACATTTTAAAATTTGTGTAATAACTAAAAAACTATAACCAAGCTTAGCAAGTATATTAAGTAAAATATAACTCCTATGCTTTTAACTTAGTAACCTAACAACAAAAAGAATTATATTGATGGTTACTGGATTGATGAGATATTTAACAGCTACTTTAATATTCTTACCTAATCAACTCAAGAGCATTAACCAATATATTTTTAGTGGCAGTTAATCAGTGAGATGAAGTTTGGAAAGAAAATTTTATTTTTATAATGTATTCCATTAATGTTAAGAATTAATGTACAATTAATGTACATACATAATGTATATGTAAAACATGATTATAAGGTTTAGGAGAAGTCACTGCATGAGTAGAGAAACTCAGTAATTACCTGTTAAATTAAAAATAAATGAGTGCTGGGATGCCTGGGTGGCTCAGTGGTGATCCTGGGGTCCTGAGATCGAGTCCTACATTAGGCTGCCTGCAAGGAGCTTGATTCTCCCTATGCCTATGTCTCTGCCTCTCTCTGTGTCTTTCATGAACAAATAAATAAAATCTTAAAATAAAATAAAAATAAATATGAGTGCTTTATACACTGTTGAGTGTCTTAAAAATGCTTTTGTTTAAATATTAATGAACCCATGTAAGATCTTGTGAATGTTTTTGATAATTTTTAAAAGTGAAGTTCTTATAACATAAAATTAATCACTTTAAAGTGAAAAATTGAGTGGCATTTACCACATTCACACCATTTCTATCGAGTTCTGAACACTTTCTTCACCCTGAAGGAAATCCAATACCCAGGAAGCAAGTGCTCCCCATTTCCTTTTCACCTGCCCCCTAGCAACTACCAATCTGTGCTGTCTCTATGGATTTACCTCTCCTGCATATTTTGTTATGCAGTATCATGATGCTACATCAACAAATATTTATCCATATTCAAAAAATGAGCTGATAGTGAAAACTTAAGAGGTATGTTTATATGTAAATTTAAGCCCTCATTTTAACTTTCAACCTAAGTGCTACCTTTTTTTCTCCTCAGTTTAAAATTTCCTTTCTCTTATATATAACCTAACCTCTTATATATAACCCCCCTTATATATTTTAGAGGGGGAAACGCCAACTTACGCATATGAACACATACTGATTGTGAAGAAAATACTCACATGGGCAATGTACCCGAATAGATATTTCTCCAAAGATGATAAATGATCAACAAACATATGAAATAATGTTCAACAAACTAGTCATTAGGAAAAACAAATCAAAACCAGTCACACCCACTAAGATGACTATAATTAAACCAAACCAAACCAACCAACCAACCCAACAATAAGGATGTGGACCACTAGTGGGAATGTAAAATGGTGTGATGATGGGAAGGGGCTTGGAGGCACACTACTGAATGATGCATGTAGGCCCTAAAAGTGATTCTTGATAAGGTTAGAATTTGGGAGAAGGGGTAAGGGCAAGGGAAAACATGAGACGGACCGGTGGGCGGAGGCCCGATCACAGTGTCTTAATCACCACTGTGGGGATATGAACTTTGAAGTCAGCAGTTCTCAAACTTACTGATCTTGGAACTTCTTTATATACCTAAAAACTGAGGACTCCAAAGTTTTTGTTCATGTGGATTATATTTATCATGATCCTACTAGGAATAAAAACTGTAAAACTTAAAAATATTAATCCATTTAAAAATAATAAAACATATTAGAATAAATGACATATTTTTGTACTTTTTCCAAAGGAAAAAAAAAATTTAGTATAGAGTTTTTATGTATCTTTTTAAATGTTTGGCTTAATAGAAAACTAGATTCTCATATTTCTCTATTTCTCTATTCAAAATGAAAACATATTCTCTGGATTGGAGTCTATGAAGAAAATCAGACTCCTACAAATGCACAGTTGAAGAAGGAACATTTTAACAGCTTTTGCAAACAATTGGGAATAATCTTTTTTGATGCTACATTAAAATTCAAGAAGTGTTGGTTTCTTAGAGTTAATTACAATGGGATATAAAACCATATTAATAAACTTTTCATACATTGTTATATCGATCTACCTAATACTGTCACTTTAAAAATACTGGTTCAGGGGATCCCTGGGTCGCTCAGCGGTTAGCGCCTGCCTTTGGCCCAGGGCGCGATCCTGGAGTCCCGGGATCGAGTCCTGCATTGGACTCCTGGCATGGAGCCTGCTTCTCCCTCCTCCTAGTGTCTCTGCCTCTCTCTCTCTCTCTCTCTCTCTCTCTCTGTCTATTAAATCTTAAAAAAAAAAAAGAAAGAAAGAAAAATACTGGTTCATGGTGTTATACAGAATCTCCAAATATTAATACATTTAATGATATAATCCCACCCCCTGTGCAAAAAAATTACAAGCATTACATCACCATCATTCTCATGAGAAAAGCTCTTAAGTATTGGGAAGATGTCATGTTTGCGGTAGCAGTCACAAGTTTGTCAAATTTTAAAACAGCAATAAATACTGTCAGTCAGCTGGTTTTCCTTGAAATGACAAGTTCACTTTGTTTCTTAGGAAATATCTACCCAAGTTTGAATAAACACAGTGTACCTATTTATTTTTCTTTCAAGTGAAAACAGTATACTATGAAAAATCGGCTTGTTGAACTTACAATTAAAACAATCAACACAAGTACTTTTCCTTGTGTTGATGACCACTGTGCTTGGTGTACTTTCCATTTTGTCACAGAATATTAAAAATATATATATTAAATGGTCAAGATTTAATAGATTTAATAAGGTCAATGGTTTTGACTGCTTTATAAAGGATATTCTTACATGAAAATGGCTTCATTTTGTAACTATGAATCAATGTGGTAAAGAATACAAAGATTACTAGTATAGTCTGACATCACAATTGCTTTTGTACCATGAGTACAAATGGCAACTAATGGAAAAGGCAACTAACAACTCAGAATTATTATGGAAATAGTTGTGGACTACTCTCTGAACACCCTGAAAGGATCTTGAGAAGCCCTGATATCCATGGACCATCCTTTGAGAATGACTTTTTTGTAAGCAGTGTAGACACGTTCTTGAAGAGTTTTAAGTAACAGCCCATATAAGACCTCTACAATGCAAGGTTCCATGAAGCATCATTTTATAGAGGGATACCCCCCTGGAGTTGACTATTCATCTTCTGAAGACATAGTGGAGATGAAGACCTGAAGGATGGCAGTTGTAATAAGGATGAAGCTAGACAGGTAGGAGACAGGTGAAGAGAGTAGAAGCTTAGGAGAAAAAGTAGGTGGGAAGCTGGAAGAGATTAAGGCTTTTCTCTAAGCTTTTGTACCAAGAAGGAAGATGATGCCATTCACTGAGTTTGAGCATTAGGAACAGGAAGAAAAGCAATTGGGATAGGAGAAGAAAGGAATTCAAGACATTTGGGAATTGACACTGAAGTTCAAACTGAGAAATCAAATATGTAAGTGTTATGCTGAAGAGTCTATTTCATAAGGGCTTTTATCTTGAGCTTATATAAGAATACTACTAAGTTCAAGAGGTCTGGAAGACAGGGTAGAGAAAACACAATAGTGGGAAAGATCTGGAATGAGTGTAATATGGCATTTCCTCTCTCCCAGCCTCATGGACAGCTAGATATATATATATATATATCTCCATGTGTTTGAGCTGTTGGGGAAAGGAAATGCAGGACGATGATAAAGGAGCTGTTTTTAATGAGATCTGTAATACACAGGGTTACTATTTTAGTTAGGGAAACATAAAGTACTAGAATACATAAAATTTCAATCACTTACTACAACAGAAGCTTATTTCTTATTCAAGTACCAATTTGAGTGCTCCAGATTGGTAGATGGCCTTCTATATAGTGAACCAAGGAATCAGCTTCCTTCCTTCTTATAACTTTGACATTCCTCCAGGAACTCAAAGTATTTTGCAGCCAGTTAGCAGATATGGCAAGACAGAGTGGAGAAAACACAAAAGTGTCTCAACTATCTTGGCAAACATTAGTCATACGGCTACACCTAGCTGCAGAGGTAGTGGTAAAAAAATTTAGCTTTGGGTGGGCAGTTGCACCCTAGCAATAAAGACACACTATGAGAGGGAAAGCATGAATAGTTGTTATATAGTTAGTCAACTTCCTATATGGGCAAACAAATCAGATTTACAAGTGACAAAGTATGCCATGGATGGGGGCGGATATTAAGAAATTTCTCTATTTCTACATGAAACTTGATATCAATCCTGGCACCATGAAGGCTCCAGAACTTTCTGACATTTTCTCTTGGGGAAGTAGCAAAAACAATGACGCTTGACTGGGGATGGTTGCTCAGTTGACAAAAAGGAGATAGGGAAGATCTTGGAAGTAGAGAGGATTCTTTTTTTTTTTTTTTTTTTTTTTTCCCAAACACATTTGAGGTGCCTCTGGAAAATTTCTGAAGTATCAGAATGACATTTTAATGGAGAATAAGGTCCTCCCCATACATCTGGGGTCAAGACCAAGTGAAAAATAAGCTACTATGCAATTCTGATTCCATAAACATTCACAGAGCTAGTGCAAGGAAAACCTGGATTATCAGTTGTAGACATAATTGGTTTTAGGTGCTATGGAATATCCAGCCAATAATGTGTAGGTTGCTAAAAACATACAGCTCAGGAGAAATTTCTGAATTAGAGATAGAATTTTAGCAGTCACAACCAAAGGCAACAACTGATACCAAAGGAGTGAATAAGCTCATGAAGGAAAAGTAGGGAATTAAAAAGAGTATATAAGTTTCAAAACAGTATATAAGACCACCAGCCTTCAGTCTAAAGATTTCATTCACTAACACTACCTATATGTGCAATACAACCAAAACCAATCTAAGAATATTACTGCAAGATCATGAGTTTACCTACTAATAATAGACATTTCAAGTGTTTCTGACCACACTGACCACTTTTAAATATCCGTATTTAGTGCACTTCAACAAGCAAAGCAGTTGTAAGACCTATACCCTTGGCTTCAATCTTACTGATAGGCCTTTGGAATGCCTTTTGAGTGCTTGATGAGTTTTCTAATTCAGACAGTATATATTTGGGCCTGATTACTACAGAATGCTCTTTACTAAAATAAAACTCTGCTAGCATTCTTTTTGAAACGTAAAATAAAGATGTGATAACACGAAAGATGTGAAGGTAGAAAGTAAGTTATTCAGGGAAGACAAAAACGGTTCCCAAAGACTCAGATTCTAGCGTAAGTCCAAACTGCCATTAAAATAGATGTGCTTTGATTACGGAAATAAATACCATACCAAGAAAATTAAAGCATTTTCAAAATCAAGAAAGAAACGCCAATACTGTCTACAAAGCTGAATTATGTTCACACTTCAACAACTGCACCTGATGTTCCCTTGACTAGTAAGTAAAAAGAATAAGGAGTAACTAGGGCTCAACTCCAGCTGGGTTTGGAGATCATTAACTAAAACCTAATGCAACAGCTGTTTGAGTTAGAATTCGTGATGCTGAAAACTTGCCATTATTTCACTGGAGCTTGATATATATCATTCCATAAAGTAGTGGTTTTCAGTTTGAGCACATAACAGAATGACTTGCAGGATTTGTAGAAAAGATATTCCTGCCTTCCCACCATCTTCAGTTAATTAATTCAGGGCCCAAGGAATTTACATTTCTGTCAAGTTCCCAGGTGATGTTGATATGATGGTCCAGGAACTGAGAATTCAAGTTTTACAGACTATTTCTTTTGGATCACTATGAAGACAGTTGTAGATGTGATGAGCACTGGGTGTTATACTATATGTTGGCAAACTGAATTTAAAAGGGGAAAAAAAAGGAAAATGTATGAAAATGAAAAAGAAAAAAAGCCTCCCAATGTGATGGAAGACCCTGAGTGACCTAAAAGTTGTGCATATGAGTCGTTACAAAGCCTACTAAACAAGACTAGAACCTGGCTAATACATTTTTGTTAATTCTAGTTTATGACCCCCTAGGTATCATTCACCATTTTATCCTACATAAAACTAACATATAATGGAAGAATTCTCTGAGGCATAACGTCTGACCTTTGGAGGCCATTTGGTTTCTAATAGAGTCCCTGTTTATTTCTCAATTTTGCCTTTTTTTTTTTTTTTTTTTTTGTGGCTGAAGATAAACTGGAAATAAAATCTAAATATAATAAAGTGGTCTTAAGGACAAATAAATTTAGGAACAAGGTTACTTGATAGGATCTACTAAATAATTCAAATTCTTAAATCCTTATTTATAATTATGAAAGTTGATATTTGCACATTAAGAGCAAATAATATATAAACTGCAATGAAAAGGCAAAGACTGTCAAACTGGATAAAAAATTAAGATTCATCTATATCCTGCCTACAAGCAACCCACCTTAAATAAAAGAAACAAATGATTTAAAAGAAAAAGGATGGAAAAAAACATTTAACATGTTAACATAAATCAAAAGAAAGCTGGAGTAGCCATATTAATAATGAAGGACAGCTGAAGGGCAGGCAGGCAGGGACAATGGACCTTGATGCTAAGAGGAAACCACCCTTAAAAACATTTTATACCACCCTGGAAGGAGCCCCCCACCCTCTCCCACGTGAACAACTACCTGATAGATGGACACAGGCACAAAAACCTGGCTGGGTGACAGGCACATGGAGGACTCATCAGATTAAAACAGCCTGCCAACAAGCCCATAAAAGCCCTTAGACTTAGAAACTTTAGTGGCAACCCTCTTGGGTCCCCTCCCTCTTTGGGAGCTTTGTACTGTTGGCTCCATAAACTTTTCTTTGCTACCCACCACCCTTCATCTGGTCTACCTCTTCATTTTTCAAAGTAACCTGACCAAGAGCCATGGGCACTAAAAGACAAAGAAATCCTGTAACATTAGTAACATGGATTTCAGAAGAAAGAATACTGCTAGAGGAAAAAAAAAGTTATTCCATTATAATAAAGAGGTCAATTTATGAAGCAGACATAATGACCTTAAGAACCTGTGCACATTTAAGTCTCAAAATACACAAAACAACCTCAAAAAATAGACAAATCTACAAATATAATTGGTGATTTCATCATTATGCTTTCAATAATTGACAGAACAAGTAGACAGAAAACCAGTAAGGATACAGAAAACTTGAATAATACTATTGACTAAGTGGCCAATTGGCATTTATAGAACACTCCAACCAGATCACAGATAGACTTTCTTTTCAAGTGCACCTGGAACATTTAACAAGATAGACCATATTTTGAGTCATAAAAAACAAGGCTTGATAAATATGAAAGAATTCAAATCATACAAAGTATGTTCTCTGACTACAATATAATTAAATGAACAATAATAGAAAAGATATTTGAAAAGTCTACAAATATCTGAACTAAACAACATACTTCAAGTAATCCCAAGGACAAAGAAAACAATGAAAGGAAATTAGAAAAGCATTTTTTCAAACGTAACAAAACTGAAACATATCAAAATTTCTAAAATGTAGCTAAAGCAGTGCTTACAGGCAAATTTAATAGTACTACACGACCATATAAAAAAAGAAGCAAGGTCTAATATTAATGAACTAAACTTTGCCCTATGAAACTACAAAGAGTAAATAAGAGCAGAAATCAACAAAATAGAAAAGAGAAAATATAGGAAAATCAATAAACACGAAACACTGCTACGTCTGTAGCTAGACTGATGAGAAAAAAGACAAAATTATCAACATCAGGAATAAGAAGTCACTATAGAAAATAGAGTAACATTATATAAACAAATCTATGCCAATATATTTGACAGCTTAGCAGAAATGGCCAAATGTTTGGTAAACAAAATTAACAAAGCTCAGTCAAGTATGGGTAACTAAACTAAATAACCTTTTATCTACTAAAGAAATTAAATTTGTAGATGAGGGATCCCTGGGTGGCGCAGCGGTTTGGCGCCTGCCTTTGGCCCAGGGCGCGATCCTGGAGACCCGGGATCGAATCCCACGTCGGGCTTCCGGTGCATGGAGCCTGCTTCTCCCTCTGCCTGTGTCTCTGCCTCTCTCTCTCTCTGTGACTATCATAAATAAATAAAAATTAAAAAAAAAAATTGTAGATGAAAACCTTCCCACAAAACAAACAGACCTTCCCACAGATAAAACAGTAGGCCCAGATTGATTGATTCACTAGGAAATCTACCAAACATTTAAGAAAAATACCAATTCAACACAAACTTAAGGAAAACTGAAGAGAGAACACTTCCCAAGTCATTCTACATAGCCTTCATTACTGTGATATGATACCAAAGGTAAAGTTGCTTGCAACCTGCTATTCATGGAGATGAGAGTTGGACTCTCCAGTCGAGGCTATTATTGCTGGTGGTGATGTCATTCCACATATCCACAGATCTTTGATTAGAAAGGAAGGACAACTGAAAACTGTTGAAAGGATGCCTAGATTTCTTATTATCTCAGGACTCTAAATATTCTTAACAGCAGTCCAGTGTTGATGATTCCAGGGGACTATATCTCTGTGAAAAACACAATATTGCCTCTTTGTAATTCTATTTGAGAAAGTTAGAAGTTTAATTATCTTTCCAACCAACCAAATGTCTGCATTTGAGTCTCAACCATGTTTAAGTGTTACTGTGGCTTCAAAGAAGTTATTGATGCTGAAGTAGTGCATGTTGATTGAGTTGACTGTTTTTAAAAAATTGTTTGGATTTTAATTGTGAGGCAGAAGTTATAACAACAAATGTTTGGTTCCATACAGGAATTATTTCCACTCCAGTGGATAAGCTCAATAAAGATCATATTCTCCACCACCACCAAAAAAAAAAAAAGACTACAGACCAAATCCCATAAGAATACAGAGGCAAAAATTAATTTATTTAAATAATTAAGTACAATATATAAAAGGATAATCATCATACCCATGTAGGAATTCAAAGTTGGTTTAATATTCAAAAATCAACACAATTCATAATACCAAGCTAAAAATGAAAAACTGTATGATCATCTTAATACATGCAGAGAAAGCATTTGACAAAATCCAATATCCTTTCATGATAAAAATCTGAGCACAGTAGAAATAAAAGAAAATTTCCTCAAAATGATAAAAGTATATCTTTGAGAATTCTATAGCTAACATCATTATTAAAAATTAAAATGGATGTCTTTACCCCGAAATCAGCAATTCAGCACATTTCATCACTTTTATGCAACACTGTCATGGAGGCTCTAGTCAGTACAATAAGGTGAAAAAAAAAAATGAAATAAAGGCACAGAAATTAAAGGGCAAAAAGTAAAACTATATTTTGTTGCAGAAAGCATGGTTGTCTCTGCATAAATTCCTGAGGAATCTACAAGAGACCTAGGAGAATGAATGAGTTCAGCAAGGTCACAAGAAACAAAAATCAGTAACATGTCAATTTATTTCTATACACCAATAACAACCAAATATTAAAATTTCAAAAACTACCACTTAAAATAGCATAGAATATGAATAAATTTTCAAAAATATATATAAGACATACAGTGAAAACTACAAAACATCACTGAGAAAAATTAAGACCCAAATAGAGACATACACTATGTTCATGGATGAAAGATTATTATAAGATGCTGATTCTCTCCCAAATTTATATATAGATACCATGCACTTCCTAATTTTTTTGAACGGACAATAGTCTAGCAGGCTTTTTGGTATAAATATTTGGTATAATACAATTTTAAAGCTTATATGGAAATGCAAAGGATCTAGAATAGCTAAAACAATTTTGAAAAAGAGCAGTATTAGAGAACCCCTACTACTTTATTTCAAGGATATTGTCAAGTTACAGTAGTCAAGACAGTGTGGTATTGGTGTAAAGACAGACATCAAGATCAAAGTAATAGAACAGTTAATCTAAAAATATAACCATATATATATATGATCAATTGATTTTTGAAAAAGTTAGCAAGGCAGTTCAATAGGAAAACTGATCACTCTTTCATGAAATGATATAGAAACAACTGGATAGGCATATGTTGAAAAACATACTTCACACAAGATAGAATTCTTACTTCACACTACTAGAAAACAAACTCAAAATGGATCATAGACCTAAACATAGGAACTAAAATTATAAAACTTCTAGAAAAAGTACAATCTTAGTAACTTCAGGTTTGCAAATATTTCTTAAATATATCACAAGAACTACAAAAGCAAAAATCAACATATTCAACTTCACTGAAATCAAAAGACATGAAAGTTAAAAGGAAAGCCACAGAAGAGGAAGTAATATTTGCAAAATATATAGCCAACAAAAGATTTGCACCTAGTATATGCAGAAAACCAACCTAATTTTTTTGAATGGACAAAAGACTTGGATACTTCCCCAAAGGAGATAGAGATAACAGATAAGAATGTGAAGAGATTTTCAAAATTCCTACTCGTTAAGGAAAAGAAAATTGAAAACACAAGGAGATACCACACATTGCTGGTAAGATGGCTAAAATTAACAAATGACCATACCATACTAAGTCTTCAGAAGAATGTGGAGAAACTGGAATTCTCATGAACTAGTGGGAATATAAAATTGGACGACTCTGGAAAAGTTTGAGAGTTTCTTTAAAAGTCAAACATACATCTCACCATAGAACTCAGCCATTCTACAGCTATGTATTTACCCAAGAAAAATGAAAACATATATCCAAAGTCTTATGACCAAATGTTCCCCTTTATTTTTAATAATAGTTTGAAAGAGAAAACATCAATATGTTCATCAAATAAATGGCTAAACTATTAAAAGAAAAAAAACCTATTGCTATATGCACCATGAATGAATCTCAAAATATTATGCTAAGAAGCCAGATCCCCATGTCCCTCCAAAAGAATACATACTATACAATATATACAGTAACAAAGAACAAAGTTGCTAGTTTCATTAAGTTCACCTTTTGGTCAACTGTTCATTCCCAAACTACTTTACAACTAGTTATATTTCATATTGTAATTGTATAAATCAATAATATATGCGTGCAAAAAGTAAGAGGGCTGTTGCTTCCATGACAATCAAACTGGATACTCTGGGAAGACCAAGTAAAAGTAAAAATTACTCTTGAATCATATATTGATAAGACAACTGCAAAAAAACTTGAGAAAAAAATTTGGAGATCTAGGCTGCTTTGCAAAGGTATTGCTTTTCTCTGTTACATATTAAATAAAGAAGCTCAAAGTAGAACATACAGACTAAGTATTAGTGCTTAGTGCTTAAAAGTATGTGCTTTTAATAAATCAAAACTAATGTGAACTCCCATAAGTAGATTCATAGTCAAAGAAAAAAATTTCTTTTATATTTTTGATATATGCATGAATGAGTGTACTTATATATTCTGACTTAGAATATTTACGGTACAATTCCCACATATACCAAACAACAAAGAGGGGCTTAGCCCCACTAAACAGGAATAGTTTCTAGGGTCTTTTGAGTGTAGTTTTCTCCTGTTGCAAAAGCTGACACACTCCTGAAAAAGATGGAGTCACAAAACTAAAAAGAAGAAGAAAATAACACACAAGCTCGCCATCCAAATATAACCATTGTAAATATCTAGGAAGATTTCTTCAGTTTTTTTTCCCTATGCTTTTATTAAACCAGTAACATACAAATACTTTTGTATCTGCCTCTTCCCCTTAACTTTATACACATTTTAGTTCTCCCATATCACTGAAAAAAATTGCTGTTTCAAAGAAATGCATCTGCCCCAGACTTCTAAAATTATTACAGAAGATACACACGCACATACTAATATCTATCTATACTGAGGCACAAAGAGAGCCATCCATTTCTCTTCTTGAACTGAAAATTAGAAATTAAAGACAATATGGATTAAGAAAAAAAAAGCTAAAAACTGGATTCCTTAAAGAAACATGCTAGACAATAAATAATTGCTACTTTAAAAACAAGGCCTGCTCTATTATTTCTCCCCTTTATTCTCAGTTATTATCTCAGTTTATTTAAATCTATAAAAGCAGCTTCTCAGAAAGGCTGAGACAACCAGAAAATCGCTGCTAACTCAAATAGCGACCTGTGGCATTATCAAAGCACTTCCCACTTCAAAGGAGAACAGTACAAACAATTACCTACGTGGAGTTTCTAAAACACCCTCATTTATGCGTCAAGACAGAAATATATTCTGACATCTCATTCCTAATGTCTAACTGCCACTTTCCTATGTTTGCACTCCAGAGAATCAATAAAATAAATATGATAAAGATGACAGGAATGGTTAATGATGTCAACTAGGAAGCTAAGAACAAGTATAGCTGAAATGTTAAAAAATGTGGTTACTGCCCATAATTGCTGTTTATTTAATGGCTTTTATTTTCTTCTGTTCTAGGTCCATATAGCGACAGTAATACCACATTTCAAAATTATATGACTGAATAATGCTCGTATTCAATACTACAAAACCCTTTTCCTACCAAGTGGTTTAGCCTGTTGATTACAATTTGTTCTAAGCTCAAATTTCATGATTCTACATAAATTTCAAAGTTTAACTGCTCTGAGACTTAAAATACAAGGGTATTTCCTAGTTATTTTCCAAATTGTCTAAAATAAGCATTACTTTTGGAATCCAAAGAAAATTTATTCTCATAGAATATATTATAGCACAAATATAGTCACCCAACTAAGATACAAACTACTATATATTTCTATACATGCATTTTGTGGCAACAGCTACACTTTTGCTGATAAGCATTAGAGCTGATATATAGAATCAGAGATGATGCATTTAGCAAAGTCCTATGCTAGAAGCATTTTTATGTACTTAAGAATATAAACAGGGCAGCCCGGGTGCCTCAGCAGTTTAGCGCCGCCTTCAGCCCAGGGCCTGATCCTGGGGACCCGGGATGGAGTCCCATGTCGGGCTCCCTGCATGGAGCCTGCTTCTCCCTCTGCCTCTCTCTCTGTCTCTGTGTCTCTCACGAATAAATAAAAATAAAATCTTAAAAAAAAAATTTATATATATATATATATATATATATAAAATTTTTTTAAGATTTTTAAGATTTTTTTAAGATTTTATATATATATATATATATATATAAACATCCACTTTTCTCAGTAAGAAAGATATGTTTTAGTTCCAAATGACCATACTCACAGCAGGGAATGAACTAACCATGCAGAATGTAAGGCAGGACTTTAACAATAAAATCTTTACTTTCACTTCTGACCGAATTAGAATGTAACAAATAACAAATCTCCACCATCTGTTTCTAAATTTTTTTTTTTATTATTATTTATTTATGATAGTTACAGAGAGAGAGAGAGAGAGGCAGAGACACAGGCAGAGGGAGAAGCAGGCTCCATGCACCGGGAGCCCGATGTGGGATTCGATCCCGGGTCTCCAGGATCGCGCCCTGGGCCAAAGGCAGGCGCCAAACCACTGCACCACCCAGGGATCCCCACCATCTGTTTCTTTAAGGAAAAAATTAAATCCAGTAACTGTTTTGCTTTATAATAAGTTTAGAATAAATTTTTTTTGTTGTTGATTACTAAATCAGTTAAAGTGACTTTCACTTTAAACAGGTTTACTTGGTCTTATAAAATGATTCAATCTAAAGGCTTAATTTAGAGCCACAAATAAAGTAACACTACAGACTAGTCTTTGGAATGCTAATCTTAAAAGATTAACAGTTCTTGAATTTACAAAATTTCTTACATTATACCCAGAAATAGGGTTAATTCTAAGGATACAGATCTAGGTTATTATCCCTTCACATCAGTCCTGCTCCATACAAAACAGGGTTTAAATTATCATGAAGATCCTCCCTAGTATCACTTCTTTGCCTTGTAGTATCTTTTGAGTTATAAGACCCAGTTAAGAGAACTGTTCTCTATATAGACAGACTTGTTATATGCATCCCCTTACACAAATATGTTCCTTTCCATAGGCAAAATCTATTCTTGAAGGGTGAAAAAAAAGGGGAGAAGAAACAGTAACATAGCTCTTCACTTTCATTTTAAATGATCACATGAAAAGAGCTGGGTTTTAGATATGCTATTAGCAAGGATACACTCATTTAATTTTTTCATGCGTGTAAAGCTGAAAAAAAGTCTAGAAATTACTATGAATCATATACTTTTTTACACAGTATTTCATTTAACATATTCTCTAAAATATAGTATTATAAAATATAGCCAATTATAATCTATTCAGTGATGACTATGGAAATACATATTCTCCAATAAATGATTTATCATCTTGATGCTCTAGAAGAATTAATACACAAGATTTCTTTTTTTTTTTTTTTTTCCATTCGTAAGCATTTATTGAGTGCTGACTGGGTGCCCAGTGCTGGATAGGGAGGGCCAGGGTGCCTGAGGGCCACCTCCAACCTCATGGGGTCTCTTTCAGCTGTACTCTCAGGCCCTGCTCTCTTAGCAGGCCTCCAGGCTGGGGCAAGGGTCCAGAGGCAGGTCCTTGTAAAACACAAGATTTCTTCATCAAGATTGTAATTTGTTTGGGGGCACTTGGGTGGCTCAGTCAGTTAAGTATCTGCCTTTGTCTCAGGTAGTGATCCCAGTGTCCTGGGATTGAGCCTCATATGGGGCTCAGCTCAGAGCCTGCTTCTCCCTCTCACTCTGCCCCTCCCCGTTTGTGCTCACTGTCAAAAAAGGGGGAGGAGGAGGGGGAGGAGGGAGATGAAGAAGAAAATCTTAAAAAAAAAAGGAAGTTAATTTGTTTTGAAGGAAAAGGCTTGTATGTTTAGGTGTATTTGGCGGGCAATGCAAGAGAGCACTTTTTCTCTATTTTACACAGCTAAAGCCTATTTCTCCAAAAATGTTAAAAGGAGGCATGCATAAAAAGAAAATGGGCTTTTCATTTTTATTTTAAAAATAATAACTGCTGTAAAACGGAAATGCAACTTAAAATAGATTAAAGACTTAAAATTAAGATTTGAAACTCTAAGACTCCTGGAAAAGCTTCGTGACATTGGTCTTGACAATGATTTCTTAGCTACATCATCAAGCACAGGCAACAAAAGCAAAAGTAGAGGGGCACCTGAATGGCTCAGTCAGGTAAGTGTCTAACTCTTGATCTCAGCTCAGGACATGATTTCAGAGTTCTGAGACTGAGTCCCATGTTGGGCTCACTGATGGGTATGGAGCCTGCTTGAGATTCTCTCTCTCCTCGTCTGTTCCTCCCTCCATTGCTCACCACCACCACCCCACAGGCGCTCTCTAAAAAGAAAAAGAAGAAAAGCAAAAATAGACAAGCCAGACTACATCAAACTAAAAATCTTCTGCACAGCAAAGGAATCAACAGAATAAAAAGGCAACCTATGGAATGGAAGAAATTACTTAGCAAACCATATATCTGAAGGAACTCCTGTAACTCAGTAGCAAAAATACAAAAACCCAATTAAAAAATGGACAAAAGACTTGAATAAATACTTCTCCAAAGACATATAAAAGGCCAAGAGATATAGGAAAAGATGTTCAACATCACTCATCATCAGGGAAAGGCAAATCAAACCACAAAGAGGTATTATCTCACACCTGTTAGGATGATCATAAAAAACAAACAAAAAAAGAAAAAATAGTAAGTGTTAATAACAATGTAGAGAATTGGAATTCTTGGACACTGTTAGTGGGAATATAGAATGGTATAGTTACTATGGAAAACAGTACTGAGGTTCCTCAGAAAACTAAACAGATAAGTATCACATGATCCAACAGTTATATTTTTGGATATTTATCCAAAAGAATAGAAATCAGGCTCTTGAAGAGGTATTTGTACTCACATGATGACTATAGCATGACTCATAATAGCCAAGAGGTAGAAGACCTAAAATGTCCATCAGTAGATGAATGAATAAAGAAAATGTGGCATATACATACAATGGAATACTATTTAGTCTTGATAAAAGAAGAAAATCCTGTCATACACAATATGGATGACTCTGGGGGATGCTAAATGAAATGAACCTGTCACAGAAGGACAAGTACCGCACAATTCCCACATGTCAAGTTATCTAAGTAGTCAAACTGACAAAAAGAGAAAGCACAGTAGCTGCCAGAGGCTCAGAAATGGGAAAATGGGTCGTTCTTGTTCAGTGAGTATAGTTTCAGTTATGCAAGACAAAAAAATGTTCTAGAGGGCAGCCCGGGTGGCTCAGCGGTTTAGCGCCGCCTTCAGCTCAGGGCGTTAACCTGGAGGC
Source organism: Vulpes lagopus (assembly GCF_018345385.1). Classification (NCBI taxonomy): domain Eukaryota; kingdom Metazoa; phylum Chordata; class Mammalia; order Carnivora; family Canidae; genus Vulpes; species Vulpes lagopus. The sequence continues at coordinate 150,148,891 of NC_054826.1, forward strand.
CCAGGATCGAGTCCCACGTCAGGCTCCCTGCATGGAGCCTGCTTCTCCCTCTGCCTGTGTCTCTGCCTCAATCTCTCACGCGCTCTCTCTCATGAATAAATAAATAAAATCTTAAAAAAAAAAAAGTTCTAGAGATCAAGTATACAATATTCATGCTAATAGTTAATAATAATAATATACTATCCACTCAAAAATTTGATATGAGGGTTAAAAAAAAGGCTCATGATTATTTTTGCCAATTTACTTTTTCCATTGGAAATTTAAAAACAATTCATAATTGGGCCCTGGGTGGCTCAGCAGTTTGGCACGTGCCTTTGGGCGTGATCCTGGAGTGCCTGGTCAAGTCCCACCATCAGGCAGGCTCCCTGCATGGAGCGTGCTTCTCCCTCTGCCTGTGTCTCTGCCTCTCTTTCTGTGTGTCTCTCATGAATAAATAAATATTTTTTAAAAAAATTTATAATTGTATATAATAGGCACTCTATTAAAATTATAAATTCTTTTGAAGGGGGAAGCCATTTATTCAAGTGGTTCAAATATTAAGAAGTATTTTTAAAAGAATATGCAAAACATCTTGAGAGATCTTATTCCAACTGCCCGATTTCCATTCTTCACAATATGTAACCACTGTTCTTAGTTATCCCTTCAGAGATCATTTTATATAAATATGAGCAAAAACAAATACCTCTTTTTGACACAAATATTAGGATAATATATATTACCTTGTCTTTATTTCTTTTTAACTTAAATATATCTTAAGGATTTTTCCATATCAAAGCATAAAGACATTCCTTGTGCTTTTTTTTCCCCTTTTTAAAGCAGCACAATGTTCACTATGTAGATGTATCATACTTTCTTCAATCAATCCTACTGCTGGTTTCTGCTCTTTAGTCATAATAAAAATATATTGCATTATCTGGCAGATATATCAAGTTATGGAATTTTTCATCCTTAACAATGAGTGCTGAAAGCTTGAGGTACAAAACTCTTTTTTCAACAGGTATGACTGACACAACCCTTTAATAATTTTTTTCTCTCATCTGTAAAACGAAGGGTTGGGGCTGGATTAGATCTCTATGGTCTCTATAATTTTTACTGGACTTTTCATAACATCTGCCACATACAATATTTTTTAGCTCTAGTTTTATAAACTTCAATTAATTTTCCTGAACTTGTGTTTCCATTTGACAGATTTGAAATTTTTCATGACAGTAACTTTACAAGTAAAAGTTAGAATAATATACAAGAGTAGTTTACTTACATGTATATTGAGTCTCCATGATGGCACCCCTCAAACCCAAAATAAAATGCATGAACTACTAATAATATTTGCTTAAAATACTTATTTCGGTGATAGTGATGAATATACACATCCCTGTATTCAATACATTTCACTATTTTCCTTAGTCATAAAAGATTCATTATGAGATAACTGCTGGGGGCTAATAGCCCAGCATATTGTAACAGAACACATCAAAGCCATCCTGATTAAAAGAATGATCATGACATAACCAAACATAATTTGATAACTTTTAAAGCTGTAATATTAAGAAAGAATAAAGTTTATGTCTATTTATAAGTAAAATATCATTGGTTAAAATAAAGCATATTGATCACTAATACTACAAAGCTTTTGCCTATCACTCTTCTTCCATAAGAGCATCCAAAATCAAATTCTACCAGATGAACTAAACACTGATCAAGAAACAAGCTCCCAATAAAATGTTAAATGAGAAAAGAGGCCACAAAAATATATAGACAGTGGAATCTCAATTTTATTAAAAATAAAAATTATACACACACACAATATGTTGTGAGTACAATCTGGTACAAATCACTCTGCGGGCAACTTGGCAATATAAAGATATGCATCCTGTGCCAAGTAATTTTGTTTCTAGGCACCTACTAAAAAAGCATTTGCTTATGTGTACAGAGAAACACGAATAATGCCGACAGCTAAATTGCTTATAATTGGTTAAAAAAAAAAAAGATGCAACTTAAAAGTCCATTAGCGGGAGAATAAATGAAAGACAGTATATCTGAGCTACATCACAGCTAAAAGAACTAGATTTAGAAATATCAACATGGCTAGCTACCAGAACTGAGTGAAAATGCAAGCTTTATACAGAATGACACATACAGTGTGATAAACATCTCCGTACATAAAAAACATTTTTTCTATGGTTACATACATGTGAGTGAAAATATTAGCAAAAAATAGTAGATAAACACACATCCAATACATAATTACTTCTAAAAGAGAGACAGGGATCAGAATTAGAGATGGTCAACTTTTCAGCTTTATTTGAAATTTCTTTGTTTAAGAAATAATTTATGTGATTTTTAAAATGTAGCTATGGCTAAAAGTCTGGAAGTAAGTATGCTAAAGTGTTAATATTTCAAAATTCTGAGAGAACAGAATTAATTTATACTTTTCTGTATTCTTTTAATTTTTAAAGTGTTTTATAAAAGAAAAATACTGAGCATAACTTATGTACAGATTTATTGGGCCGGAGAATTTTATTTTACAGTTACAAACATGCAGAATAAATAGAATGACTAGAAAACATTTTAATTTGTGCTTTTCACTTTTCAACAGTTATCGAACTCACTAACCACCTTAGCAACCTCCAATTGCTGTCTCACATCACAGGAAGACATTTTTCACTTTTGGACCAAAAGCAAACTATCACCAAGACAGTCACTATTTAAAATATTACATAATTAGTAAACATTCAGGTACCTCTTTACCAGAAAATGAGCATATTTAAATGACAAAAAAGCAGAAGTTGTGAGCAGATAAAGAAAATGACAGTATCTGTAAATGTGATAGATAATCAAAGAAATAAATCAATTTATATTATTCATTAGAAGAGGAAAACCACTTCAATTACCAAAATGTATACTGTGTAATTTAACAAATATGGTTGGGAAATGATGTGACACATACAAGTGAATTTTCCAGATAACCAGAACTCATCCTTTTAAAATCAAAATCTTACAATTTAACCATTCTGATGAAAATCCTTCAAAAATTATATACCTCCCTGTGATTTAAAATACATATATCAAAATAACCAAGGTTTTCCTTGAAAACTACAAGTCACCATTCATTCATTTATTAGCAAATGAGATCTGTCTTCACAGACCTTCCAATCTAGATGCTCTAATCTTGATATTAAATAATCTGATTAAGGTAATTTTACTATTAGTTGATCAATTTAATTAAAAATAAAATCCAAAAAAAAAAATAAAAACAAAAATCCTACAAAGATAGAAATTTTAAGCACTTTTTCACTTCACTTTAGTATCTCACTCTTTCCCTAAATAAAGCTTCTCTTATGTTCCCATTACCTAGTTCATTTTTTCATATTTTTGAGCCTTTGCTCAATGTTTACTCCACTTGGAATATTCTCCTTCCAACTGCTGTCAGTTTCATCCTTCAAAGCCCATCTCAAATTTCAACCATACTATGAATGGTATTTGTTATTTTCCTAATTAAATCAACCATGCTAAAAATCTAAGATAGTCACTTTCCTCAACAACTTGTTTATTTCCTAAACTATAGTACTGGAAATTGAACTGTATTTATTTTTTTTTATTTTATTTTTGGGGGGTGGGGAGGCGCAGCAGGAAAGTGAGACAGGGAGATTGGGGGAGGGGGGGCATGCAGAGAGATCGTCTTAAACAGGATCCACACCCAGCACAAGCCCAAGGCAGGGCTTGATCTCACAACCCTGAGATCATGACCTGAACTGAAATCAAGAGTCAGACATTTAACCCAAGTGCCCTTGGAACCTGAATTTTAAATCCTTCTTGGGAAAAAAGATTTACACAGCAAATACTAATTTCTTTCAAACTAATGGTCACTGGGTCACACTCAGGACTCACTTGTAAAATATATATAATGTCAAACTTGCAAAGTTATGAAACTTGTAATCTATATAAGGTGTCTATAGCAATGATGGTCATATAGTAAATGCATGAAAAACTGATAAATATAACTTACACCACAAGTGGAAAACCAAGTTACTTACCAGACTATCATGACAATATCATTCTTTCACTGGTATGTAGGACCATCAGAAAATCTGGGCCATGGAACTCAACTATGTCATTTGTCTAATAGAAAAAAGTAATTTGCAACAGGGGGTCACTCATTTATCTGAGTACATGGAAAGTCTGAATCCTAAAGGAGAATAAGTTTTTCAAGAAAAAACATATTTTTAAGAAATGTTTAGAAGTACTGCTTATAATGTGAATAGGTCAATGCTACTGTTGAAAAGTATCCCTATTGTTGCTGTGACAAATTACTACAAATTTATAGCTCAGAAGAACAGAAATTTATTGTAATTCTGGACTTTGGAAGTTCTAAAATAAAGGTGTTAGCAAGGCTACATTCCTTCTGGCAGCTCTAGGATAAAAGAAGCTTCTTCCAGTTTCTAAGAGCTCTCTGTATTCATTCCTTGGCTCATGGCCTCTGCTCTGCCTCTACCTCTACTTCCAAGCTTGCATATCATAACATCTTCAAATATCTGATTATGACCCCTGACTCCATCTTCTCATCACCTTTTCTATGACACTCCTGCCTTCCTCTTAAAAGGATCTTTGGAATTACACTGAGATTACCTAGATAATCCAAGATAATCTGTAGATCTCAAAATGCTTAATTTAATCATGCCTGCAAGTCTCTTTTGTCATGTAAAGTAACATACTTACAAGTTCTGGGGCCTATTATTCAATCTACCACAATGAATATTTTTATCTCTTTAATTTTATAAAGATTGCTGACACTTTAATTCTTTTATCTAATTTTAAATAATATTTTAAAAAGGAAAAGCTTACTACAAATACTTGGTAAAACTGTAATTGTTTCTCAACTGATAGAATTCAAAAGTTCAGATTCTTGCAAAAGATTTTGATTTCTTAAAGCCTCACTCTACTAGCCTGATACAGTATATTTGCATTTTTGAAAATGTAGTTCATTAAGTGGTCACACTTATTATTAGCACATTTACACTTGAGGATAATTTTAGTGAATAATTTAAGATCCCATAATGAAAAGAATTACAATTGCTTGAAGAATAAAATTATCAATCCCATTATTAATTTATTTTCTTCCCTCTGGAATCCAGGAAAACCATACCTAATAGTTACCCTGAAAGCCACAGATCACAGGAATTGAAGAGAAAAAAAGAAAATCCTAAGTGCTCTAGAATAATGATTTTCCAAGTGTATAATATATATTATTTTCCTATAATACTAATATTTCTAATCTCAAAGAATTTACATTTTCATTTGTCATGGAATAACTTACTATGATTGTCTTCACTGGTATCTTATTAAGTCATTCTTACAACAAGTTCCATTTTTATTCATTTATTTTTTTTAAGATTTATTTATTTATTTATGATAGACATAGAGAGAGAGAGGCAGAGACACAGGAGGAGGGAGAAGCAGGCTCCATGCCGGGAGCCTGACATGGGACTGGATACCGGACTCCAGGATCAAGCCCTGGGCCAAAGGCAGGCGCTAAACCACTGAGCCACGCAGGGATCCCCCAACAAATCCCATTTTTAACACCTTGAAGCAAAATAAAAGGTAGGCAGTCTACTCATTTTTTAGATTTAATCAAGATTAAGAACTACTTCTGGGATCCCTGGGTGGCTCAGTTTAGTGCCTGCCTTCAGCCCAGGACGTGATCCTGGAGATCCAGGATGGAGTCCCACACATCAGGCCTCCTACATGGAGCCTGCTTCTCCCTCTGCCTGTGTCTCTGCCTCTTTCTGTGTCTCTCATGAATAAATAAATAAAATCGTTCTTTAAAAAAGAACTACTTCTGTCTTAAAAGGAACAAGAGAAAAACAACTAGTTATGAAGAAGGAAATCCCCCAAAGACTGTTAGCTGATCTTTCAGCAAAAACTTTAGAGGCCAGAAGGAAACAGCAAAATATATTCAAAGCGCTGAAAGAAAAACAGAACCAAGATTACTCTACTCACCAAGGTTATCACTCAGTACTGAAGGAGAGATAAGGAGTTTCCCAGACAAGCAAAAGCTAAGAGAGTTTAACATGAAACCAGCATTACAAGAAATGTTAAAGGGACTTCTTGCGGGGGGGGGGGGGGGGGGGGGACCACAAAAATAAGAAAATTATGAAAGAAAATATCTCACTGACAAAGGCAAACATAGTAAAGGTATAGATTAACACCCTATATAGCGAGTATGAAGATTGTAAGACAAAAGTAGTAAAAATATCTAAGATCTACAGTAATTAGTCAAGGAATACAGAAAATAAGATGTAAAAGAAGATATCAAAAAACAAATTGTAAGGGAAGGGGAGTAAAAATGTAGTGCTTTGAGAATGCACTTGAACTTGAGTCTACCAACTTAAAATAGACACAGGATATTATATATGAACCTCTTGGTAACCACAAATCAAACACCTATAGTAGATGCACAAAAAATAAAGAGAACAAAATACAAACATAACACTAAGGAAAGTCACCAAATCACAAGAGAAGAGAGCAAGAGAAGAAAAAAGAAATGGAAAATTACAAAAACAATCAGAAAACAATAAACATACCAATAATACACAAAGACACTTCATACTTATACTGCAGTCTTAGTAATGTAGTTACCATATGAATCATTTAACTCCAGCAGAAAATTCCTATTTCCCTCTAGCAAAGATTCTTCATTACTTATTACTTTTGAACACCTGACGGGCTTCTTGTAATACATTCATTCTAGTTTGCCAAATATGTGTGTCAATAACTCCCTTGAGGAATATTTATAAATAAAATGATACAATGTCTAAGATATGCTACAGGAGGGGGTATAAAAGACATAAATTTGTGAGTTCATATTGCTGTAGCTTGATAATAAGTATACAGGGATTCATTTTACGATTCTAGTTACATATTTTGAAAATGATTCAAAAATATATATAATCTCAGCTTTCATAATTTATTAGGGCATTTAAACAATGGCATTTATCATTATTATTTTTCAATCTAGAGGCTCATCATAATTAGAAGACTGGGTTTACAACATACTAAATTGATTATGAAAACTAAAGACTGGGAATGAGTCAGATGAAAGGGAGAAAATTATTTTTATAAAGGGCAGTCATCACAGATGGTCAAATGGAACCAGCTGTTCATCCATTAAATCTATGGGAGTTAATCTGGAGCCTATTCAAAACTTTTAATTACACTGCTCTTCCAATATATATACATTTCATAGCTTTTTAGGCCAAGAATACGTGTTTTGGGGACTACCTTCAATAATCAAAATAATTGGAGAAAAAAACAGCAACAAAAAGAAAGGAAAAGAAAAATGTAGTCTTATTGAAACTAAGAACTCAGAATAGATCAACAGGAAGCAGGACCATAAATAAAGAGAATCCTGACCACTTCGGAAATTAACCCTTGATAGTAAAGAGCTATCCTAGGCAATCTAGAATAACCTCCAACAATCCATATTTACTCTGAGATAACGCAAATAATTTCCCATAAACATCAAAATAACAAAGTATCGGGCAGCCCTGGTGGCACAGCGGTTTAGTGCCGCCTGCAGCCCGGGGTGTGATCCTGGAGACCTGGGATTGAGTCCCATGTCAGGCTCCCTGCATGGAGCCTGCTGCTCTCTCTGCCTGTGTGTCTCTGCCCGCACCCCCCCCCCCCCGCTCTCTGAATAAATAAAAAACAAACAAACAAAAAAATAACAAAGTATCAAGTGTATCAGTAACAGAAGCTGAGATGACCTAAACTGTCTTAAAAGTGAGTAATTCAAATTAGAGCTTCAATTAAGTTAGCATTTTGATATTCAGTTCCATTTTTGACCTTTAACATATAAAATTATGCAGAGTTGGGAAAGAGAACTGACATACCACAGTTACTCCAAAAAAGATGAATTTTTCCCCAATACTGTTTATGGTACTAATATGTTCTTTGAATATAAAGATGTTTATAAATTTATAAGTTTCACATCATACAATCAACTTTAGTTTTTCTGTAATAGTCAAAACGTTCTCATCAGCCTGTATTCTCAGTCCACTCATGAAAAACCTTTTTGGTATGAGTTATTTGCAGATATAATGTTTATTGATTAACTGGTATAGTTAAAAGCAACTATATTCTTAATTTTCTTCAGCTATCATTACTGAAGTCTTATTCAATAGATCACAGAATATTTTACATTTTAAAACTGACCTGCAATCATTTTTAATAATTAACCATGTGTAATTCAATTATCTCTTGTGACAATAAAGAAAGAATGGTGCACTGAAGCAGTAAATTATGCCATAAAATATTAGAATTATAATATCATGGTTGCAGAGTGGAACGTTTTCCATTTTAGAGGATTGACACCTAAACTTTATCATTTGTCCTTTAAAAATTTGACACACAATATTTTTAACCTTCCAAACTTTACCATTTCCATTTTCTAATTAACATTCTTGTTTATTATGACTTTAATATTGCAATAGCGATTTAATTAGCAAATTTTAGACAACTATATAGTGAATATTCAGCCATAATTTAAGAACTAGGAAAGATCGTCTTCGAGAAAGTGCTACTTAAAGGTCTCATTTGAGGGCAGATAAGGACCCTGTGCCTGAATGTAAATTAAATTCACTATTTTCTAATCACCAAACTCTATCAAAAAAAATTTTTTTTTCAGCCTAATTTAACAATGCACTAGTGCTTTACATTTTGGTACAAGCTCCACACATCCTCACAGACTGGTAATAAACATTTGGAGACTGGCAGGCAATCTGTGAACCACAATGAGTCACACTGTCTCATAGATCATCTAGTTCAGTGGTTCTCGATCCTGGCTCCACAGAAGAATCAACCAGAAAGTGCTAGAAAATATGAACATCTAAGCTTTGTTGCAGAGATTCTGATTTAATTGGTATTGGCTGGTGCATAAGTATTTTTGCTGATCTAAGCTCCCCCCTTTCTGCACCTGCTAACACTGAGGCTAAGAGAACCAATTCCCAGTTTATAAGGCCTAAAAATCAAAGAATGAACATTCATTACAACATACTTCCCACTATATCCCAAACATAAGATTCGTTACAATTATTACAGCACCATTTTACATTCAGAATATTTTAAGAATGGCAACCTTTGTGAATTTTTTTGTTTTTTACTATTGAAATAAGGCATGATAAAGTGTAAGGGAAACACGACATGGTTAAATTTAGGCTACCTAAATTTTAGTTAAATTTGGGTTATCTATCTTATGATACAAATTTCTGTTACCAGAGAAAAACCCTAAGGGGGTATTACTAAGTTAAATACTCTGGGCTTTTCTTTAAAATACTGACTTACCAATTCTTCTTCTTCTTTTTTTTTTTTTAAATTTTATTTATTCATTCATGAGAGACCTAGAGAGAGACAGACAGACAGACACAGGCAGAGGGACAATCAGGCTCCATGCAGGGAGCCTGACGTGGGACTGGATCCTGGGTCTCCAGATCAGGCCCTGGGCTGAAGGCGGTGCTAAACCCCTGAGCCACCTGGACTGCCCTGACTTATATCAATTCTTGAGCAACAAGCTATTAGCAAATTAACCTGTTTTCATACCAAGTGGAAAGACATATTTTTTCTAAATTTGAAAAGATCGTATGAATATCAAAGACATATGGTCTGTTTTCTTTCTCTCCTGATTTAATGCTCACTGTGAAAACAGTCAACCAGCTCATCCTGGCCACTGATGAGGATGTTTTAAATAAGGACCATAGGGCTTTAAGTAACTCTATCAGGTCCATAAACCATCAAAAGCATAGACGGGAGCAAGCCAGAAGAAACATTTCTAACTTATGGAATGCTTTGTTTCATCTGCATTTGAAAATAAAACTGCACACTGACTTGTTTTCTTTTTACTGAACTACTTTTCTTCTGGGACATGAAACCAAAAAAAGTAGTATATATATATATACCATAAGCAAAACCCAATTCTACTTAAAAGATCAATATAGTTAAACCTGGTCTTTATCCATCTGTATGAGTTCTTTGAAAATGTTTCTTCCCCTTTTGGAGCTTCAGCTTCCTAATCTCGATATATCTCATAGCCACTTTTCTGAACATCATCTTCCTTACCCAGATGAATTGGTTGCCTTTCCTTTTCATTTTAGCCTCCTATATAGAGAGCTATCTCATTTTAATGAGGCTACATGGAACCATTAAAGAAGGATGGAAGGTAGCACATAACCAAGTATGCAACTGTGTGGTTTTGACAGTAAAAGTTATGCATTTCAGAAGAAAAGGGGGACAAACAAGAACTAGGACTGCTTCGTACATGAGATGGGATCTGACCTGAGATTTGAAAAATGGGTAGAATCTTAAGATGGAGGAAAGCAATGAAGCAGGGTGTGTTAGTTGGCTAGGGCTGCTATAACAAAATACCAGACTGTGTGGCTTTAACAACATACATTTCTTTCTCAGGGTTCTGGAGACTGGGAGATTTGCTGTTGATTTGGTTCCTGGTTGAGAGCTTTCTTTCGGGCTTGAAGATGCTCATCGTCTTGCCAGTGGAAAGAGTTCTCTGGTGTATTTTTCTCTTTTTAAGAGGGCTTTAAATCCTATCATGAGGGTCTACCCTCATGACCGCATATGAAACTCATCATCTCCCAAAGTCCATAACTAAATATAATCACTCTGGGGGTTAGGGCTTTAAAATATGAATTTGGAGGTGGAAAATTCACTCCAGAGCACAGTATCCCGTCAGAGAATAATAATATTAGTGAAAGCATTGAGGTGATAATGAACACAGCATGTTAATGGACATAGGCAGAGACCTAATTCTTCAGATCCACTGAATCTTAGAATACAAGAAATCCAAGAATTCAAGGGATATAAAGAATGGGATCAGATTATGGAAGATCTAGAAAGCTAGTTAAGGGCAGCCCAGGTGGCTCAGCGGTTTAGCACTGCCTTCAGCCCAGGGCGTGATCCTAGAGACCCAGGATCGAGTCCCACGTCGGGCTTCCTGCATGGAGCCTGCTTCTCCCTCTGCCTGTGTCTCTGCCAGTGTGTGTGTCTCTCTCTCTGTCTCTGTCTCTCATGAATAAATAAATAAATTAAAAAGAAAAAAGAAAGCTAGCTAGCTTAAGATTTAACTATGCTAGAAATAAGGTGACACCAAATGTTGCAGAACAAAGTAGTGACAAATGGAAAAGCATTTTTTAAGAGTAGTGGCAAAACTGAAGCTTGGCTTGCAGTAAGACAAAAAATACCCCAAACAACTTTAAACCAACATGTGTGCAGAGTTAATTCAGTATACAGGGACCCTAGAGACTCAGGAGTTGAGGTGGCCTAGGGATAGATATGAATTGAGATAGAAGCCACACTGCAACCTGTAATTTTGTATCAGATATTAAGGAAGTAACAGAACAACCTCAAAGTTGAAAATCTGAGTAAGGAATCCCTGGATACTTTATTGTTTCACAATCTTGTCTTTGATAGACTTCCCTCAAACATCATCATCCTCATCCTATCACCATCAAAACAAAACAGACCAAACAAACAAGTACCCATTGTACCACCACTGGCCCCCCCCTCCACCACCACAATGAATTTAATCTAAAAGAAAACACTTAGGAAGTGTAAGGAACACTTAATTTTGGAAGGTTAAGTTCTCATGTCCAAAGGAATGATAATCCAATTATTTCAACCAGGAATAGAACACTAGAGCAAATTTTGTTTTGTTACCTTTGTAGAAAACAGCCTCTGACTTCAGTAGAGGTTAAAACAAACAAACAAAAAACTGTATACCAACTATATTTTTAGTTGAAACTTATTTTTCAGTAGAAAAATAATAAAATAATGGTGGCAGTAAACTTCAGAAATATAAGCTTTCCTTTTTTACAATTTTTTTTCCATATAATCCTCTTTGACCATGAAGTCTAAAAATGATGGGCCAATATTATCTTTAGCCCTGAGGAAAGAGCAATAATATTTCAGTCGGTATGATGTTCCACTCAAATAGAGTATATGCTCTTTAGGAAATCTTATTCAAATATTGAAATATATTGCTAACTTCCCAAAACTAGACTCTACAAGTATATATGTGTCCAATATATAATATATTTCTCACTGTTAAAAATATCCAAAAGTTTTAATTCCCTATTCTTTCCACCATTTATTTATAGGGTGGTAATCAAACCAATGTTGTCAGTTTCATGTGGAAGAATAGAAAGCAAAATCTCTTTAGAAAAAAATTTCCCAAACTGAGTATGCTAACCATAAAGGAAGGGCAAGTATTATTTGGGGGAAGGCTCTTCCATGTTAGTTAGTTACTTTTTTTTAGAACAGATCTCCTTCCCCTAGTAAAGTCTTTTGCAAAGAAACCAAATAAATTTAAAAAAAAAAAAAAAAAAAAGGAAAATGTGGAAGTGCTTTGATTTGAAGGGTAATTCAAAGCCCAACAGGTTTCTACCCTGGTTCTCAGAGCTGGGGGTGAGGAACATTTATTAAGACCCTGAGGTTACCTAGTATGCTATCTAGAAATCACTGCCCAGATTTATCTCAGCTGGAAGTTTCAAAATGGACTTCTCCTGACATGAAAACCACTTGACTGGTAGACATATCTGAACAGTCCATTTCTGAAAGTTTTGGTAATTCTCCAGTGTTATCCTATACTTTCAGGCCCTTCAAAGGAATCTTATTAGACCTAACAGAAGTAGGAGAGAGGTAACAGTTAATGCCAGAAAACCACCAGATATAATCAAAGGCAGTATTTCTTAATATTTTAAAAACTTCTGTCCCATTCTGATAACAAGACTTTTTTGTCCCCCACTTTTCCCAGTTGAGGACTTGTAACTTTTCATCCCTACCAGTAACTGAACTTTACTCCTGTGGATAGTATTACAAAACACTATCTTCTTAATTTTCATTCTCCCAGCATAAAGTTATGGTATCACATGTTGTGTGCTTTTCAAACAATATCACCACCTATTTTGATCTATCTCTAGGATATGATTCTCATTAAGAAAGAATGATTTAAGCACTATATGCTGACTTCTCATTCAGGTTTTTAAAATCATGCTTCTTTCCTATAATGTTCAAACACATTGTCCACTATATGCTTCCCTTCCAGTGATCAGTAGTACAGTGATTTGATTATAGTGCTTATTTTACAAGTCTCCAAGACACTGAGTAACTCAGGGCATAAAATCACAATAATTTAATTAAGCAATTGTCCTTATTTGAATGTGAACACTAAAGAAAGGATGTGGAAGCAGCTCGTGAGAATAAATACCTATTAGAATTCCAGTTAGAGAAAAAAGGGTTAACATGTAGAGCTGTGTACAGTGCTTGAAAATTGACACTGGCATTCCAATGGTATTTCATAATCAAAAATCTACACTGCTTTCAACCAGTATTCTTCTTAAAGATTTATTTATTTGGAGGGGTGGGGAGGGAGAGGGAAAGAAAAATCCAAGCAGACTCTGCTGAGCTCAGAGCCCAACACAGGGCTCAATTTCATGACCCTGAGATTAGAGCTGAGCTGAAACCAAGAGTTGGATGCTTAACCAACTGCATCATCCATCCAGACGCCCCTCAACTAGTATTAACTAATTGACCTTCTTCATCTTCATTGCTGGTAAAAACATGATGAAGAAAAATGTTTCGATACACATTTTAGACTATTACCAACATAGGTAACAATGCTGTGGAGGGTTGATTATGATTAATATAAATCAGAAAACTAAGGTGATTTTAAATTTCACTATTTAAATCAACATATTAATAAATGGTTTCCAATAAATTTCAGGATTATTTTAATCAAGAATTTCCTGATTCTTTGCACCTAATATCGTATTTTTTTTTCTTCTAAGCTGTTAGTTAAAGACTCCAGTTTTATGTTGCCATTGAATTGCCATTCAAGTTAGGCATACAATTTAAAGCTCATAATTAATGACATGAAAAAGAAATATCAAAAAGAATTTCTAAGAAACTTTACCAATATGTTTTTTTTAATTGAATAAGATATTCCTTAACAATTGCAACCAAACTACAAATTTTGAATAATTTTGTTAAATGCTTAGAATGTAAAAACTGTAAAATCTACCTTCCTCAAATAAAGGTATTGAGATATTTTAAGGGTAGTAAGACTATTTGCTAACATTTATGTAACTTCTATAAATCACTACAATGCTACGTGTGACCAACTCACACAATTCACCTAAAGTGTTCCTTCAGGCAAAAGAAAAGTGGTTTCAAAAGTATGGTCATAGTGTATTTTTACAAAAGGTGTATGCTAAAGCATGCTTAACAGCAACTACAAGATTGCCCATTAGAAGACAGGAACGTAATTCAGTGACAAGGGCCAAGAGACAACCATGGCTTCATTGAGAACTGAAATGTAATGGACATGTCTAGTTGAAACATGTCTTCATTGTATCCACACATCTGCTACGGATTCCAGTATCTGGGGGGAAAAAATTACTTTCTTCAAAAATACCAAATTCTTCTTAATAAAAAACACAATTGTGATCTATTGGTTCACTTTGGTAAAGAAGAAAATATCTTTTAAATCATAAAGACAGCCTTATCCCTAGAAGTACAGCCTGCTCTGACAGGAACAAAACAAAACAAAACAAAAAACCCCACATTAGTAATTTTACTCAAATGATATCTGTGACTGCAAAAATGAAGTCACACTTTAGGGCAGCCGGGGTGGCTCAGCGGTTTAGCGCCTGCCTTCATCTCAGGGCATGATCCTGAAGACCCGGGATAGAGTCCCACGTCGAGCTCCCTGCGTGGAGCCTGCTTCTCCCTCTTCCTGTGTCTCTGCCTCTCTCTCTGTGTCTCTCATGAATAAATAAATAAAATTTAAAAAAAAATGAAGTCATACTTTAGTTTATAATTTTAGAATGTTTCATGTTACATTCTGCAATCTTAGTTCCTGGGAGAATCACATACAATAAAGAAGAAAAAGGTTTTCTAGAGACACATGGAATTTTAGATCAAATTTTTAACAAAGAGTTGAGCTTGGAATTCTTGGTCAACTCAGTCATCCTTTCTGGAATGAACATATTTCAAATCATTGATGAAAAGTGTATGTACAGGTTAAGTCCCTTCTAGAGGAAAAAGGATTTCAAAGTGCAAATTTTCAACATGAATAAATACATAAATGTGGTATTAAAAATATGATAACAGAGATACTCCAGAGAGGTCTCTGAGCCATCCTTCACACATTGTCTCTTAATTCCAAATTTACCTTTCTGTACTCTGTTGAGTGATCCTGGAGTTAGGGATATGCAAACTTACACATTCAATTCTCCAACACCTATTTAACCAGTTCCCCATATTAAGTTATCTATGTTTTAAACCCTCGCAGATACAGTCTCTACAGTGTTATTTGTATCCATGTAATCTTGGGTAATCACCTTAACTGAAAAACATATCTTATTATTATTAAAATATACATTAAGCATGGTTAGCACTCTAGAGGGGCATTTACTAAATTCTCCCAGCTCAAAATTTTATTTTTGCTATGATAATTCAATCACAGACATATACAAATGTATACTTAATACATAAAATAAAACTTACAAAAGTATCAGCTTTACAATGGATCCAGAAACCAAACAATATAATTTTGTACCCAAAAGCATTCCTGTTTTTTTTTTTAAGATTTTATTTATTCATGGGGGGGGGGGGGGCGGGCAGAGACACAGGCAGAGGGAGAAGCAGGCTCCATGCAGGGAGCCCGATGTGGGACTTGATCCCGGGTCTCCAGGATCACACCCTGGGCTGAAGGCGGTGCTAAACCGCTGAGCCACCCGGGCTGCCCTAGCATTCCTATTTCAATGGCAACAGCCACCATTTATTGAGGGCATAATATGACACGGTATTGGGTACTTTACCTTTTCTTAAACCTGACAGCAATCCTATGAGATACATTTTATTGTACTTGTCCCACAGTTAAGGAAATTTAAAAAGCTAGGTTTCTTGCCCAAGGTCACAGTAGTTCCTAAGAGGCACAGCATTCAAACCCAGATATGCTTGGTTCTAAAAAAAGGACTACAAATCTCTCCATTTTACCATTAATCCTGACAGGAATCTTTGTACAAACAATTGCTACCAAAAGGCTTTACAATAAAGCTCTTTCAGTTGTTAATAGCTGTTAGCGTGCTCTTTCATTAGGCTGAAATTTGTCTCCATGTATCTTCTATATCTATTATAACCCTGTTTCTGTCCTTTGCAAAACACAGAACTAACTTAAATAATGCCTCCTGGTGACAGCTCTTCAAATATTAAAAACTTAACACGTCTGCCCTTCATCCTGTTTTCCTCCTTCTCCAATTTCTTCAATGGCTCTTCATCATTTAGTTTCTCTACAATGGACTATGTTGCATTAGCATGACCCCCAAAGACACATTTAAACCAAAACCCCAATAACAGGATAATGTTCTAAGTATAGGAAAAAAGCTTGCTGCTTGAAAACAAAACAAAGAAACAAAACAAAAACCAGGAATATGAATGAATACCTTAGTAATTCAATCATCATCAGTTGGTTTTACATTTCATATTCTGTATATCAAATTTTCTTATAGATACGAATGTTAAGAGACATGTCCATTTTCTCATTCAACATGTCCTTATTTGTGTGCTTGGTAAGAGCTAGGTACTATGCACCCTGCTGAAGAGAGAAATAGAAATAAAACATAATTCCTGTCTTTAAGGAACTCAGTCTTATTATCAAGATATTACTGTGGGCTTCAGTTTTACTCTGTTCATATAAAAACACACACACAAATAATACTTTTCATGCAAGTGATAGCATATTATACATACTGTTCTAAATTCTGGTTTTTAAACATATCTTGAGGAGTATCACACACCAGTTTGTGTTAAGTGGTTATCCTTAACAGCAGCACAATAGTCCTCAGAATGCAAGAACCATTACTTATTTAACCACTGATCCGCTGATAGATATTTAAAATGTTTCTAAACTCCTGTTACACACTACTGCTTCAGTGAATATCCTTGTAAATTCAGTGGAGTCTGCTTCTCATTCTCTTCCTGCTCACGTACACTCTGAATGAATGAATGAATGAATGAATGAATGAATTGTTATTAGATTTATGTATGTGTGACCAATGAAATTTTTGAGTGGTGAGCCCCTAACCTCATTACTCTCACAAGCCCTGTGGCTTTTTATTGCAAGATGTTGCCTAGCACAGCGACTTTTTTTTAGGAACACATATGTCAAAATATGGCAAAACTGACTCTACACTCTCTTTAACAATTTATGATGACTGTTTTCTAATATTTATTTCAAAAACTGCACTGGAAATATTTTAAATCTTATTAACATGATAGGTTAGAAAAGTACCTTAGGGGTTAACTTGCATTTTAGTTGTAGTTTTAATACAAAGAAAAATGAAGAAATAAAAATATTCACTTTTTCCACTTATTGAGTCTAGTGAATTGTTGAATTAAAATCATCTCTGTCGGGGATCCCTGGGTGGCTCAGTGGTTTGGTGCCTGCCTTTGGCCCAGAGCGTGATCCTGGAGTTCCGGGATCGAGTCCCGCATCGGGCTCCCTGGATGCAGCCTGCTTCCCCTCTGCCTGTGTCTCTGCCTCTCTCTCTGCATACTCATAAATAAATAAATAAAATTGATTTTAAAAAAATAAAATAAAAATAAAATCATCGCTGTCAAGATATATCTACTGACTTCAGCCATTCTACTACTTTTCCTTTCTAAAATTTTCTCAGGAAAATTTTAGAAAACCTGTACCAAAACAGTATACCTGCTCCCTCCACACTTTATAAATCATCTCAAAGTATAAAACTGTCACCTCCAGAGTATTCTGTGATCTTCAACACCACGTATTATAAGAAGCAGGGTATCATCTTCTAAGTGGTATAAAATAAATGAGAATAAAATTCTTGGTTGAAATATAAAGAGTTTATGGATCTGTGCTATCAAGAGGTGTATGAAATAATATTGTCAGCTCCCAACTATGAGATGGGTCTTATTTTTGTTTGAAAAATATGACAAGCTGAGTACCCTGACTTAAAATGTACAGTATTTCATTATTCCAAGAAGGGATTCATTAAAAGATGGAGTTTTTGTAAGGCATACAATTATTGGCTGAAAGAATGAATCAATACCATGTGGTCTCTGAACAGGATCTAAATTGCATGCTTCTTGCAAACTCAAAGTAAGAGTTGGAAGGAGCGCAGATCCAGAGGGCTAGTAGGATGGACCCACAGGAGATCTATTTCTAGGTTATGAAAAAACTTGATACTTAAAGACAAATCAGTGGAAACCTTTAGGTAAACACTCTCCACTAAATCCCTTTAATTACCCTTTAATTATCTTCCTAGACAATATCTAGGGTAGAGATAAAGGTGATCCTAAATGAAAATTCAAAAGAACTTGATTTTAAAAGTGGAGGGGAGGACTCTTCAATGCATCTTTACAGAATGATGCTCAAACTGTTAATGGTCATGCTTCATTTGGGTGAAGGCTAAAGATCTTGATATGTGAACCGTATCCACCTAGTGATACTATAATAAGAAATAAATAGACATATATATATTTGGGCTTCACTCCACCTCTCGGCCAA